>NC_052612.1:5353184-5659827 GCF_016545825.1 Eucalyptus grandis
AAAAATTGCTGGCATCGCAATTGACATGCGCGAGTTAGACTTAGGAGAGGTCCGTACTCTCGGACCTTAGGAAGCAAGAGTAATCACCTGGCCGGCGCAGCGAATGAATCTATCAACAGCGATAGAAATGAACAATATGCTGAAGCACACTAGAGCCACCACCCACGTCGGCGTGTACTCTAAAGAATTCTCGTCTACTCCCGCAACCGCCATTCTCTCTCTCTCTCTCTCTCTCTCTCTCTCTCTCTCTCTCTCGTGTATGCTCGTGTTTATTATGCCTCTCATTTGAATTCTCATAGGTATGTTTTATTAGAATTTGCGGCTGCAATCGAATAATATCGAGTTTCCACCTCTATAATTTCCAACTGCAATTATTGAAAGGATGACATCAGAAATTCCCGTAAAGGCATAAAACTACACTAGCAGAATTAAAGTATTTAAGACTTAATTGACATCCATAAGTAAGTTTAGGACTGTTTGGGTAATTATCCTATATATTTTCTTAATGAAATGATCCCTTGCTTGTTTATCAAAAAGTTCTCATTCCAAAAGCCAAGAAAATAAAAGAAATGAACGAAGACAATTAAGGTATCTTATGCATCGAAATGCAGAAGAAAAGTATTTCATGCATGGATGATGCTTATTGCTTTGTGTCGGGTTAATGTTTAATCATCAAATCGGTACTATTTAAGTCTATTTGCACATCCATCTATGAAACTTTACTATGCACAATTAGTTTAGTGAAGTGTTTCGTGATACCGCATTTTACAAGACACTTGATATTATTGATGAATATGAAATTATCTAGCAACTAAAATGAGTGTGCTTGTATCGGATAAGTAGGTTATCCTCCATATCTAGAAAAGTCATTTTTTAAAAACTTAAAATTGAGAAAAGCAGTTACCCAGATTTGTAAATATTAATGGGTTACATCCATATGAAGGAGGTAATTACGCCAGTTGCATCTCGTCACCCTGTCAAGTATTAAGAAAATTGACTAATTAATGGTTCAAATTTATAATTATATAGAAGTTACTCTCTTTATATATCCAATGAATTTACATCAATTCAAGATAGATCAACCTAGTCAAAGAATTCAATAATTCTGCAAAATGCCAAATAAATATTCAAGTTGAGAATTAACAAAATCATTGAACACTTGACAAATTTGCTTAATAGTTACTTCTGTAAAGATACAGCGGAATCATATCCAAACCCGAGTGTCTCTCACTGGGAATAATATAAGGACTGTGCTCACCCTTTTATAGGACTCTTATACGATGCTACATAATTAATACACACAAATAGGGTAGTTTGCACACATTCATAGTAGTATATTGATCCAAAAAATAAAAAATCCATGTTATCTAACAAAAAATAATATATTTGCTAAAGAGTGGGCCGGAATTGTCTAATCAGATTAGTCATGATATATTATATAAGGGTTAATTCCTCGCTTGCAAAACCATATAAAAAAATTGATTCGAATCATAGAACACAAGGATTAATTTGACCAAAATTAAATTTAAGACCATATTGAACATTGATTAAAGTTACAGAACTAAATGTTGGTATTGTCTCTTCCTTTTATTAATAATAGAACTTTAAAACTAGTTTTTTAAACCAAGTTGTGAACAATATGATACATCTTTATTGAATATTTAAACATTACTCACTTATTCAAGTAGCTAATCAAAGTTTGCTGCGTCATTTCTCCTATAAATCAGTGTATCATTTTTTTGTTCAATTTTGTAAACTGGCATTACATTGATAGACTGAGTCCTTTTCTTCTAGGCAAAAAACCAAAAACATATCTTACTATTTATCCAATGATTACTTATGATCTCTATTTAGGCAGGTACCATTCACATGCCTTTAAGCAAAACCCTACATTAGAAAGACTAAATTGTCCCTCCTTGCACACTCATTTTAGCATATTTCTAAGGATTTGGGTGGTTTGGGGTTTAGGTCTGAATATTTTTGGATGGGTGAGTACTTAGGATTTGGGCTTGGATTTTCGTTATTTAAGGAACGCAAGGAAAATTGACATGAAAGCACAAAGTGGCCTTCGAAGGTTTACTTAACTAGGTGTTTAGTATATTCTAATGTAGATGTGTATAATTGGTAAATGGGTAAAATAAAAGGTGTGATTTTCATATTCATCCATTTTTTTTCAACTCGAACAGTAGATAATGTTCCTCTTTCACGTTGTCTTCTTACAAAGACCCCATAAAATGTTCTTAACTTGCACATGACTCGTGAATTGCTTTTTCTCCTTTCAATTTTTGCTACAATTTGTAAGTCACGTTGGAGCGATACTTGTATAAATTGAGTGCACGTGAGCCTAGTCAATCTCAGCCATAGAATCATGTGGGCCTCATTTGAAACCATAGGCTCATAAACACCCAAATCATCCAAAAACTTTTCATCACATCAATTGGCTATATTATGTGTTGACAGCTAAATTTTTGCTAGTAAACTATTATTGCATTTCGTAAGAAAATTGGGAATTGAATTTGTGGATATGATATAATTTGACCATATATATATATAGGCATAATCTTGCATTCACATTCTTTATTGCATTATCGGCATTTAGACATTAGGCACATCTTTCTATTACGTGACCTGACCCGGAGTTTTTCATGAATTTAAACAAGAGTTTTTATGAAGGTTTTGGATAATGGCCTAACATCTGGGCGAAGAGATGACCGATAATGGTCTCATGAATTATTTCATTGGCATCGAAGTGAAGCAAAGTGCCAATAGGATTTTTATTTCCCAAAAAGATTATATAAAAAATATCCTTGAAAAACTCAACATGAAGAATTGTACATCGATCAATACACCAATGGAGTATGGAACTAAGCTTTCAAAGTTTGATGATGGTGTCGATGTTGATTCAATATATTATAGAAGCTTGATTGGGAGTTTGAGATATTATAGCCTTGTAATCATTCTTGTAAAAGTAAAATAAACGAAAAGTCTAATTATCTCATTATCTTCTTTGTATGAGTTGCGACTATTTCACCTTCATTTTCTCCCATTAGTCTCCTTTCTGGTTTCGAAAAGGGAGACTCGCTGTCAAATCCGTTCATATGATTTTCTAATGCAGTAACATTAAGATACAAAACACTATCTTCAGTGTCACTAATAATGATTTGCCCATCCTTAATGGCAATTTTTCTTGTATTAGAAAAACAGTTTTTTTTTTTTTTTTAAGGAAAACATTGTTCAAGAAATTTCTTTTTCCTTTTCCTCAATGCGTATTAGGCTAGTAACAATCAATCATTTTTGTATTAGACTGTTTATTTACCAAAATGACTGTTGTTGACACCTAAATTTTGGTGACCCTTTTAATTATTAATTGCATTAAAAAAATTAGGGATTAATTTTAACCCTTAAAAAAATATTAGTTAATTAATTTTAGATGCATTTATTTTAATTTGCATTTACATTGGGCCGGTGACAATTAGGTTCAGATTGATGGTTCAGAATATTAATTTGGTGAATTGGACTAAGCCCACGAATGGAGTAAATTGGCCCAAGCTCGTATCCTCGAAAAGATTTTATGAATTGATTTATGCGAGATTTCAAATTTTAGAATAATCCTCTTGCAATCCTAAATCATATCAAAAGCAAATATTGCATTTGAAAAAAGGAATTTTCGTGAATACGAATTTGAAAAAATTAAAACCCTAACCGTGGCTTATAAATAAATTAACTGCGTAAGGTTTGAGGAGGAGGCCACACACATTGAATATCCGGCCGATGGGGAGTCTCTTCTTCCTTTTGTTCCTAAGGCCTCATTTGGTTTTTTTGGGGGGTGCCTCATTTGGTTTTTTTTTTTGGGGGGGGGGGTGGTTTCCTTTGGTGAAAAAAAAAAAAAAAAAAAAAAAGAGAACAGAAAAAGTGAAAAGTGAGGAAAAGCGTGCGGAGAAGCATAGGGAAAGAGAGAGAGAGAGAGAGAGAGTGCAGGGAAAAGTCAAAAAAAAAGGGGGAGAAAAGAGAAAGTGACGTGAGAGGGGACAGAGAGAGAAAGTAACGTGAGAGGAGACAGGAGGAGAGAGAAAGAAATTAAAAAAAAAAAAGAAAAAAGGAAGAAGAACTGTTCTTCTTCCCCGGTGGGCTCGACCGCTGCCCGCGCTCGCTGCCCTCCGGACGCCGCCACCTCGCCCCACCGACGCCGCCCGGAACCGAAGCCCACCGCGACCGCCGTCCATTGCCCACTGCCGCAGCAACGACGCCCTTGCCGCCTTGCTACCGTCGCTCCCTCGCCCGCAAGCTCGTGCTGTAGCTGCTGTCCAGAGGCCAAGATTTGCTCACCGCCGTGCTCCACTTGTTCCCGTTCGCCATTGCCGCCCCGATCTCACATTGCCGCCATACCAGCGCTGCTGTCACTCCAGATCCAGACGCCCGAGCGCCAGTGCCCCTCGCCGTGCCTCCTTCGCGAGCAACCTGCTCGCTGCCGCCCGAACCGCCCCCTGACGAACCCACTCCAGTCGCAGCGCTCGTCTCCTCACGACGACCCCGGTGCCTTCCGGCGAGCCATCTCCACCAGTCGCTGCTGCAGATCCGGTGGTCTGCCCGACGCCAACAACGCCGAGACGTCCCCCTTCGTCGATGCCCGAGCGCCGGTTGCTTCGCCCGTGCCGTCCCTGTCCCGTCTGACCCGCGATCAACGATGCCTTCCCTTCGCCGGAGCTACCCCTGCCTGACAGTTGCTGTAGGTGACTTGCCACGAGCAATCCGTGCTTGGGAAGGGAAAAGGAAAACAGAAAAACGAAAAGAAAAAAGGAAAATCAATTAGGTAGTTTTTCTTTTTTATTTACTTATTTTATCTTTTTATGTTGGTTTCATTTATTTACTTTTTTTTTCTTTAGTAGGATTATTCCTAAATATATGATTGATGTTCCAACATGAAAGTGCCCTCAAGTGAGGGATTGATAATCCGATTTTCACGCCCAAAATCCGACTCGCAATCCCTTATAAAAATCAACAATCCGATCTCAAGCCCGAGATTTGATTCGCGATTTAATTTTAAAATTGGTCAATCCGATCTCATGCGCGAGATATGGTTCGCCAATTTTTGGATATCAATATTATCTTGTTTGATTTGATGTCGTGTGTCTGGATCAATTTTATTTTCATAAGAGAAAAATAAAATAAAAAATTCAAATTAGGGTTAAGTATGTTTTAGAATATTCTTAGTCTTAGGGTTAAAATCGCAATCTGATTTCGAATTTTTAAATAAAAAAATCAAAAAAAGAAAAATCTGAATAAGAATAAGTTTGTTTTTGTTATCTTGCATGTTAGGATTGCAATCTTATTATGAATTTTTAAATAAAAATATCCAAAAGAAAGTGCATTCATTTAGGTTGTTAGTTTTTTATTTGAATTGCATGTTTAATTATGTGTTAGTTTTAATTTCGAATTTCTTAAAGAAAAACACAAAAAAGATCATTGTGCATATTAGATTAGAATTGCACGTTTCATTTTAAATTTAGATCATCTTTTTAGATAAATTGCATTTTAAATTTAGATAATGTCTTAGTTTAAATTAGGATTTAATATGACTTAATCCCTAGTTTAAATTAGATAGAATCTTAATCTAGCTAGATCATTTCAAATTTCATAAAATTTGTCTTAGGATAAATTAGTTGCAATTTTTAGGATAGATTGCATTTTTAAAATAAAAAATGTCATTTGCATGTCATATAGATCTAGGTTCATGAAATGCATGTCATTTTAGTGATTATTGTTAGGTTCATTTCTAATTAGAAATTGTCCATCATTAGATTAGGTCATTTGATGAATGTTGCGTGACATATAGTTTGCATATTAAATTATATGTCGCATGTCATTTTAGTTGAAATAATTTTGTACGTCATTGCATTACATTGCACGTCATTAGAATTAAGTCACTTTGGTTAATTTAGATTGCATATTTAACAATTGCATGTTCATTAATAGATCATAGAATTTTTATTCATATGTTTAGGACATGTTGCCATGTCATATCATTTCATATTAGATTAAAAGCATTGCATTGTATATGGATTATAGTCTCGTTTAATAAGTGAAAACAAAAATAAATAAATTGCTTGTTAATTAGAAACCATATCTAGGGTTGTTGATGTGAATTTTAATTTAACAATGCAGATGATTTCGTTGCTTTGAGATAAGTTCTACATTATTTAATTGTTTTCTTGAATGTTAAATTAATGGTTTGCGCACCTGCATGAACACCTCACATGTTAGGGAAATAAATTTAAAATCAATCCAAATTGCTTGCCAAACATTTTTCAAAAATAAAAAGAAAGGTACTGAAAGGGCGTTAGAGAAATCTAACGTAACCAAGTCTCCGTACCTTTAGTCTCTGGTTCGTAGGAGTAAAATAAATCTTCCGTTGCTTTACTAAAGTTTTTAATCGACCCATCAAAAATAGATTAGTGACGACTTTTAGTTAAAATTCAATTGCATGTTAACAATTCAAACCTAAGTCGTGAATTGGTATGGGCTTGGGAGAGCTCGAGTTAAATCTAGGCTTAACAATCCATTAGTCAAACCCTAGGTGGTCCAAACCCTGAAAATTTTGGTCGCGACAACTGTAGATGGAATGTTGGTATGAAGGATTGCGGATCTGAAAGTCCTATAAATTGCAGGTAAAATAGCATGTATCATCAAATTATTTTGACAGGAGAACTATAGTCAAATGAAAAAGTTGTCTTCCTTGACTTTTCTCCGATCATATCCTTTAGATTTTTTTTTTTTTAATTTAAAAGTTTATTAGCCAACAAAAATAAAGGATAAGAAGTAAGAGCAAGGCTACCTTAGGATGAAACCGATTCAAATTATTCATGAGTATCTCTAGCCCGGCTTTGTGATACTCTTGATTAACTCGTTCAGTTTCAAGCTCGAGCTCGAGTTAACATTACTAAACATGATTAAGTTCAAATTCAACTAAACTCAAGCTCAAGTTCATGTACCACTTTATTGTGACTAAGTTGAATACGTAAATTACTTGAGTATCTTGTCGCAACCTCCCTTTAGGCAGCCCTTACGTGCGGGTGTGTGTAGAGGCTAATGGTTAGCTAAGCGTTAAGTTTAGCATGAGCTCTCCCAAACCCACTAATTCACCACTTGTTATTCGAGTTTTTAACCCGCAAGTCAATTTCATTTATGAGGCATCACTAATCGATTTGAGGTAAATCGATTAGGAACTCAAGTAAAATATTGGCATAAATGTTTTAGTCTTGTGCAACTAAAGAAATTAGAATCGATAACTTGATTACACTAGTTAATCAAGTAATGCTTTTTTGGTATCTAATCTTGTTTGAATTCTAAGATTTTTTTTTGGATTTTTCATGTATTAAAAAAGATACTAAAAAAACATTTTAGGCCGTTCCCTAATTTCAGAAATTTTCAAAGGATTTTTCAATCATTTTTAAGAGAAAAATGCTCAAAATCAATTTTAAGCCTTTACTTGAAAAAGAGAATTTTTTTCGATTTTTTAATTAAAAATATCTAAAATAATAATAATATGCTAAACTGACCCGGGTCGGCCAGACCCGTGCGCTGGGCCGATTTGGGTCTTGCCTGACTGACCCGGGTCTCACGCGAGCCCCCTTTGTTTTAAACATTTCTCCCTCTCTCCCTCTCTTTTTGTCTTTTTCTTTATTTTGTCCTCCTACCCCCGGCCCACGGATGGGAACGAAGGTCCACAAACATGTCAAATGATCAACAAGCGCTCAGAACCAAACCAAAATCACAGGAAATCCATACAAGCTTGGTTCGGGCATTTTAGCGAACACATGGAGGGGCGTCGGCTAAAGGGAAGCTTTAGACTTGCTCGGCATTGAATTCGGACCAAAATCAACAACAACAGACCAGCAAAACTTGACTTCAACACGGAGACGATTCGTTTGCGTCCAATATAAATATGAGAGTCAGCAAGCTTCGGCCATAAGTGAAGGACACAAACGGACGCCTAACTCGAGCATTTCAGCAAACAATTAATATTCGCAAACCATGGAGTGAAAAAGGGGGACCACCGAGCCCGAGCTCGAGCCGGACAACGGCTGCCCAGCCCGGTGAGCCCAAAACAGAGCATGGCCATGAAGAAAAAGGGCGGTCGGCCGAGAATGCCTACCCAGCTCGCGGCGTCGGACGGCGGACGAGCTCAATAGATCGGGCTACGTCCGTTCGCCTTGCTCGCCCACGAGGCGGGATCCTCGGGAAGCCGACCCCGAATCGGAAAAAACCAAGACCACCCGAGCGGGGACCTACCGTGGCTTCAAAGCGGAAAAGGAGCGGCGAAAAGGCCCAGCCCCGTGGGCCCCCTTTTCTTTTTGAATTTTTTATAATATATTTATCCGAAATGCAGTAATAAAAAAATAAAATTTAGTTGATGTAGATAATATTAATGCCTATATGATGTGATGTGATGGAAATATTCTTGGGTAGGGCCAAATTTGGTCCTTAATTTTCTATACACTTAAATCCTAGATATTTAGTCAAAATTTAGGTGTTAACATATCTTAATTTATATTTTAGCTTGAGTAGGAAATTTAATAGTCGATGTGCCGCTCGAGTCAAGTTTTGTTCTTTCTAAACAAAACTCTCCCTTTCTGCTTGGACGAAGCAGTAAAGCTAAAGAGTGTAGAAAATCTTTATAATAAACGAAATGTTTCCCTTTTCCCTTTTCACAATCTTTTTATTTTAATTGCAGGAGTGGAGAAAACCACGTAAAATCTAATGTAATCTTCCACAATTCAGTCATTTGATCTTATTTACATTTTTAAGAGATAATCCCAAAACTATTTCCTCAGAGCTATGATTGTTTCTTTGTCATTATGCTGATGGTTAAATGAGCATGAACGAAGGTATTAACACTTTTGATTGGCCAATTACAGACACCGGATCATCGTTTAGTCTCTTAAATGGTCCGTGGTGTCAATCTATCCATACATATATATTTCAATTGAAAAGATAAATAGGTTGGTTTTAATTGTGAAATTGATAGAGCAATCCAATTAATTAAAAAAAAAATAAGTGTTTTTTCCCTCCAATGTCAAGCTTTCTGTACTCTCAGAACATACTTGACTTATCATTCGATATGAGAGTTCCTTGTTGACTTGTGATTTTGTAGAAGATGAAACGATTTGAAAAGATAAACATACACTCATGGATAAATCAATTCATGAACTCATTATCTGGATTGTTGGTGCAGGCTTGGTTGTGCTTCAATGTCTTCTATTGTGGTTGAAGAAAATAGGAGGATTCAAGAAAACAACGATTCAAAGATAAATTTCTCGGAAGAAGAATGTTCTTCACTGAAAGCCATAATACACTATGTTATTCTACTAAGAAGATAATTAGATTTCCTATTCTATATTCTGAAAGAAGATAATTAGATTTCCTATTCTATATTCCGAATATCTAATCTGACAGATTGACCGAAATCAAATCATATCTACCACTCTAATTTAATATTTCAATAGTAGAATCAAATCATACTCTAATCTAATCTTCCCATAGTTTACCAATAATATTATCAATCTTATCAATAGTCACTTCACTGGCTTCCGTTATCTCAACTCCGGAACTTCCCAAAGACCAAACGATTCAATCCCAAACTCTTTCTGGCAGAACCTTCTGAGTTTTTAGAGAAAAACCAGGCTTAATTTTTGCGAAATTTTGAAACAATTTGTTTCATCAAAGCGATGAAACCTTGGGACACTTTCTTCTGCGAGTCCGAGACCTTACTCTTGACAGATCCTTCCCTCGAATCTGTCGAGGCCAGTTCAATATCTGGGGACTTCTCCGGTGAGTTCGGCTCCTTTCTATTATCAATCAACTCCGAAATCCAGGTCACGATCTCTTTTTCTTCCTCTTCATCCGATGCGTACTTCTCCAAATGCCTCCTAATCTTACGTATTTTCTTCTGCTTGTCCGATTGCTTCTTCTCCAAATGCATCTTAATTTCATCGAGACAAATATGAAGAATAGGGCATCTTCAATTCCGTGATTTGAACTCAAAGAGAGCAAAGGGAAACTGCCAAATCTTGAGTGCATAATAGGTAGTAAGTTCAACTAACCTGTGATTGTATAATCGCGTGCAGTGGTAATATTCTGGAGCTGCACACAATCTGGACGATCACTCTGAGAGCGCAATAAATACCACAGAAGCCAAATTGATGGTTAGGCCTCAACGCACGGACTATAAAGCAATGATATAATAGACATGAGCAATAGGCCATACCCCATTACTATTCGGGGGACAACAAAACCAACCTTTCCCACAATGCAGGAGTGAAAACCATACTGGAACTGCATAGAGATGCAATAGCGTGTTGGCATTTTCCCGATATGCAAGAGACATTGCTTAACATTATAAATGATGATGACGATATGAGTTATTTGCGCTCACCATTATAAAGAAGAAGAAAGCAAGCTCCAAAGAGTTCACAAACAGCACGATGTGAAGCAGCCTGCCGACCATTTTTAGCCCAGCGAACCAGAAATCGTCTTCTGAAAATTTAAAAACCAAGTCCTTTGCACTATTTTCGCTAGACTTGTCTTCGTCGTGTTTATGCTTTTTGGCAACTTCTTTTGCGAGTTTCATTATCATTCTCTCCAATTTGATGCTGATAATGACCATAAGCTGCGCAGAATTAGCGAGCACGCCTAATTAGATACAAAAAAAGGCTCATCTGTTTTTTCCCCATCAAGATTCACTTGGAATTGCAAGACATAATGACTCAAAGGAGAGTTTTTATCACTACTTACAGTAAATGGAATGAAAGATACCCAAAAATGCGCATTCCATCCTGCAAGAAATGCATAAAGAAATGGATTGCCACAATGAAGTCTTTCTTGTCAAAGGCAAATAAAGAAAGAGATATACAATTGAGCTTAATCAGGATTAATAGGGATTTTATTCGGTAAGTTGAACTTTGATTGCGGAAAAACGTCACTGCTTTTCTGCTGACACTCAGACGAAACCAGTTTGATATGCATATTTCTGGTTTCCAGTAGGAAGACTCGCTGTCGATTGTGTTCATATCATTTATATACACCAATATTAAGATCCAAAGCAATATTTTCAATTTCACTAATAATGATTTGCTCATCCTTAATGGCAATTTTCCTTGCATTAGATAAACACTGTTTCACGCAGTTCACTTTTCGTGCACCTAATCCTAATAAACCCTAGTTGTTTTACCAAACATTTGCTCTATAATAGTTGCTCTTATGAAATGATGTCGAAGCTAATGAATCTTGCAATCTGTGTTTAATGAGAGAGGAAGAAACTAGCAAAGAAATCAACAAGAAACACTATAATATCTAACCCATGGGGAGAGGTAATTACAAAGAAATGCACTATGAATCTGAAAAGCATGGAGTTTAAAATTGCTAAACTAATCAAGTGTTTCCTAACTCTAGTTACATCTAAAGTAAAACCTATAAGTAGACCCATCAAACGGGTGGATCGGGTCGGGTCGGGTTTGGGTCAGTTTATAAATGGTCCAACCCAAATTGGCCCATTTAACATGTTTATGGCCCATTTATTGTAATGCAACATTTTTTACCGATATCCAACCCAACCTATACTCGACCCATACTTGACCCATATAACTAAACTTAAGAAAGCTTATTTCTTTATATATATTTTAAAAAAATAGTATTGCTAAAATAGTTTTATACAACACAAATTTAATGGACAATTTTTATAATTTTAAAAATAATTATTTAAAAAAATCAAATTTTAAATTATTTAAAAAAATTAAAATTAAAATTAAAATTATTTTTTAAGAATATAATTTTTCCTTTTCTTTTCTTTTTCTCTTTTATTTATTTTATTATTATTATTTTTTTGTTCTTCTTCTTCTTTGGCTAGCCGCTAGCCACGACATAGTCAGCGCTCGGCCACAAGCGAGCCTAAAGCTTGCCAAAGATCGGACAAGCTCAAGCTCGTTGGATCGGCGAGCCTTGAGCTCTCCCCTCGCCGGATCTAGCGTGGCTCAAGCCTCACTTGACACCGGCGAGTTCGAGTCTCGCCAAATTGACGAGGTTCAAGCCTCACCAAACGTCGGCAAGGCCTTCGCCTCGATAGATCCAACAAGCTCGAGGCTTGCCTGGCCGTGCCAACCATCACCATGTCGGCCACTGGAAGGAGGAAGAAGAAAGAAAAAAATTTAAAAAAAATTCTAAATTCAGTTTTTATAATATATATATATATATATATATATATATATATTTTTAAGTCAAAGAGGGAAAAGAGAGATTGTAAGGTTTTGGTTGAAAATGGGTTCTAAATCCAACCCACTTAAGACCCGCTTAAGACCCACCTAAAACTCACATATCTTAAGTCTTTAATTGCTAAATTTATGTAACTACTTTTTGTCAAAAAATAATTGACCCATATATGACCAATTTATGATTTAAATGGGTTATATATGGGTCTAAGACTCATTTTGCCACCTCTACCCATAAGTGTGATCTCATAATTACTCATTGAGAACTCATTAGAAAACTTATAGAGAGAAAAACCCTAACACTCAACTTGTTTGTTAAAGTGGGTTATAAGAATTTCGTTTTTATATGTTCTTACATGACTTGTTCACTCAAACTAGAAAACTAATTCTAAGTACGAATTCAACTCCAATGTGGAAAGTAATTTCAGTAATTTCTCGCTTGTTTGAATATCATACCACAAGTCCAATTTGGATGGGTAAGTACTATTTGGATAATTTTTCCTTCATGGACACAAACGTGAAACATAATTTAAGAGTAACAAATTTAGAAATAGATATAAAGAATAATAAGTATGCATATATGTGCTTACCGGCTACATTCACGAGTAAATAAATCACAGCGCATAACCACAAGTACCATCTGCGATAATGGTAAAAGTGCAAATCAGTATGTCTGAAGAAGTGCTAAATATTCTCTCCTATTTTAAGTATTATTTCCATGGAAAAGTCATATTGTATAGTTTTTTCATGAATTTAATACTGTCAGAGAACGATTGATTGATCTGATAACATTTTCAGCCAAAAATAGGGCAAATTAATTAACTTATGCAATAGGACCTTTAGATGAGGATGAGTAATTTGACATGTTCGAGTGAAATAGTTATTTCTTGTAAAGGAAAAAGGAAAATCTTCCTTTCTCTTAGCTCATCCTTTTCTTTTCCATTTATTGCTCATCAAGCCTACTTAAATAGCTTCGTATGAGGGGGTATCGTTTTACCTGATTCCCATCATTTTCTCAAAATCCTTTTGCAAAGTCCTCATTATGTACTTCTGAAAATCTTTCCCTGGTTCCTTGGGATTTCGTGCCTGTGGACACGACAGAATTGACAAGTAAATTAACCATTTCAAGGCAAACTATATTACAACGAAGACCAAAACTAAATTTCAGCTGAAGGATGTCCTCTACGTACCGCGATGAAGTTCTGACGAAGAGCGATGTACTCATGCTCGGTCAAAGAAGTAAACGTCTTCTGCAGGATCGACACGAGCTGAAGAGGAAAATGCAAGACAACGTCGGGCCTCTCGTCAAACATCTCTTCCTTCCAGGTAAATCATAAATATCGCATTCCACAACAATTGCAGAAAATTTATTGCTCATTCCACATTTCTAAACACCCTTCACAGGAATAATTGCAACCCACATGATATTATTAATTAATAATTTAATAATTATTAAAATGCTAAAAACTTATTAGTCATGAGAAGGTACAACTCTTATGAAAAGGTACAACTCTTATGAAAAGATGTTACTTTTATGAAGATAGAATGTACTTTGATGAAGTACACTTATTGATAGCCTATATTAAAAGTATGGTCCTCTCTCCACCCTACACAACGAGAGGTTGTATTCTATCCGTAATAAATTAAAGAAGAGAAATTGAATTTCTTCATTTATCTTATTTTTGCAATAATCATTTTTTTTAAAGTTATCATTATGGTTAAAGGTACTTCATCAAAGTATGTTTAAATATATCTAACGTTGAAGTGTAGAATGATCCAATGAAATTATAATGCGGAACATTTTGAAAATTGTATGATAGTTAAGGTCGCAAAGATATGCTCGATTTCGCAAGAGCCTCCAAACTCTCCCGTTTTGCGGTGGCGGGGAGCTTCAAGAGATTCAATGACTTACCATATATCTGAACGAGCCAAGTGGGTTTTTATAACGTTCCAGAATTTTTGTGAGTACTGCGGATAAAAACATAATAGAAACACCTCAATCAAATTAAGAACTTCCTTTGGAGACTGTACAAGAATTTTGAGGAGTGAGATCACTCATCTTCTCCTCCCTTTAACCATATTTGCTGGAGGAGGATGAATTCAACAATGTTACCATTTTGGATGTCATCTTTTTTGCTCCATTCGTCGTATATCTCCAGCATGCTCCATTGAATTATCTAACAGCATGGAAGGACGAAAATAACTAACGTTAAAAAATTGATGCAAGAGAAACCTCTAATTTTTTTAGTGATTTTTCTAATCTGGACAAATTTTACTTTCCAATTATAACCTTTTGTAAATATTGGAAAACTCGCAAAAATAAATACTCAAACACTCGAAGCCTTTTGAAATATCAACCAATGTACAATTGGAATCACATACAAATTCCTTCGTGTTCTTTCGGAACTTAAATCCGATATATGTTTCTACAATATTGGAGGGAAAGTCGCAAGCATAAATAATAGAAAGTAACAGAAAGATGGAGTTGAAGTGACAAGGATGTCGTAGCGCACCATAGATAGTACTTTAGGGCGCGTTTGGTAACGTTTCGTTTAAAAATTGTTTCGGGAACGAAATAGAAAAAGTATTTCTGTTCCGGGAACAATTTTTGAACAAAAATACGCGTTTGGTAAACTTGTTCCGGGAATAAAAATAAACAGAAACATGTTTGGTAAATTTGGATAATTTTTTTATTTCTTTTATTTTTTTCTATTTTTTTCTATTTTTTCCTTTTTTTTCTTTTTTCTTTTTCATTTTTTCTTTTTTCTTCTTTTGGCCGGTCGCCGGCCAAGGCCTTGGCCGGCGACCGGCCGGCGAGGGCCGAGCTCGCCAGCGGCGGGCGAGGCACGGCCTCGCCGGGCCACCGCGGGCGAGGCCGAGGCTCGCCGCCGCCGGGCGAGCTCGGCCTCGCCGGCCGGGCGAGCTCGAGGCCGGATCGGGCGAGATCGAGCTCGCCTGGCCGGCGCGAGGTCGGCCTCGCCTTGATCCGGCGAGGCCGAGCTCGCCGGCGGCGGGCGAGGCGCGGCCTCGCCGGCCACCGCGGGCGAGGCCGAGGCTCGCCGGCCGCCGGGCGAGCTCGGCCTCGCCGGATCTCGGGCGAGATCGAGCTCGCCGGCCGGCGGCGCGAGGTCGGCTCGCCGGGGACGGCGAGCGTCGGCCTCGCCGTCGTCGGCCTCGCCGGGGCCGGCGAGCCTCGCCGTGGCGGGCGAGGCCGCCGGCCCTCGTCGGGGTCGGCCGCCGGCCATGGCCAAGGCCGGCGACCGGCCAAAAGAAAGAAGAACAAAAAATAAGAGAAAAAGAAAAAGAAAAAAAGTGTTTCGATTTGTGTTCTTAAACAAGAAACAAGTTTTTTTGTTTCTTTTTCTGTTTCTTTTGTGTTCTGGGAACAAAAGAACAAAAAGGAACAAACGCACACAAACGCGTTTTGTTCCTTTTGTTCCCAGTGAACAAAAGAACAGAAATTTCTGTTCCTGGGAACAGAAACATTTCCAACCATGCAGGCCCTTAAGCACACAGAGGATCACGTGAAAGGTAGCTAGCACAAAGATGAAAACGTCCAGCTGGTGGACTGCTTCAACAGGCAGCAATGCCACCTTCCCCTGAAAAGAAAAGAAAAGAAAACAGTCGCACCAAATATTCACTTCGTACCAATTCGCTGTAGTCAAGCAGCAGCAGCAACAGGTCTGGTAAAGTTACTTTTTGGCTACAGTAATCTGCGGTATGAGAAGCCATGGCGAGGAGATGGCGTCCTTGTGTTGCACTGGAAGCGGAGGAACTAGTAATGAAATTGGCGACGGCAGAAGAAGAGTCGGGCTTCTTGCAAGGCAGCAAGACGTTGTTGAGTCGCTTTGATATGCAAATCTTCGCTATTCTAGGTTGGAACACCGTCAGGAGAAGCGATATGACACCAAATAGCATCAATTCTTCCATTTTCATCGTAACCCAAACAGGCAAAAAAATAAAACAGAAGAAGAAGAAGAAGAAGAAAAAGAGAGAATTTATGTGCATGCGCATTAGTATTGTGAAATAGTCACAAAAAAGAAAAAAAAAAAAAGCACCAAAGAGAGAGATCCCTCACCATCTTTGATCTTCCTTGAGCCGCCGACAAGCGGCCACCATTTGCTTTCCTCCAAATACTGCATGGGAACTCGAGTTAAAGAATTGCCGGCATCGTAATTGACATGCTTAGGAGAGGTCCGTACTCTCGGACCTTAGGAAGCAAGAGTAGTCACCTGGCCGGCGCAGCGAATGAATCTATCAACAACGATAGAAATGAACAATATGCTGAAGCAAACTAGAGCCACCACCCACGTCGGCGTGTACTCTAAAGAATTCTCGTCTACTCCCGCAACCGCCATTCTCTCTCTCTCTCTCTCTCTCTCTCTCTATTATGCCTCTCCTTTGAATTCTCATATGGTATGTTTTCGTGCACTCGTATATATAGAATGATGCACCGACGGAAATGTTCACACACGCGGCAACGATTTCTTTTTTGTTTTATTAGACTAGACACAAGCTGCTCAAGTCGAGCAATCTCGAGTTTCCAAAAGATGGGCCAGAACAAAAATTCACGCAGCACTTGAGGAATGAGCATTATGATGTTTAGGACTATATTAGAATTTGCAGCGGCAATTGAAGAATATCGAGTTTCCACGTCTATAATTTCCGATTGCAATCAGTCGAAAGGATGACATCAAAAATTCCTGCAAAAGCATAAAACTACATTGGCAGAATTAAAGTATTCAGGACCTAATTGGCATCCAAGACTATTTGGGTAATCATCCTATATATGTTCATATTGAAATGATCCCTTGCTTGTTTATCAAAAAGTTTTATTCCAAAAGCCAAGAAAGCAAAAGAATTGTGAACCAATTATTCTACTAACGAAGACAACTAAGGTATCTTATGCATTGAAAGATAGAAGAAAAGTATCTCATGCATGGATGATGTTTATTGCTTTGTGTCGGGTTAATGTTTTATCATCAAATTGATACTATCTTAAGTCTGTTTGCACATCCATCTATGAAACTTTAGTATGCTGAAATGTTTGGTGATACCATAGTTTTCAAGGCACTATGTTATTGATGAATATGATATTATCTAGCAAGTCAAATTAGCGTGCTCGTATAGGATAAGTAGGTTATCCTCCATATCTAGAAAAGTCATTTTTCAGAAAACTTAAATTGAGAACCCCAATTTAGCCAAATTTGTAATTATGTATGGGTTACATCCATACGAAGGAGGTAATCACGCTAGTTGCATCTCCTCAGCCTATCAAGCATTAAAAAAATTGACTAATTAATGGTTCAAATTTATAATTATATATGGGTTACTCTCTTTATATATCCAATGACTTCACGTCAATCCAAGATAGATCAACCTTGTCAAAGAATTCAATAGTTCTGCAAAATGCCAAATAAATATTTAAGTTGAGAATTAACAAAATCATTCAATACTTGACAAATTTGCTTAATAGTTACTTTTGTAAAGATACAACGGAATCATATCCAAACCCGAGTGTTTCTCACTTGGAATAATCTAAGGACTGTTCTCGCCATTTTATAAAAGGACCCTTATATGATGCTATATAATTAATACACACTAATAGGGTAGTTTGCACGCATTCATAATAGTATATTGATCCGAAAAATAAAAAAATCCATGTTATCTAAAAAAAAAAAATTATATGTTTGCTAAAGAGTGGGCCGGAATTGTTTAATCAGATTTGTCATAATTTATTATATAAGGATTAATTCCTCGCTTGCAAAACCATATAAAAAGAATTATTCGAATCATAGAACACAAGGCTTAATTTGACCAATATTAAATTTAAGACCAAATTGAACATTGATTAAGAGGTACAGAACTATATGTTGGTATTGTCTCTTCTTTTTATTAATAATAGAAATTTAAAACTAGTTTTTTAAACCAAGCTGTGAACAATGTGATACATCTTTATTGAATATTTAAACATTACTCACTTATTCAAGTAGCTAATCAAAGTTTGTTGCGTCATTTCTCCTATAAATCAGTGTGTCATTTTGTTGTTCAATTTTGTAAAGCGGGCATTACATTGATATTAGATTGAGTCCTTTTCTTCTGTGTGTCGCAACCTACCCCTTGGGGAAGATAATAGGTTAAGGGGTATTGCTTGCCTATGACCCATGATCAGACATGAACTCTTCTAAGCCTATATTTATAAGAATTTTATAATAAAGAGTCGCCATTAACTTATTGGGGTTGGCTAGAAACCAAAACTTTATACGCAACTAGAGAATTTATGATCGGGGACTTGATTACACTAATTAACTATTTAGTGCCCTTTTGGTATCTAATTTTATTCATTTTAGAAAGAAATTTTGTCAAGCGGTTTGAATTAATTTTAGACCAATCCACTAACATGCGATGTGATCATATGAGTACGCAATAATTATAATAACAGTTAGTAGCCATGAAAAACGTTTAAATAAATTGCGTGGGAAAGCAAATATTTAACATTAAGGAAAAGATAAATACTAATATTAACTAGACTAAAGGGATCAAAACAACAAAAGCATGCAAATAAGAGCAATTGTCTTTGAAGACAATTGAAACCCTAAAGTGGAGCCCTAAAGGCTTACTCAATATTTTTAGCACACTTTAAATTTAAGAAAATTCCATTTTTCAAGAAAATAGCTCAGAAAATTTGTTTTTAAAAATTTTCAAATGAAATTTTGAATTTTCTGACATTTTTTTAATTTTTTAATTTTTCTAATTTTTATTTGTTATTTTTTGAAAAAAATAGAATTTTCAATATTTTCTAAAATTTTTTGAATTTTTTATTTTCTCTGAAAGTTCTTGAATTTTCGGAAATTTTTTTGAATTTTATTATTTTTCTAAAATTTTGTAATTATTTTGAAAATTTTTAAATATATATTTAATATTTAATATTATATTCGGGAAAAGGGGGTCCCGACTGAAAAAAGAATAATTTTAATTTTATTAAATTTTTTTAATGATTTTCGTTATTTTTTTTATTCTCCACCATTTTGTCTTCTTCCCTATTTTGTCTTTTCCACTGTACCTTTTCTCCGCACTCCTCCTTCCCGAAGCAAATTTTCGCTGTCTTTTTCCATATTTTGTTTTACTTTTTACTTTTTCTGTACTTTTCTTTTTCTTTTGTTTTTTCTTATATTTTTTATTTGTCTCTTCCCCTGTGGTCTTCTTCTCTCCGACGCCTCCTTGCACGTCTTCCCCCCAAAACTTCATCCAGACAGCAACACCGGCATAGCAACCAGCGACCCTTCCACCGCCGAACCACCACTGTCTATCGGTTATCTACCCCGACCGGCGATGACCACCGTCGGCCATGAACTCCGGCGGCCAACCAATTTCGGCCACAAAAATTCCCCCGGCTCAAGAATACACGATTGCTCCACGAAAATCGCATGAAATTGCAATGGAAAAATAAAAAGACGGGCACGGTCCGACGTATATAAGAGCAAGCACGAATCAAACCAAGTTTCAAACCAGGTTGCTTCTCGGTTCTCTCTGGGACATTTCGTCAAACACATGAGGTGCGTTAATTTATCACTACTTACAGTCAACGGAATGAAAGATATCCAAAAGTACGCATGCCATCCTGCAAAAGTATAAAAAAAACTTGTCAAGACATAAATTGAAATATGATATGAGAGCTTCATGAAGGAATTTTTGCTCACCAAGATCTGCTACTGGAAAATCTTTGGTTAATGAACATTTGGAACAATATGTGTTGACCTTTCATCATCCTTCTTATGATGAATTATTTTCAGATGTCACTTTTTATTTAGAGATGTCACTTTTCAGATGTTCTGGGGAGAGGAAGAAAGCGGTGAGCGACTGAACCCCGATGACCACCATGCCTTCGCCGAAGTCGATAGACTGCGGACGTTCCCCCCTCTTTCCTCTCGCCGAGCCTTGGTAGGTTCCGATCTCGAGTCTTCGCCGGCTTTAGATTTGTCCGAGTTTGGGGATTGGTTTCCCGAGGATCCCGGCTCGGAGACGAGCGAGGCGGACGAACGTTGCCCGATCTATCGAGCTCGTCCAACGTCCGACGCTGCAAGCCGGGTAGGGACCCCCTAGCTGACCTTTCATTTTTTTGCGCCCTGTCCGGTCTCGCCTGATTGGGTTGCCGTTGCCCGGTTCGAGCGAATCTCCCGACCCTGTTCGTGTGTATAGGCTGCAATTTTTAGATGTTACTCGTCCACTGCCACGAATTCCGGCGTGAGCTCGGATCGGTCGGGCCGATCCCTTCCTCCTTTTGCCTTTGCGTCTTAGGTGCTCGACAGAATGCCCGAGCGTGTTGCGTTTTCTTTCTCTCGGGAATAGTCCGTTCTGGGTGTTGGTTGGCCTCTCGACCGGCAACGTTGGGGTTGACGAGAGCTGTCGCTGCCGTGGCTGACCCCAGGAGAGATAGTTTATTCCCCTCCTCGCGTCCGGGGAGCAGAGACCGCGGCCGCCGTGAGGGCGGCAAGGAAACGTCGAGGGCAGGAGCGGTGGTGATGGGAAACCTCCGTCTGAGTTGGCCGAACCGACGCCGACAAGGGAACACGGCTAAGTCGAGGCGACAAGCGGCGCCGCCGTCTCGGCCGACCAAATCGTGAAAAAACAGAGGCCGGCGAGAGGTCGAGAGGGAGTCGAGGAAGGAGAGGCGCTCGGGTTGCATAAGGAAAAAGAAAAGTAGAATAATAAATAAATAAATAAAAGGATAAAAAGATTTTTTAAAAAAAAAAGTTGCTCTATTCTCTAGTCTGACGGCGCGCAGGATGGGAAAGAAGAGAGAAGTGAGCAAAAAGACAAAAAGAGAGAAAAGACAAAAGAGAGAGAGAGAGAGAGAGAGGGATAGAATAGTTTAAAATGGGGGAAGTCGCGCGGCCTGGCAAAGCCAACCTGGGTCGGTTCTGACCCGGTTGTTTATATATAATAATATATATTTTTAATTTAAAAAACATTTTAATAATAAAAATTCAAAAAATATTTTTCATTCCAAAAAATATAAGAAAAACATAGAAATAGTCTTTGAATTTTTTAAAATGTGTGAAAATACCCAACAGAAAATCCAAAAAAAAAAAAAAAAATCTTTTAAGTTCTTGGGAGCAAATATTGACTTATTCTAATCACGTCTTTATGATGCATGGATTTTTAATTTCTTAATCTAGTTAGGAATTTCCCTAAAATTTGTGATTGGTATAAAATGCTGTATAAATATTTTACTTGATGTTTAAACAAAAATTAGGTGTCGAAATAGCATCAGTGATTAACTATTGCAATCAAGTCCTCGATTCTAGTTTTTCTGATTGTGCAGAAATGAGTATTTCTCTCGATATTTCACTTAGGTTTCTAATCGATCCACCACAAAATGATTAGTAGCAGCTCCTATTTGAAATTGACTTTTATGTTAAAATTTTTAACTATAAGTCATAAATTGGTGGACTTGGGAGAGCCCAGACTAAGCCCAATACTTAGTCGAGCCATTAGCCTCCGTACATGCTCGTGCATATGTGGGCATCGAAAAGGGAGGTCACAATAGCGTGAATGTATATTATTAAAAAAAAATCAGACGTACAAAATCATTATAGGTCCTGCTAAGGCTCCATTGTCTCTTGACAGGCTATATGTGTTTTGATTTTGGCTTTGGGAATGCGTCTATGTCTCTTATTTAAGCATGTTGGTGTTTGATGGCTGCTTCCAGTCTGGAACATTTCTCACAATGTTTTAGTTTAACTGCAGAAGTGGAGAAAGATCATGTAAGATCTAATGAATCTTCAGCAATCCAGTCATTGGTCTTATTTATCTTTTTAGGCGATAATCCTGAAACATTGCCTCCTAAATATGATTGTTTCTGTGTCATCATGGTCTAATTTACCTTTTTAATGGGCATGAACGAAGGTATTTACAGTGTTGGATTGACCAATTTGAGACGCTGGATCATCGTTTAGTCTCATAACAGGTCCTTTTGCCTGTCTCTTTCATTCTAGAAAGTGACATCTATACATGTCCTATTGAGTAGAAAATGCAATATTGCCAAGAAAGACAGGTGGGTCTTCCTGTTGAAATTGATCGAGCGTGGCGACTACTGGAACAAATCTGAAGTGTTTTTCCCATCCAACTTCAGCTGTCCATACACTGGGAAAATACCTGACCTTTCTTACTGTGTAGCTTCAGTTCTTTTGCCTACTGTAACTAGAGAATTATATGGAGTGAGAGTTCCTTATTTACTCGCATTTGCCTAAGATAGCTATGCAACCTGTGATAGTTACATTTCGTCCAGATAATAGTAGTTGCCTAGAGACAGAAGAATTAACTCGCGATTCCATGGATAAATCAACCCATGATCTCATTTATTTAAAACGTCGGTGTAGGCTTGGTTGTCAATTCTGTGCTTCGATATCCCCTGCTCCACTCCGTCCAGCCAGTTCAGTATTTGTGGACTCCTCCGGTGAGTTTGGCTGCTCTCTTCGGTTCTTTCTATGATCGATCAACTCTGAAATCCAGGTCGGGATCTGCATCTCTTCCTCTTCGTCCATCTGCTTCTCCTTCAACTGCGTCTTAATTTCATCGAGTTCATCGAGACGCTTTTTTACATGTTCGTTAGACAGGTACTCCTCCAAATAAATCTTAATCTCACGTATTTTGTTGTGTTTGTCCAATTGCTGCTGCTGCTCCAAACGCATCTGAATTTCATCGAGACAAATAAAAAGAATCTGGCATCTTCAGTTCCATGATTTGAACCCAAATCTTGAGTGCATAATAGGTTGTAAGTTCAACTCACCTGTGATGTCATAATTGCATACAGTGGTAATATTCTGGACATGCACACGATCTGCAAGCACCCTCTGAGAGCGTGACGGATGCAATTGATCGTCAGGCCCAAAAGTCATTGATCATGTACAGCACTCAGATTATAGAACAATGATATAATTTACATCAGCAATAGGTCTTACCCCATTACTATTCTTGAAACAACAAAGCCAACTTTTTCCATGATGCAGGAGTGAAAACCATATTGGATCTGCATCGAGATACCACAGCACAATGTTTGGAATTTCGCCATGTAAATGATAATGTAGTTGATAACTTGAGTTATTCAGGCTCACCAACATAAAGAAGAAGAAAGCAAGCTCCAGAGAGTTCAGAAATAGCATGATGTGAATCAGGATGTCGATGAAACGAAAGCAGCAATAATTGTTTGTAATTTTATAAACCGTCCCCTTTGCACCATTTTCGCTAGATGCATTTTCGTTTTTTCTATGGTTTTCGGCGACCCATTTTATGAGTTGCGATATCATAAACTCCAATCTGAGGCCAACTATGAGCAAAATCTGCGCAGAATTAAGGAGAATGTCTAGTTAGATAAAATAATAGACTCAACTTCTTTCTTTCTTTCTTTCTTTTCAATCGAGATTCATTTGGAATTTACAAGACATAATGACTTTAAAGGCGAGTTTTTATTAGTTCTTACTGTAAATGGGATGAAAGATATCCAAAAGTACGCATTCCATCCTGCAGGAAATGTACCAAGAAATGGATTGGAACAATGATGAATTTCTTGTCAAAGGCAAATAAAAAAAGAGAGATTTCTTGTCTTTCTTGACGCGGGTGAGGTCCACGACCCCGTCAAAACTTGGGTGAGGGCCGCGTCAGCCTCGCCCTAATAGGTCAGGGCCGTCCCTCGCCCAGCTCTCTCCAGCCATTGCATGAGATCAGCCACCGGCAAAAAGGAAAGAAAAACCTACTCAAACTATGAATCCAATTTCACGTATTTAGAAGTTTCTTCTTTGTTCGGGCATCATATATTGGATCATGTTCTTTTCATGGGCCAAAACTCGAGACATAATTTAAGAGTAACAAATTTTGAAATTGTTGCAATGCCAAATAGGTATGCATATACGTGCTTACCGGCTACATTCATGAGCATATAAATCACTGTGAGAAACCACGAGTACCAGCTGTGATATTGGTAAAAATGCAAATCAGTATGCCTGAAGAAGAGCTAAACATCGATGCATATTTATATCTTCTATAACATCCTGTGTCGAGCAGAGTGGGGCGAGTAAAAGCCGCAACTCGTTATGTCATCCTAGCAAACTGAAATTGTTCTTTCTTGTAAACGAGAAGAGGAAAATTAATCTTTTCTGTTTCATCCTAGCAAACTGAAATAACCTAATTAAATAGTTTTGCATAAAGGGGTATCGGTTTACCTGATTTCAATCATTTTCTCAAATTCCTTTTCCAAAATCCAAAGTATGTACTTCTGAAAATCTTTCCCTGCATCTTTCGGATCACGTGCCTGTGGACACAACAGAAATGCGAGATAATTTAACCATTTCAAAGGCAAATTATATCACAACGAGGAGCGAAACTAAAAAAATTGAGCAATAAGAATATGTGCTGGACGTACCGCGATGAAGTTCAGACGAAGAGCGATGTACTCCTCTTTGGTCAAAGAATAAATCGATTTCTCCATATTAGACACGACCTGTAGAGGAAAATGCAAGACAATGTTGGGCCTCCTAACTTAGGTATATGATATATCTAAACATGCTGTGTTCAGAACAGAGATGGATAATAGAAAAAAACAAAAGAGAGAAAATCATGTAAAATAAATAAATGACTAACGTAGAAGTTTGGTAAGAAGATGCATGATATAATTAGGGTCAGCAAAAAGATCTACTCAATTTTGCAAAAAGCCTCTAAACTCTCGTTTTGTAATCGTGGGGAGTTTCAAGAGACCGATGAAATTACACTGAGGAACGTTTTGAAGATTGCACGATATAATTAGGGTCAGTAAAGATCTACTCAATTTTGCAAAAAGCCTCTAAACTCTCGTTTTGTAATCGTGGGGAGTTTCAAGAGACTCAATGACTTACCATATAACTGAAGAATCGGGATGGCTTTTTCTTACGTTCCAGAATCTTTGCAAGTTCTGCAGATAATACACAGAATATAAATACCTCAATCAAATTAGAAAATTCTTTTGGAGACTGTAGGAGAATTTCGAGCAGAGTCTCCTCCCTTTTATCACACTGCTTGAGGAGGATGAATTCGAGGAAATTACCTTCTCGCTGTTTCTGTTTATCAGCACTTCCGATCTCTTTATCATATGTCTCCAAACGCCCCC
Source organism: Eucalyptus grandis (assembly GCF_016545825.1). Classification (NCBI taxonomy): domain Eukaryota; kingdom Viridiplantae; phylum Streptophyta; class Magnoliopsida; order Myrtales; family Myrtaceae; genus Eucalyptus; species Eucalyptus grandis. The sequence goes on from NC_052612.1 coordinate 5,378,586, forward strand.
ACTGGATTCTCTAACATCATGCGGACGAAAATAACCTTACGAAATTGATTCAAGAGATATCTCTGATTTTTTACTGATTTTTCTAATTCGGACGAGTTTTACTTTTCCCTCGTGACTATTTGTAAAAAAAATTAGAAAATTCGCTAACAGAAACTCTCGAGGCAGTTGAAAATGTTCAAAATATCAAACAATGTACACGTGCAATCACATATAAAAATGTTCATGTTTTCAAAACTTCGGTACGGTACGGTACTTTTTTTTTTTAGCCGCCCGGGGGGGGGCGATATTGGAGGGAAGGTCAGTAACTGAAGTAACAGAAAGTAACATAAAGATATAGTTGAAGTGACAAGGATGTCGTAGCACACCATAAATAGTACTCTAAGCACACAGATGACCACGTGAAAGGTGGCTAGCACAAAGATGAAAATGTCCAGCTGATGGACTGCTTCAACAGGCAACAATGCCACCTTCCCCTGTAAAAAGAAAAAGGAAAGGAAACAGTTGTACTAAATATTCGTTTCGTACCAATTCGCTGTAGTCTTCAGATCTCTCTTAACACTGGATATGTGCAAAGACTTGCATAGACAAATGGTGTAATGAATGATGTGGTCGACTCTTAATCAGTTACAAAACACTATTGAACTAATTTAATTCCCGTTTGCAGTTTCATATAATTTTGTATATCAATCTCTTAAACTTACCTTTGTATTTTTAAGAGGAGGAGCAGAAGAAGAAGAAGAAGAAGAAGAAGAAGAAGCTCTAGTAAAGTTACTTTTTTACTGCAGTAATCTATAGTATCAGAAGCCACAGCGAGGAGGCGGCGTCCTCGTGTTGCACTAGAGGCGAAGGAACTAGTATTGAAATTGGCGACGGCAGAAGAAGAGTTGGGCTTCTTGCAAGGAAGCAAGATGTTGTCGAGTCGCTCCGGTATGCAAATCTTCCTTATAGTAGTTTGGAACACCGTCAAGAGAAGCGATATGAGACCCAATAGCATTAACTCTGCCATTGTCATCGTAACCCAGAAAACCAAAAAAAATAAAGAAAGAAAGAAAGAAAGAAGAAGAGAGAATTCATGCGAATACACATCAGTATTATGAAATAGTCCAAAAAAGAAAAAGAAAAAGAAAAAACCAAAGAGAGGTCACCATCCTTGATCTTCCGTGAGCCGCCAACGAGCGGCCACCATTTGCTCTTCTTCTTCTTCAAATACTGCATTCGACAAGGAAACTTGAGTTAAAGAATTGGCGGCATCGCAATTGACATGCCCGAGTTACAGTTAGGAGAGGTCCGTACTACTCGGACCTTAGGAAGCACGAGTAATCACCTGGCCGGCACAATGAAAGAGTTCCTCAACAGTGATAGAAATGAACACTATGCCGAAGCACACTACAGCCACCACCCACGTCGGCGTGTACTCCAACGAATTCTCGTCTACTTCCGTAACCGCCATTCTCTCTCTCTCTCTCTCGCTTCCCCGTGTATGCGTGTGTTTATTATGCCTCTCCTTCGAATTCTCATCGCACATATATATAGAATGATCCATCAACGAAAATGTTCACACACATGATGTTCACCCGCACGTGGACGATTTCCTTGTTGTTCAACGAGACAAAACACAAGCGAACCCACGAGGAACATGACTTGCTTTGCCGATGCCTAAAAAAAACTACATTTCTCAAGTAAACATCCGGTGGAGTGGGTTTAGCCTTGCTAAACGCCAATAGTCAATGTTACTTTAGGAATGTGAGGACATAGTTTAAACTTCATAGTGGAAACTAATGCCTATTCCACCAATTACACGAATTGATATTTAACTGTGATTGTCCGAGGAGGAGAGAATAGAGTAAATGGAAAATGAAAACGTGGCCTAATAAATTGAAGCTACTCAAGTTGAGCAATATCAGGTTTCCAAAAGAAGGGCGAGAACAAAAATTCGCCCTACACTTGAGGAATGAGCATTATGATGTTTAGCACTATATTAAAATTTGCGGGGACAATTGAATAATATTCAGTTTCTATGTTTGTAATTTTCGGCAGCAATTGGCCAAAAGGACTATATTGGAATTTCCCGTAAGCATTAAATATTTAGAACTTAATTGACATCCATAAATAAGTTTAGGACTGATTGACTAATAATCCTATATATGTTCATATTGAAATGATCCCTTGCTTGTTTATCAAAAGAAAGTATTTATTCCAAAAGCCAAAAACAAAAAAACAAAAAAACAAAACAAAACAATTGTGAATTGATTATTCTGCTAACAAATACAACTAAGGTATCTCATACATTGAATGGCAAAAGAAAAGTATCTCATGCATGGATGATGCTTATTGTTTTGTGTTGAGTTAATGTTTCACGGTCAAATCAGTAATATCTTAATGTTTTATTTTCAGAATAAAATATTTTCCAAATCATTTATTTTTCACAAAATAAATAGAGCCAGTAGTTTTTTCCCACATAATCTTTGCTCAAAATATTGATAATAGAAAATGTATCCATGTGGTTAATTAGGTTTCAGTGGTCAGGAGTGTGTTGCATTAACTTTAATGTCCGTTTGTTTTGTAGAAAATTCACATTTTGAAAAATATTCTTAAAAATAATTAGTTATATTGCTTGGAAAAATTTGCTAACAAAAATATATTCATTACCAACAATAATTAATACTGACATACTTTCGTGGGCGATAAAAATATTTATCGTTCATTCATTATGAGCAATATAAACAATCGTTTTTAGGAAAATATTTTCTAAAACTTGAATTTTCTACGAAACAGATAGACCTTTAGTTTCTGAACTTTTCCTACGGTGAAATTATAGGTAAATATCAAGCAGTTGACCATTTTTTGATAAGAATTTCAATAAGTCAACTTTTGTAGCTTTTTTTTTCATACAAACAAAAACACCGTAAAGAAAATATCACCCAAATATCTTTATATACTCTCCTCAATCTAAGGAACAGATATTACAAAGATTCACTCTAAGTAGACCAAAATCGTCATAGCCATCGAAAGTGCGGGATCCAGATTTTGGTCTACCTAGATCGAATCCATCTTAATAATTTTCTCACTAGCCTTCAACTCAAGGGTGACTAAAATCACTTGTGTGAAGTTATCTTCGCATTGATAGCATCCGCTAGAATTATTCCCAAAAAAATAATTACTAGCTGTCCATTTTTACGGCCTAAAGAATGACTTGCTATCGACTTCTGGAATCTCTGTGACCGCGTCGTTTTTCAGAAAGCAAGAGCTGATGTCAGCCTTTGTCTCAATGCATGATGCACGCAGGGGACAAGCTTGTTAGCTGGAACGCGAGAACGGTGAGAGAAGGAAAAGCAAAATCTGGAAGGAGGACTTCATCTCTTTATGAACGAATCGGAAGCCATTACTTTTCCTTTCCCTTTCCCTTGTTTGATCCCCGAGTTCGATGCTTATCAATTTATTTTTCTATTAGTATGAGGAATTCAAGCTTTACTTGACTAGTCCTAAATAAATTATTGAAACTGTCTCGTATGAGTATGATGAAACCTCTTTCTGGCATGAACAGTAGGAGTTGTTCATAGTCCCTTATGAATCCGGGGTCTTCCATCTATATTTTAGTAATCGATTTAAGAAGAGAGAGCCAGATAAAGCCAAACAAGATCGGCCAAGCTTGTCAGCTGGATCATGAGGAGGACTTCTTCTCTTTATGAATGAATCGGAAGCCATTGTGTTTCCTTTCCCTTGCGCGAGGGGTCATTATCGCCCTTCCTTCTTTTGAGATTCAAAGCTCTTCTTTAAGGAGAGTTCGATTCATAATTAAGTTTGAGCCCTAATTTTGATGCTTATCAATTTCTATTTCTATTAGTACGAGGAATCCAAGCTTTTGACTCGACTAGTCCTTAATAAACTATTAAAATTCTCTGGTACAAGGATGTTGAAACCTCTTTCCATATCGAATGTTGAGTGGGAAGCAACAAGTCAAGCAAGCATCGAGTGGCAAGCAGCAAGCGGCACATATGATCCAAAGTGAGCGAGGCGAGTGTTGAGTGGTGAGCGAAGTAGTTATTTCTTTCGATTTTGGCAAATTGAAGACTAAGAGGACAAATAAGACAAAAGAAAACGAATACTAAAGAATGATGCCATAAGGAATTGTTTATGCCTTTTTGGACGCCGTGAGAACTCATTACAAAAACATTTTTTTCCTTCATAAATCATGACCATTAACATTGTAAAAAATATTAAAAATCTAAATTATCAAAGAATAATATAAAATTACTTGAACTCCTCACTAAAGAACTATTTAATGTCGTTGATGCTATTTATTTTAAGATTTTCTATATAAATATAGTGAGGGCTAACTTGGATTGGACCGATTCGGAACTTTCACGACTGAAAATCGACCTGTATAGTGCTGGTCCAGGAATTCTATGATCAATGACGGACTCAGTTTTCCTAGGAACCAGACTAGGACCGGTAGGGTTGGGCCAGTCCAGGATCAATCCAAGGTTGACCTTGGACCGATGCTCACTCCTACACCCCATGACTCGTAGAGGTCTTCCTAGCACAAACGCACGCTTCCTTCTCCATTGTGGCAAACAAACGGCCATGAGCCAGCTAGCCTCCGACCCTCGCTCAACTGTACAACCATCCGCCAACCTTGTGCACCAAGCCAACACTGTTGGCCACATCCGACCCCCGCTTTCGTCATCGCCTGCTGCAACACACACGATATGCACAGAAACCGCGTGCTACTCCACGGATGGGAACAAAGGTCCACAAACATGTCAAATGATCAACAAGCGCTCAGAACCAACCAAAATCACAGGAAATCCATACAAGCTTGGTTCGGGCATTTTAGCAAACACATGGAGGGGCGCCGGCTAAAGGGAAGCTTTAGACTTGCTCCGGCATTGAATTCGGACCAAAATCAACAACAACGGACCAGCAAAACTTGACTTCAAGACGGGGACGATTCGTTTACGCCCAATATAAATATGAGAGTCAGCAAGCTTCGGCCATAAGCGAAGGACACAAACGGACGCCTAACTCGAGCATTTCAGCAAACAAACAATATTCGCAAACCAAGGAGTGAAAAACGGGGACCACCGAGGCCGAGCTCTAACATGCTAAGCCCCGAGACCACAGTACGTACACAAATAAAGCAGGAAACTCGCACGAACCGGACAATGGCGTCCCGGTCCGGCGAGCCCAAAACAGAGCATGGCCGTGAAGAAAAAGGGTGGTCGGCCGAGAGTGCCTACCCAGGTCGCGGCGTCCGACGGTGGACGAGCTCAATGGATCAGGCTACGTCCGTTCGCTACGCTCGCCCACGAGCCGGGATCCTCTGGAAGCCGACCCCGAATCGGAAAAAACCAAGACCGCCCGAGCGGGGACCTACCGTGGCTTCAAAGCGGACAAGGAGCGGCGGCGGATCGTCGGTTTTCGTTCGGAAGTGGCAGCCAACGGCCGCCCTCTCAGTTGCGTTCTCTCTCTTTCACAGCGGGATCTCTCTCAGATATCGCTTACTCTCTCGGGCTTCTTGGATGTCTCTCCGAAGAATACCCCTCAGATCTCTCTCTTCGTATGTGTTTTTCCTTGGCTCGCGAACGCCCCATTTATAGGCCAAGGAGGCCGATCGACGGCCGCGGTCCGGCTGCCGGTCCTTGGCGCGCCGACCGGCCTCCCCCTCGGCTGAACCGGTGTCCTATCTCGGCATTGAAGGCGGCCACTGAAGGCGTCCCCCCAGACGTCCCCTCCGTCCGGCTTTCTCGCCAGCTATGATTGTTTCTTTGTCATTATACTGATGGTTTAATGAGCATGAACGAAGGTATTCACAGTTTTGATTGGCCAATTTCAGACACCGGATCTTCGTTTAGCCTCTTAAATGGTCCGTGGTGTCAATCTGTCCATACGTATATATTTCAACTGAAAAGAAAGATAGGTGGGTTTTAATGGAGAAATTGATCGAGCAATCCAATTAATAAAAAAAAAAAATTAAGTGTGTTTTTCCCTCCGATGTCAGCTTTCTGTACTCTCGGAACATACCTGACTTATCATTGACTTGTGATTTTGTAGAAGATGAAATGATTTGAAAAGAGAAACATACTATCATGGATAAATCAATTCATGAACTCATTTATTTGGATTGTGGGTGCAGGCTTGGTTGTGCTTCAATGTCTTCTATTGTAGTCACTTCACCGGCTTCCGTTATCTCAACTCCGGAACTTCCCAAGACCAAACGATTCAATCCCAAACTCTTTCTGGTGGAACCTTCTGAGTTTTTAGAGAAAAATCAGGCTTAATTTTTGCGAAATTTTGAAACAATTTGTTTCATCAAAGCGGTGAAACCTCGAGATACTTTCTTCCGCGAGCCTGAGACCTCACTCCAGACAGATCCTTCACTTGAATCCATCCGGGCCAGTTCAATATTTGAGGACTCCTCCGGTGAGTTTGGCTCATTTCTATTATCAATCATCACCAAAATCGAGTTCATGATCTCCATTTCTTCCTCTTCATCCGATAGGTACTTCTCCAAATGCCTCTTGATCTCATGTATTTTGTTCCGCTTGTCCGATTGCTTCTTCTTCAAATGCATCTTAATTTCATCGAGACAAATATAAAGAATAGACTTCAATTCCATGATTTGAACTCAGAGAGAAAACGAAAACTGCCAAATCTTGAGTGCATAATAGGTAGTACGTTCAACTAACCTGTGATTGTATAACCGCGTGCAGTGGTAATATTCTGGAGCTGCACACAATCTGGACGATCACTCTAAGAACACAATAAATACCACAGAGGCCAAATTGATGGTTAGGCCTCAACGCACGGATTATAGAGCAATGATATAATTGACATGAGCAATAGGCCATACCCCATTACCATTCGGGGGACAACAAAACCAACCTTTCCCACAATGCAGGAGTGAAAACCATACTGGAACTGCATAGAGATGCAATAGCGTGTTAGTTGGCATTTTCCCGATATGCAAGAGACATTGCTTAACATTGTAAATGATGATGATGATATAAGTCATTTGTGCTCACCATTATAAAGAAGAAGAAAGCAAGCTCCAAAGAGTTCACAAACAGCACGATATGAAGCAGGTTGCCGACCAATGTTAGGCCAGCGAACCAGAAATCGTCTTCTGAAAATTTATAAACCAAGTCCTTTTCTCTATTTTCACTAGACTTGTTTATGTCTTGTGTATGCTTTTTGGCAACTTCTTTTGCGAGTTGCATTATCATTCTCTCCAATTTGATGCTGATAATGAACATAAGCTGCGCAGAATTAGCGAGTGCGCCAAATTAGAAACAAAAATAGGCTCATCTTTTTTCTTTTTCTTTTTTTTCCCATCAGGATTCACTTGGAATTGCAAGCCATAATGACTCAAAGGAGAGTTTTTATCACTACTTACAGTAAATGGAATGAAAGATATCCAAAAGTGCGCATTCCATCCTGCAAGAAATGCATAAAGAAATGGATTGCTACAATGAAGTCTTTCTTGTCAAAGGCGAATAAAGAGAGAGATATACAATCGAGCTTAATCAGGATTAATGGGGATTTTATTCTGTAAGTTGAACTTTGATTGCGGAAAAACATCACTGCTTTTCCGCTTACACTCAGACGAAACCAGTTTGACATGCATTATTCTGGTTTCCAGTAGGAAGACCCGCTGTCGACTGTGTTCATATGATTTATAATATAGTAATATTAAGATCCAAAACAAAATTTTCTGTCAATAATAATGATTTGCTCATCCTTAATGGCAATTTTCCTTGTATTAGATAAACATTGTTTCACACAGTTCATTTTTCATGCACCTAATCCTAATAAACCATAGTTGTTTTACCAAACATCTTTTGCTCTATAATAGTTACCATTATGAAATGATGTCAAAGCTAACGAATCTTGCAGTCTGTGTTTAATAAGATAGGAAGAGATTAGCAAAGAAATCAACAAGAGACACTAGAATATCTAACCTATGGGGAGAGTTAATTGCAATAAAATCCACTATGAATCCGAAAAGTATGGTTTTTACAATCACTCAACTAATCAAGTGTTTCTTAAACTCTAGTTACATCTAAAGTAAAACCTCTACGTGTGATCTCACAATTACTCATTGAGAACTCATTAGAAAACTTATAGAGAGAAAAACCCTAACACTCAACTTGTTTGCTAAAGTGGGTAAATAAGAATTTGTTTTTATACGTTCTTACGTGACATGCTCACTCAATTATATGTTCTTACGTGACTTGCTCACTCAAACTAGAAAAGTAACTCATAGTATGAGTTCAACTCCGATGTGGAAAGTATTTCAATAGTTTCTTGCTAGTTTGAATATCATACCACAAGTCCAATTTGGATGTGTAAATACTATGTGGATCATGTTTCCTTCATGAGCTCAAACACGAGACATAATTTAAGAGTACAAATTTAAAAGTATTTATAAAGTAGAATAAGTATGCATATATGTGCTTACCGGCTACATTCACAAGCAAATAAATCACAGCGCATAACCAAAAGTACCATCTGCGATAATGATAAAAGTGTAAGTCAGTATGCCTGAAGAAGTGCTAAATATTCTCTCATAGTTTAAGTATTATTTCTGTGAAAAAGTCATATTGTATAGTTCTTCATGAATTTAGTACTGCCGAAGAACGATCGGTTGATCCAATAACATTTTCGGCCAAAAATGGGGCGAATTAATTAACATCTGTAATAGGGCCTTTAGATGAGGATCAGTGATTTGACATATTCGAATGAAATAGTTCTTTCTTGTAAAGGAAAAAGGAAAATCTTCCTTCGTCTTAGCTCACCCTTTTCTTTTCAACTTATTGCTCACCAAGCCTACTCAAATAGCCTTGTATGAAGGGGTATCGTTTTACCTGATTCTCATCATTTTCTCAAAATCCTTTTGCAAAGTCCTCATTATGTACTTCTGAAAATCTTTCCCTGGATTCTCGGGATGACGTGCCTGTGGACACGACAGAAATGAGAAGTAAATTAATCATTTCAAGGCAAATTATATTACAACGCGGACCAAAACTAAATTTCAGCAGAAGAATGTCCTGTCCGTACCGCGATGAAGTTCTGGCGAAGAGCGACGTATTCACGCTCGCTCAAAGAAGTAAACGTTTTCTGCATAGTCGACACGAGCTGAAGAGGAAAATGCAAGACAATGTTGGGCCTCTCGTCAAACAACTCTTCCTTCCAGGTAAAACGTAAATATCGCATTCCATAACAATTATAGATAATATAGTGCTCATTCCACGTTTCTGAACACCCGCAGGAAGAATAATTATGATCCACGTGATATTAATAATTAAAAACTTAATAATTATTGAAATGCTAAAAACTTATTGGTTATGAGAAGGTGCAACTCTCAATAAAAGATGCGACTCTTATGATAATAGAATGTATTTTGATAAAATGCATGTATTGATAGTCTGTATAAACAATCCTGTCCTCTCTCCACCCAACACAACAAAAGGTTGCATTCTATTTTTCATCAGATAAAATACTTTAAAACAAAAGTGGATTGACGAAGACAAATCGAATTTCTTCATTTCTCCTATTTTTGTAGCAATCATTTTTTCAAAGTTATTATTGTGAATAAAGGTATACCTTCATCTCTCTTGTCATGAATAAATCATGAAAATTAAAGATTATTTAATCTAGAATCTCTGCATAAATAATTACATTATTGCTTACTCTTTGAATTGATATCCGTGAGCAAAGACGGATAGTTAAAATATTTGAAAAGAGAAAAATCATAAAAATCTATATAACTAACCTGAAGTTTAGTATGATCCAAGGAAATTATAATGCAGAACATTTTGAAAATTTTATGATAGTTAAGTTCACAAAGATATGCTCGATTTCGCAAGAGCCTGCAAACTGTCACTTTTTGCAGTCGCGGGAAGCTTCAAGAGACTCAACAACTTACCAAAGATCTGAACGGGCGAAGTGGGTTTTCATAATGTTCCAGAATATCCATGAGTGCTGCAGATAATACACAGAATAGAAATACCTCAATCGAATTAGAAAATTCTTTTGGAGACTGTACAAGAATTTTGAGGGAGTGGGATCACGAGGGAGTGAGATCACTCATCTTCTCCTCCCTTTTACTATATTGCTAGAGGAGGATAAATTCAAACACGTTACCAGTTTGGATGTCATCTTTTTCGCTCCATTTGTCATATATCTCCAGCATGCTCCATTGAAATATCTAACAACATGGAAGGACGAAAATAACTAACTTTAAAAAATTGATCCAAGAGATACCTCTAATTTTTTTTTTTTAGTGATTTTTCTAATCTGGTCAAATTTTATTTTTCATGTTTTTATGTGTAAATATGTGAATATCATTAATCAGATGAGGTACAAAAACTTAAGAGAATCCCCTGACATTTCAAAAAGACTAATTATGTGAGAAGATGGAGGAAGGAAGCCTCTATACTTTTCATTTTTAACTTTTTTTAAAAGTTGGAAAACTCGTAGAAAGAAATACTCAAACACTTGAAGCTTTTTGAAATACCAACCAATGTAGAAGCGGAATCACATACAAATTCTTTCATGTTTTTTCGAAACTTAAATACCATATATTGTTCTACACTATAGGAGGGAAAGTCGTAAGCAGAAGTAATAGAAAGCAAAAGAAAGATAGAGCAGAAGTGACAAGGATGTCGTAGCACACCATAGATAGTACTTTGAGCACACAGAGGACCACGTGAAAGGCAGCTAGCACAAAGATGAAAACGTCCAGCTGATGGACCGCTTCAACAGACAACAATGCCACCTTCCCCTGTTAAAGAGAGAGAGAGAGAGAGAGAGAGAGAAGAAAACACTGGAGATGTGCAATGACTTGTATAGATAATAAGTGTAATAAATGATGTGGTCGATTCTTAATCAGTCACAGAACACCATTTAATTTCTGTTTGCGGATTATCATATAATTTTGTATATCAATCTTTTAAACTTGCCTTTGTATTTTTAATAGAAGAAGAAGAAGAAGAAGAAGCAGCTGTGGCAAAGTTACTTTTTGACTGCAGTAATCTGTCGTATCATAAGCCATGGGGAGGAGGCGGCGTCCCCATGTTGCACTAGAAGTGAAGGAACTAGTAGTGACATTGGCGACGGCGGAAGAAGAGTTGGGCTTCTTGCAAGGAAGCAAGATGTTGTTGAGTCGCTCTGAAATGCAAATCTTCCCTATTCTAGTTTGGAACACCGTCAAGAGAAGCGATATGAGACCCAGTAGCATCAACTCTGCCATTGTCGTCATAACCCAAAAAATCAATAAATAAATAAATAAATAAGAAGAGAGAATTCGTGCGCATGCACATTAGTATTATGAAATAGTCCAAAAAAGAAAAAGAAAAAACCAAAGAGAGGTCACCATCTTTGATCTTCCGTGAGCCGCCAACGAGCGGCCACCATTCGCTTTTCTTCTTCAAATGCTACATTCGACAAGGAAACTTGAATTAAAGAATTGGCGGCATCGCAATTGACATGCCCGAGTTATGCTTAGAAGAGGTCCGTACTCTCGGACCCTAGGAAGCAAGAATAACCACCTGGCCGGCGCGACGAAGGGATCTATCAACAACGACAGAAATGGACACTATGCTGAAGCACACTACAGCCACCACCCACGTCGGCGTGTATTCCAAAGAATTCTCGTCTACTTCCGTAACCGCCATTTCTCTCTCTCTCTCTCTCTCTCTCTCTCTCTCTTCCCCCTTCTCTTCCCCGTGTATGTTTGTGTTTATTATGCCTCTCCTTCGATTCTCATATGGCATGTCTTCGCGCCCACATATATATAGAACGATGCACCAACGAAGATGTTCACACACATGATGATCACACACACGTCGACGATTACCTTCTTTCGTTTATTAGACAAAAGCCAAGCGAACCTATGAGGAACATGACTTGCTTTTCCGATGTCTTAAAAAAACTATAATCCTCAGATAAAGTCATCTGGTGGAGTGAGTTTTGCCTCGCTAGACGCCAATAGTCAATTTTATTTTAGGAATGTGAGGAACTAGTTTATACTTTATAGTGGAAACTGATGCCTATGCCACCAATTACACGAATTGATATTTAACTGTGATTGTCCGAGAAAGAGAGAATAGACTAAATGGAACATGAAAACGTGGCCTAATAAATTGAAGCTGCTCAAGTTGAGCAATATCGAGTTTCCAAAAGATGGGCGAGAGCAAAAATTCGCACTACACTTGAGGAATGAGCATTATGATGTCAAGCACATAATGGAATTTGCAGGGCCAATTGAATAATATCGAGTTTCTACATCCGTAATTTCTAGTGGCAATTGGCTAAAATGACTATATTGAAATTTCCCGCAAAGGCATTAAACTACCTTGGCAAAATTAAAGTGTTTAGAACTTAATTAACATCCATAAATAAGTTTAGGACTAATTGGGTAATAATCCTATATATGTTCCTATTGAAATGATCCCTTGCTTTTTTATCACAATAAAGTATTTATTCCAAAGGGCCAAAAAGGTAAAAGAATTGTGAATTGATTATTCCGCTAACAAACACAATTAAGGTATCTCATGCATTGAATGGCAGAAGAAAAGTATCTCATGCATGAATGATGCTTATTGCTTTGTGTTGAGTTAATGTTTTATTGTCAAATTGGTACTATCTTAATTATGTTTGTACATCCATCTATGAAACTTTAGTATCCCCAATTAATTTAGTGAAATGTTTGGTGATACCACATCTTACAATGCACTTTATATTATTGATGAAGATGATATTATCTAGCAAGTCAAATTAATTTGTGCTTGTATAGGATAAGTAGGTTATCCTCCATATTTAGAAAAGCCAATCTTAAAAACACTTGAAATTGAGAATGCCGGATAAGCCAAATTGGTAATTATGTATGGGTTATGTCCATACAAAGGAGGTAATTACGCTAGTTGCGTCTCCTCACCCTATCAACTATTAAAAATTTGACTAATAAATGGTTCAAATCTATAATTATTTATAGGTTACTTTCTTTATATATCTAGTGATTTCACATCAATCCAAGATAGATCAACGTAGTCAAAGAATTCAATAGTTCTACAAAATGCCAAATAAATATTCAAGTTGAGAATTAACAAAATCATTCACCACAAATTGGCTTAATAGTTACTTTTGTAAAGATACGACGGAGTCATATCCAAACCCAAGTGTTTCTCACTTGGAGTAATCTAAGAACCATGCTCACCATTTTATACGTGGAGTCTCATACGATGCTATATAATTTATACACATGAATAGGGTAGTTTGCATGCATTCATAATGTGACATCTCAAAATTTCAATCCTGTTTTCTACTGAATAAATCCGTCATTTCATTAACGCGCCTATATGGTTGTTCTCAAAGCTGATCACTCTCGAGATAATTAAACTATTTGGGGAAGTTATTAAAGACTTTAAGGCAAATAGACTTGAGAATTCGACCAGGAATCAGCTATTCGACCATACTCATCTTTAGACACCATTACGGCATAGTTAAAAATCAATTTGAGATCAAAGATATGTCTATACAACTGAGATATGTGGCTAATCGTGGGCCACTAAATTGAAAAATTCCCATCGGCCGACCCTAGACTGATTCTTTTGTCGTTTTGGTACCCTGTGTTCGTATTTGAATCCTTGAGATTTTCACGACAACCAAGAGTCGCCAATGTGTCAAGTGAGTTCATTATGGCTCAAAGAAGATCGACCACGGGTCATTTACACTAAAAATCTCTAAAAACTACCTGGTAGCCTAGGTCATACTAACAACGCGTTTAAGTGGAAATTAACCGTGTATTTAAGTCTAATTTTAGAAATTGAAAATTCTGTCACTCACAATAAATTCTAGGAGCATCGACTCAGTCTTTGAAGATTTTTCTAAGACCCGATACTTTTTGGGAAAAAGTCGGCATAGGATCGTTTTTGTTCAGAAAAAGGTCGGGATCGTTTTTTATCATGCAATTGGGATGCAAGATGGATCAATTGGTGAAGAAAAATACCAATTTGATAATTGAGGTGCCGATTGAATTTATTGAGGCCGAATTAGGTTGAATCAAGAAAGATCAAGTGTCCAATTGAAGCCAAGGTTATTGAAATTCATAGCTTCCCCCCTTGCCTAGCCAAAGTGGACAATTTCAAAGGTTGTGGGTGGGCATTGGTGGCTCAAGGAGAGCCAAGGAACCATACTTGGCCATGGATGGTCAAAGGCGACAAGGAATTGGAAAAACTTGGCCATGGTGGCCCCCTCTTGCCCTCTTCTTGCTCCTCAAGCCAACCGGCTAGCCATCCTCTCTCCTCCCAGCTTGTTCAACCACCAATAGATCAGAGGAAGCGCCGGAGCAATCCCTCGCATTGGAGCAGTCCCTCACGCCATCGCACTCAGCCGCCTTCACCGGAATGCTGCCCTTTCGTTCGCGCGAATGCCGTGCACGTCCGCCAGCTGTTGCCCCTTTCGCCGTCGTTCCAACTTGTCCATCAATCCAACAGGCTATTTTGCAGCCCAACAGGCCGCCATGAGCCCTTCTAATCACCGTGAGTCCATGTTGTTGGCCATTCAGCCTCACGTTGCCTTCACCAGCCTTGCTTACTTTGTTCAGCCTTTGTTCTCATTATTTGCAGCCAAGAACAAAGGAGGAACCATAGGGGTTTCTAGCAAATTCTAGGCCCGTTTTGAGGTAATCCCGAGCCTCAATTGCTAGGCCCGCCTTAAGGAAAGTTGAGCCCCGCGACGACCTTGTCGTTTTGCACCGAACCGCTCGTTAAACAGGTGAGTTTAGCTCACTAATCCTCTATTAGTCAGTTAATTATGCTTAGGGGTTGTGTGACATCCCGATTTTTCTCAATTTTATTTTCAGTCAATTGAGTCGGGCAATTCATCCGTGCATGTAGTTCGTCTCTTAGAGTTGGCCACTCACGAGGGAACTAGTTTATTGAGTGAAGTAATTAAGGAATTTTACCGCGTCGACTTGGGGACCGATCACCCTCGGGTTGGATGCAAGAAAATTTCCCCAAAAGCTACTAAATGGATTAGGCGAGCTGAAATCGCACCGGATTGAATTCAACCGTAAAAATTGGGATTGAACTTAGAAGTTGGAAGCCGGTCATGTCACATACCTTATTAGGATCATTGGATTAATTTATGGATTTTAATTTAGACTCAATTAGAAGAGAATTGATGGAAATTGAGATAATTAAATGTGCAAGAACTTGGACCCCGGCGGAAAATGAATTGGACCTATTGGAAGATGTTGTGAAGATTTGAGTTAGTGGAGAGTGACATCAGCAGGTGATGTCATGGTGGAGGCCAAAATTAAGGAGAGCTTGACAAGTGTCACAAGCCAATTGGCTCACCAAAAGTGGGGGTGTCCCATCCACTTCATCTTCAACCTCTAGCACCTTGGGAAGGGAAATTCGAAAATTGAGGGGGAGAGAGAGAGAGAATCCGGCGAGAGAGTTGCAGCTGGTCCGTCCGCCCCTTCGTCGCGTCTCCGCCGCCGCCGTCTCGCCCGCCGTCGCACGCCGTCGCCGTTCGCCGCTCGTTCGCGTGTGAGGCCCCGGGTGCGAGCTCGTCGCGTCTCCGTCGCCGCCGTCTCCTCGCCCGAGCTGCTGGTAGCCGACCTCCGAAGCTTCCCTCGCCGCCGACCGTTCGCTCAAGTCCCCGCCGGTTGTTGCACAAGCTGTCGCCGGTTCTCCTCCGCCGTTCTCCGCTCGTTCGTCGCCGTTCGTCGCCTTTCAAGCCCGGTTAGTTGCTGGAAAGAAAACCAGCAAGATCTAGCATCTTCCGAGCTCGTTTTGGTTCCCTTCTAGTGCTCATTTGGTCTTGATCCGTGTAGGTTTGTCGTCGGCGTCGTCGTGCTCTTCGCCGAAACCCGTCGGAAAGCGATTCCGGTGAGTTTACCTCACTAATCCGCGATTAGCGAGATAATGATGCCCTAAGTATGTTTAGCTTAAGTTGATTGAGATTAGGTGGATAGATTGGCTTAATTAGTTGTGGATTATATTAAGGTGATTATTTAAGGTAAATGATGTTTAGTTTAATGGTTAAGTATATTTATTTTTAAAATAAACCTTGATGTGACTTAAAGGAGTTTATTTATGATTTAAATAAATGCCTCGAAATTGTTGGATTATTTAATAATATATCTTATTCGAAATTCATTAAAATATTATTTTATAAAAAAAAAAACTCGAAAATTTATTTTGACCCTAGTTGCTCAGAATTTCGTGCCGATCGTTCTTTGTGCTAGTAGAATTTGAAATTGATGATTGGTTGTGATGAATTGAGTGTGATTGTGATTTATAGGGATTCCTTATGAAATCCTAAGTGTAGAAATTGATGGGAGATTGGCTGTGAAATACCACATATTAGAGGTCGTGCCCAAAGAGGCCGTGATAAACCACCTTGGAAAGGTCGTGCCCGATGAGGCCGTGAAAAACCACCTACAAGAGGTCGTGCCCGATGAGGCCGTGAAATACCACCTATTAGAGGTCGTGCCTGAGAGGCCGTGATAAACCACCGTGAAAGGTCGTGCCTGCAGAGAGGCCGTGATAAACCACCTATGAAAGGTCGTGCCCAGAGGCCGTGATAAACCACCTATTAGAGGTCGTGCCCGATGAGGCCGTGATATGCCACCTATTAGAGGTCGCGCCCAATGGGGCCGTGAATTGCCACTGTTAAAGGTCGCGCCGAGTGGGGCCGTGATGCCACTGATTCAAATTTGCCGAGTAGGGCCGTAGTTGAGAGCAATGATTGATTTGCTAGAATGACATGTAATCGGCCGAGTCGATTGATCGCTGAGACGATCCAAGTGGTTGAATGGTTTGATAATGTGATGGTGCCATGGTTGTTTGGTTATCATAATGGCACGTGGTTGAATTATATAAATTGTGCTAACATGCAGATGAGGGCTAAGCCGAGGTAAGTTTTCTATGTGTTGTGGCTAAGCTACTTCGGGGCGTATTTACTTTCTAATAGGGGTTTAGGAGGGTGAACTTGCTGAGACAAAGTCTCATCCCGGTTTGGGGAAAATATTACAGACCGTAGATGGCGGTATCTCGGAGATGGATGGCATGCCGACGGAGGTGGACCAGATGATAGAGAGTGCTCTTGACCCTTTTTGATGCACATAAACCCTGACCCATTTTTGGTGCATAGTCTCTGGATCCCGTTGATGTTTGTAAACCTTGTAATGATGATGATGTTTGAAAGTATGTTGTTTGATTTTGAGTTGATGTTCCTGCTGTCCTATCCCGTATGCTTTTGTAAGGGGTTTCTTAGTACGTTCCGCTTGCGCATAAAAAAAAGATTAAATTGGGGTCGGCGACACTACCTGGGAATGTCGCATTTCCATGACCATGGCGGGTTGTTCACGTGTCTCGGGGTTCGGGGCGTGACAGGTTGATTAGATTTAATTAAGTGCAATTATGTGGATAGATTAGAGTAGAGAAATTGGATGAGTGCCTTATCAATGCAAGTTAGGCAAATGGTTAGTGACATTAGCTAGTAGACTCATGTTATTATTTATTGAACGAACCTTAGAATTTTTCCAGGTCCATTTTGGCTTCCAATTAGGCATTACGGGACTAAATTGGATTTATTGCATTCATTTAATAATTTTTGTAATTATTTATTTATTTATTTATTTTCCGAAAATTAGGCTAGGATAGTCGACGACCTGAATTTTATGTTGATCATGATGATGTGATATGTTTATTTGTTTGAGCCTTAATTCATGCTGAATTGATTTAATGGTAATTTTAGGATTTTATTCCTAAATTAATTAATTATGGTAATTAATTGGAAAATCACTGGACATCGGTTTACAGCACCAAAAATATGTTACGGGCTGTTGAAACTAGTGTAATATTTGAAAAGTGAAATTATGATATTTTGACTAAGGCCGACCGTGTACGCATACACGGCTATTTTATCAAGAATGATAAAAAGATGAAGTTGATTATATGATTGGGAAGGTATACTATATCAGCCTATGGGTGATATATCAGCTTAGTAGAGAGCAGTATACCGATATACTATATTAGCCTACGGGAGATATGTCAGCTTAGCAGAGAGCAGTATACTTTATCAGCTTAAATTGAGCATTGTTAGTATACTATATCAACCTATAGACGATATGGCAGCTTAGTAGAGAACAATATACCCGAACATCTCAGAAGCGAGCTATACTACTTATCTATCAGCTTAGTAGTGAGCAGTCCTATCATAGCGGATTTTATAGATAGTATGAGATGAGCCGACCAAGAAAAGATCGTGGTGACATGTAATCGACTAGGTCGATTGATCAATGATTTGATCCGATATTATGAATTGATGTGATTTGGGATATCTATAAACAGTATTGATTTGCAGGATGAAACTGAGATCAAGGTAAGTTCTTTAACTTGTGTGGTGCATAGGCAGCCCTTAAGGTGTATTGGCTTACTAATTGGTTTTAGTGGGGTAGAACTTGCTAAGACGTAGTCTCACCCCGTTGTGGGACAACATTTCAGATCCCTAGATGGCAATACGTACACAAATAAAGTAGGAAACTCGCATGAGTCGGACAACGGCTGCTGAGTCCAGCGCCCAAAACAAAGCATGGCCATGAAGAAAAAGGGCGATCGGCCGAGAGTGCCTACCCAGCTCACAGCGTCAGACTGCAGACGAGCTCAATAGATTGGGCTACGTCCGTTCGCCTCGCTCGCCCACGAGCCGGGATCCTCATGAAGCCGACCCCGAATCGGAAAAAACTAAGACCGCCTGAGCAGGGACCTACCGTTCAAAGCGGACAAGGAGTGGCGGAGGATCGTCGGTTTTGGTTCGGAAGTGGCAGCCAACAACGGCCCTCTCAATTGCGTTCTCTCTCTTTCACAGCGGGATCTCTCTCAGATCTCGCTTAGTCTCTCGGCCTCTCTCACCAAATCTCGATTCCTCTCCCCTCTACCTTGCTCACAGATCTCTCCCGGGCTTCTTGGATGTCTCTCCGAAGAAAACCCCTCAGATCTCTCTCTCCGTATGTGTTTTTCCTTGGCTCGCGAACGCCCCATTTATAGGCCAAGGAGGCTGATCAACGGAGGTGGTCCAGCTACCGATCCTCAGCGCGCCGACTGGCCTCCCCCTCGGCTAAACCGGTGTCCTATCTCAGCATTGAAGGCGGTCACTAAAGGAGTTCGCCCAGACGTCCCCGCTGTCCGAGTTTCTCGCCAAATCTTGTGCTGCTCCATTTGGTGGCATTAATGACGCCTGCTAACCCGCCCCCTCCATCGCCGACTACTCTACTTTGCTCTAGTAGATCGTCCTCACACGCGTGAGGTGTAGAGGAGGGAAGAGGAAGGAGGGAAGAAGGAGGGGAAGAGAGGCCCAGCCCTCGTGGGCCCCTTTTCTTTTTGAATTTTTTTTTATATATATTTATCCAAAATGCAGTAATATAAAAAAAATAAAATTTAGTTGATGCAAATAATATTAATGTCTATATGATGTGATGTGATGGAAAAAAATTTGGCTAGCGCCAAATTTGGTCCCTAATTTTCTATGCATTTAAATTCAAGATATTTAATCAAAATTTAAGTTTCAACATATCTCAATTTATATTCTAGCTTGAGTAGGAAATTTAATAGTCGATGTGCCGCTCGAGTCAAGTTTCGTCGTCGAAGAAAAAACTGTTTTATTTCTAAACAAAACTCTCCCTTTTTGCCTGGACGAAGCAGTAAAGCTAAAGAGTGTATATGTTAAGAAAAGGAAAGTGTGTAGAAAATCTTTATTATAAATGAAATGTTTCCCTTTTCCCTTTTCACAATCTTTTTATTTTAATTGCAGGAGAGGAGAAAACCACGTAAAATCTAATGTACTTCCGCAATCGAGTCATTTGATCTTATTTACATTTTAAGAGATAATCCCAAAACTATTTCCTCAGAGCTATGATTGTTTCTTTGTCATTATACAGATGGTTTGATGAGCATGAACGAAGGTATTAACAGTTTTGATTGGCTAATTTCAGATACCGGATCATTGTTTAGTCTCTTGAATGGTCCGTGGTGTCAATCTGTCCATACATATATATTTCAATTGAAAAGAAAGATAGGTTGGTTTTAATTGTGAAATTGATCGAGCAATCCAATTAATAAAAAAAATATAAGTGTTTTTTCCCTCCAATGTCAGCTTTCTGTACTCTCGGAACATACCTGACTTATCATTTGATATGAGAGTTCCTTGTTGACTTATGATTTTGTAGAAGATGAAACGAGTTGAAAAGAGAAACATACACTCATGGATAAATCAATTCATGAACTCATTATCTGGATTGTTGGTGCAGGCTTGGTTGTGCTTCAATGTCTTCTATTGTAGTCACTTCACTGGCTTCCGTTATCTCAACTCCGGAACTTCCTAGGACCAAACGATTCAATCCCAAACTCTTTCTGGCGGAACCTTCTGAGTTTTTAGAGAAAAACCAGGCTTAATTTTTGCGAAATTTTGAAACAATTTGTTTCATCAAAGCGATGAAACCTCGAGATACTTTCTTCTGCAAGTCTAAGACCTTACTCCAGACAGATCCTTCACTTGAATCCGTCCGGGCCAGTTCAATATTTGTGGACTCCTCCGGTGAGTCCGGCTCCTTTCTATTATCAATCATCACCAAAATCGAGGTCACGATCTCTTTTTCTTCCTCTTCATCCGATGCGTACTTCTCCAAATGCCTCCTAATCTTACGTATTTTCTTCTGCTTGTCCGATTGCTTCTTCTCCAAATGCATCTTAATTTCATCGAGACAAATATAAAGAATAGGGCATCTTCAATTCCGTGATTTGAACTCCAAGAGAGAAAAGGAAAACTGCCAAATCTTGAGTGCGTAATAGGCAGTAAGTTCAACTAACCTGTGATTGTATAATCGCGTGCAGTGGTAATATTCTGGAGCTGCACACAATCTGGACGATCACTCTGAGAGCGCAATAAATACCACAGAAGCCAAATTGAAGGTTAGGCCTCAACGCACGGATTATAGAGTAATGATATAATAGACATGAGCAATAGGCCATACCCCATTACTATTCGGGGGACAACAAAACCAACCTTTCCCACAATGCAGGAGTGAAAACCATACTGGAACTGCATAGAGATGCAATAGCGTGTTACTTGGCATTTTCCCGATATGCAAGAGACATTGCTTAACATTATAAATGATGATGACGGTATGAGTTATTTGCGCTCACCATTATAAAGAAGAAGAAAGCAAGCTCCAAAGAGTTCACAAACAGCACGATGTGAAGCAGCCTGCCGACCATTTTTAGCCCAGCGAACCAGAAATCGTCTTCTGAAAATTAATAAACCAAGTCCTTTGCACTATTTTCGCTAGACTTGTCTTTGTCGTGTTTATGCTTTTTGGCAACTTCTTTTGCGAGTTGCATTATCATTCTCTCCAATTTGATGCTGATAATGACCATAAGCTGCGCAGAATTAGCGAGCACGCCTAATTAGATACAAAAAAAGGCTCATCTGTTTTTTTCCCCATCAAGATTCACTTGGAATTGCAAGACATAATGACTCAAAGGAGAGTTTTTATCACTACTTACAGTAAATGGAATGAAAGATATCCAAAAGTGCGCATTCCATCCTGTAAGAAATGCATTAAGAAATGGATTGCCACAATGAAGTCTATCTTGTCAAAGGCAAATAAAGAAAGAGATATACAATCGAGCTTAATCAGGATTAATAGGGATTTTATTCAGTAAGTTGAACTTTGATTGCGGAAAAATGTCACTGCTTTTCTGCTAACACTCAGATGAAACCAGTTTGATATGCATATTTCTGGTTTCCAGTAGGAAGACTCGCTGACGATTGTGTTCATATTATTTATAATACACTAATATTAAGATCCAAAGCAATATTTTCAATTTCACTATAATGATTTGCTCATCCTTAATGGCAATTTTCCTTGCATTAGATAAACACTGTTTCACGCAGTTCACTTTTCGTGCACCTAATCCTAATAAACCATAGTTGTTTTACCAAACATTTGCTCTATAATAGTTGCTCTTATTAAATGATGTCGAAGCTAATGGATCTTGCGGTGTTTAATGAGAGTGGAAGAAACTAGCAAAGAAATCAACAAGAAACGCTAGAATATGTAACCCATGGGGAGAGTTAATTGCAAAGAAATCCACTATGAATCCGAAAAGTATGGAGTTTAAAATCACTCAACTAATCAAGTGTTTCCTAACTCTAGTTATGTCTAAAGTAAAACCCATAAGTAGACCCGTCAAACGGGTTGGTCAGGTCGGGTTTGGGTCGGGTCATAAATGGTTTGACCAAAATCGACTCATTTAACCCTTTATGACCAATTTATTGCATTGCAAATTTTTTTACCCATACCCAATTTGACCTATACTCAGCCCATATTTGATCAATTTAACTAAACTTAAGAAAACTTATTTCTTATATATATTTGAAAAAATGGTATTGCTAAAATAGTTTTATACAACACAAATTTAATGAACAATTTTTATAATTTTAAAAATAATTATTTAAAAAAATCGAATTTTAAATTATTTTTAAAAAATTAAAATTAAAATTAAAAATATTTTTTAAGAATATAATTTTTCTTTTTCTTTTAAGAATATTTTTTCTTTTCTTTTTCTTTTTTGTTGTTCTTCTTCTTTGGCTAGCCGTTGGCCACGACGACGCCGACGCCCGGCCACAAGCGAGCCTAAAGCTTGCCGACGTCGGACAAGCTCGAGCTCGCCCCTCGCCGGATCTAGCGTGGCTCGAGCCTCACTTGACGCCAGCGAGTTCGAGTCTCGCCAAATCGGCGAGGTTCGAGCCTCGCCAAAACGTTGGCGAGGCCTTCGCCTCAATAGATCCAACAAGCTCGAGGCTTGCCTGGCCGGTCGCCGACCATCGCCGTGTCGGCCATTAGAAGGAAGAAGAAGAAAGAAAAAAAAAAAAAAAAAAAAGGAAAGAAAATTAAAAAAAAAAAATTCTAAATTAATTTTTATAATATATATATATATATATATATTATAAAAATAAGAGGGAAAAGAGAGATTGTGAGGTTTTGGTTGAAAATGGGTTCTAAATCCAACTCACTTAAGACCCGCTTAAGACCCACCTAAAACTCACATATCTTAAGTCTTTAATTGTTAAATTTATTTAACTACTTTTTGTCAAAAAATAAGTGACCCATATATGACCCATTTATGATTTAAATGGGTAATATATGGGTCTAAGACTCATTTTGTCACCTCTACCCATAAGTGTGATCTCATAATTACTCATTGAGAACTCATTTAGAAAACTTATAGAGAGAAAAACCCTAGCACTCAGCTTGTTTGTTAAAGTGGGTTATAAGAATTTCGTTTTTATATGTTATTACATGACTTGTTCACTCAAACTAGAAAACTAATTCAAAGTACGAATTCAACTCCAATGTGGAAAGTAATTTTGGTAATTTCTCGCTTGTTTGAATATCATACCACAAGTCCAATTTGGATGTGTAAGTACTATTTGGATCATGTTTCCTTCATGGACTCAAACGTGAAACATAATTTAAGAGTAACAAATTTAGAAATAGATATAAAGAATAATAAGTATGCATATATGTGCTTACCGGCTACATTCACGAGAAAATAAATCACGGCGCATAACCACAAGTATCATTTGCGATAATGATAAAAGTGCAAATTAGTATGCCTGAAGAAGTGCTTAATATTCTCTCATATTTTAAGTATCATTTCCATGAAAAAGTCATATTGTATAGTTTTTTCATGAATTTAATATTGTCAGAGAACGATTGGTTGATCCGATAACATTTTCAGCCAAAAATAGGGCAAATTAATTAACATATGCAATAGGACCTTTAGATGAGGATGAGTAATATGACATGTTCGAGTGAAATAGTTCTTCCTTCCTCTTAGCTCATCCTTTTCTTTTCCATTTATTGCTCATCAAGCCTACTTAAATAGCTTCGTATGAGGGGGTATCGTTTTACCTGATTCCCATCATTTTCTCAAAATCCTTTTGCAAAGTCCTCATTATGTACTTCTGAAAATCTTTCCCTGGTTCCTTGGGATTTCGTGCCTGTGGACACGACAGAATTGACAAGTAAATTAACCATCTCAAGGCAAATTATATTACAACGAGGACCAAAACTAAATTTCAGCTGAAGGATGTCCTCTACGTACCGCGATGAAGTTCTGACGAAGAGCGATGTACTCATGCTCGGTCAAAGAAGTGAACGTCTTCTGCAGAATCGACACGAGCTGAAGAGGAAAATGCAAGACAACGTCGGGCCTCTCGTCAAACATCTCTTCCTTCCAGGTAAATCATAAATATCGCATTCCATAACAATTGTAGAAAATGTATTGTTCATTCCACATTTCTAAACACCCTTCACAAGAATAATTGTAACCCACATGATATTATTAATTAATAATTTAATAATTATTAAAATGCTAAAAACTTATTAGTCATGAGAAGGTGCAACTCTTATGAAAAGGTACAACTCTTATGAAAAGATAGAATGTACATTGATGAAGTACACTTATTGATAGCCTATATTAAAAGTATGGTCCTCTCTCCACCCTACACAACGAGATGTTGTACTCTATCCGTAGTGAATTAAAGAAGAGAAATTGAATTTCTTCATTTATCCTATTTTTGCAATAATCATTTTTTTAAAGTATCATTATGGATAAAGGTACTTCATCAAAGTATGTTTAAATATATCTAACGTTGAAATGTAGTATGATCCAATGAAATTATAATGCGGAACATTTTGAAAATTGTATGATAGTTAAGGTTGCAAAGATATGCTCAATTTTGCAAGAGCCTCCAAACTCTCCCGTTTTGCAGTCGCAGAGAGCTTCAAGAGATTCAATGACTTACCATATATCTGAATGAGCCAAGTGGGTTATTATAACGTTCCTGAATTTTTGTGAGTACTGCGGATAAAAACAGAATAGAAACACCTCAATCAAATTAGGAACTTCCTTTGGAGACTGTACAAGAATTTTGAGGAGTGAGATCACTCATCTTCTCCTCCCTTTTACCATATTTGCTGGAGGAGGATGAATTCAACAATGTTACCATTTTGGATGTCATCTTTTTGGCTCCATTCGTCGTATATCTCCAGCATGCTCCATTGAATTATCTAACAGCATGGAAGGACGAAAATAACTAACGTTAAAAAATTGATCCAAGAGAAACCTCTATTTTTTTTAGTGATTTTTCTAATCTGGACAAATTTTACTTTTCAAATATAACTTTTTGTAAATATTGGATAACTCGCAAAAAGAAATACTCAAACACTCGAAGCCTTTTGAAATATCAACCAATGTACAATTGGAATCACATACAAATTCCTTCATGTTCTTTCGAAACTTAAATCTGATATATATTCTACGATATTGGAGGGAAAGTCGCAAGCATAAATAATAGAAAGTAACAGAAAGATGGAGTTGAAGTGACAAGGATGTCGTAGCACACCATAGATAATACTTTGAGCACACAGAGGATCACGTGAAAGGTAGCTAGCACAAAGATGAAAACGTCCAGCTGGTGGACTGCTTCAACAGACAGCAATGCCACCATCCCCTGAAAAGAAAACAAAAGAAAACAGTCGCACCTAATATTCGCTTCGTACCAATTCGCTGTAGTCAAGCAGCAGCAGCAACAGCTCTGGTAAAGTTACTTTTTGGCTACAGTAATCTGTGGTATCAGAAGCCACGGCGAGGAGGTGGCGTCCTCGTGTTGCACTGGAAGCGGAGGAACCAGTAATGAAATTGGCGATGGCAGAAGAAGAGTCGGGCTTCTTGCAAGGCAGCAAGACGTTGTCGAGTCGCTCCGATATGCAAATCTTCGCTATTCTAGTTTGGAACACCGTCAAGAGAAGCGATATGACACCCAATAGCATCAATTCTTCCATTTTCATCGGAACCCAAACAGGCAAAAAAAAAAAAAAAAAAAAAAAAGAAGAAGAAGAAGAAGAGAGAATTTATGTGCATGCGCATTAGTATTGCGAAATAGTAAAAAAAAAAAAAAAAAAAAGGCACCAAAGAGAGAAATCCCTCACCATCTTTGATCTTCCTTGAGCCGCCGACAAGCGGCCACCATTTGCTATCCTCCAAATACTGCATTCGACAAGGAAACTCGAGTTAAAGAATTGCCGGCATCGTAATTGACATGCCCGAGTTAGACTTCGGAGAGGTCCGTACTCTCGGACCTTAGGAAGCAAGAGTAATCACCTGGCCGGCGCAGCGAATGAATCTATCAACAACGATAGAAATGAACAATATGCTGAAGCACACTACAGCCACCACCCACGTCGGCGTATACTCTAACGAATTCTCGTCTACTCCCGCAACCGCCATTCTCTGTCTGTCTGTCTGTTCTGTCTGTCTCTCTCTCTCTGTCTCTCTGTCTCTGTCTCTCTCTCTCTCTCTCTATTATGCCTCTCCTTTGAATTCTCATATGGTATGTTTTCGTGCACTCGTATATATAGAATGATGCACCGACGGAAATGTTCACACACACGGCGACGATTTCTTTTTTGTTTTATTAGACTGAACACAAGCTGCTCAAGTCGAGCAATCTCGAGTTTCCAAAAGATGGGCCAGAACAAAAATTCATGCAGCACTTGAGGAATAAGCATTATGATGTTTAGGACTATATTAGGATTTGCAGCGGCAATTGAAGAATATTGAGTTTCCACGTCTATAATTTCCGATTGCAATCAGTCGAAAGGACGACATAAAAATTCCTGCAAAAGCATAAAATACATTGGCAGAAATAAAGTAATCAGGACCTAATTGGCATCCAAGACAGTTTGGGTAATCATCCTATATATGTACATATTGAAATGATCCCTTGCTTGTTTATCAAAAAGTTTTATTCCAAAAGCCAAGAAAGCAAAAGAATTGTGAACCAATTATTCTACTAACGAAGACAACTAAGGTATCTTATGCATTGAAAGATAGAAGAAAAGCATCTCATGCATGGATGATGCTTATTGCTTTGTGTCGGGTTAATGTTTTATCGTCAAATTGATACTATCTTAAGTCTGTTTGCACATCCATCTATGAAACTTTAGTACGCTGAAATGTTTGGTGATTCCATAGTTTATAAGGCACTTGTTGTTATTGATGAATATGATATTATCTAGCAAGTCAAATTAGCATGCTTGTATAGGATAAGTAGGTTATCCTCCATATCTAAAAAAGTCATTTTTTAGAAAACTTAAATTGAGAACCCCAATTAAGCCAAATTTGTAATTATATATGGGTTACATCCATACGAAGGAGGTAATCACGCTAGTTGCGTCTCCTCACCCTATCGAGCATTAAAAAAATTGACTAATTAATGGTTCAAATTTATAATTATATATGGGCTACTCTCTTTATATATCCAATAAATTCACGTCAATCCAAGATAGATCAACCTAGTCAAAGAATTCAACAGTTCTGCAAAATGCCAAATAAATATTTAAGTTGAGAATTAACAGAATCATTCAATACTTGACAAATTTGCTTAATAGTTACTTTTGTAACGATACAACGGAATCATATCCAAACCCGAGTGTTTCTCACTTGGAATAATCTAAGGACTGTGCTCGCCATTTTATAAAAGGACTCTTATACGATGCTATATAATTAATACACACGAATAGGGTAGTTTGCACGCATTCATAATAGTATATTGATCCAAAAAATAAAAAATCCATGTTATCTAAAAAAATATATATATGTTTGCTAAAGAGTGGGCTGGAATTGTCTAATCAGATTAGTCATAATTTATTATATAAGGATTAATTCCTCGCTTGCAAAACCATATAAAAAAAATTGATTCGAATCATAGAACACAAGGATTAATTTGACCAATATTAAATTTAAGACCAGATTGAACATTGATTAAGATGTACATAACTAAATGTTGGTATTGTCTCTTCTTTTTATTAATAATAGAAATTTAAAACTATTTTTTAAACCGAGCTGCTATGAACAATGTGATACATCTTTATTGAATATTTAAACATACTTATTCAAGTAGCTAATCAAAGTTTATTGCTTCATTTCTCCTATAAATCAGTGTGTCATTTTGTTGTTCAATTTTGTAAAGCAGGCATTACATTGATATTAGACGAGTCCTTTTCTTCTGGGTGTCGCGAGTATTGCCTAAAAGATATGCTTATGACCGATGATCAGGCACAACCTCTTTCAAGCTTATACCTCGCGCAACATTGAGATATTTTTAATAATTTTATAATAAGGAGTCGTCACTAAGCTATTAGGATCAACTAGAAACCAAATGAGATATAGGAGTGTATCTCACTTCATATGCAATCAGGGAATTCAGGATCGGAGACTTGATTACACTAATTAACTAATTAGTGTTATTTCGATACCTAATTTTGTTCATTTTAAAAAGAAACTTTGTCAAGCAGTTTGAATTAATTTTAGACTAATCCACTAATAGGCGATTAGCAGCTAAGGAAAGCGTTTAAATAAATTGCATGGGAAAGCAAATATTTAATATTAAGGAAAAGATAAATACTAATCTTAACTAGACTAAAGGGATCAAAACAACAAAAACATGCAAACAAGAGTAATTGTCTTTGAAGACAATTGAAACCCTAAGATAGAGCCCTAAAGGCTTACTTAATATTTTTAGCACACTTTAAGGTTAAGAAACTTCCATTTTTCAAGAAAATGGCTCAGAAAGTTTGTTTTTAAAATTTTTCAAATGAAATTTTGAATTTTCTGACATTTTTTAATTTTTTAATTTTTCTAATTTTTTAATTTTTAATTTTTGAAAAAAAGGAATTTTCAATATTTTCTAAAAAATTTTGAATTTTTTATTTTCTCTGAAAGTTCTAGAATTTTCAGAAATTTTTTTGAATTTTTATCATTTTTCGAAATTTTTTAATTTTTTTTTTTGAAAATTTTTAAATATATAACTAATATTTAATATTATGTTCGGGAAAAGGGGTCCCGACTGAAAGAAATAATAATTTAACTTTTTGAAATTTTTAATGATTTTTGTAATTTGTTTTATTCTCCACTATTTTGTCTTCTTCCCTATTTTGTCTTTTCCACTGCACCTTTTCTCCGCACTCCTCCTTGCCGAAGCAAATTTTCGCTTTCTTTTTCCATATTTTATTTTACTTTTTACTTCTTCTGTACTTTTCTTTTCTTTTTGTTTTTTCTTTTATTTTTTATTTGTCTCTTCCCCTGCGGTCTTCTTTTTCCCGACGCCTCCTTGCACGTCTTCCCCCCGAAACTTCACCTAGACAGCAACACCGGCATAGAGCAACCAGCGACCCTTTCACCGCCGAACCACCACTGTCTACCGGTTATCTATCCCGACTGGCGATGACCACCGTCGGCCACGAACTCCGGCAGCCAAACCATTTTCGGGTACAAAAATCTCCTCAGCTCAAGAATACTCGATTCCTCTACGAAAATCGCATGAAATTGCAATGGAAACATAAAAGACAGGCTCGGAGCAAGCACGAATCAAATCAAGTTTCAACCTGGGTTGCTTCTCGGTTCTCTCTGGGACATTTTGTCAAACATATGAGGTGCGCTACTATAACGAGATGTTTTTGGCTCAACCGAAGCTCGAACCATAACGGGATCTTCGACACGCGACAAACAAGACATCGAAAACAAAAAGTAAGGCGATGCAGGCTGGAGCTCGCGCGAACCGGACGGCCACGAGCTCTGGCCTGGTGTATCCGAGAAAGAGAGCACACACAAAGGCCGAGGGGACTTACCGGGTTCGAGTGGGGCGCTGTGGCGGATGGCGACTAGCGGGCTGGCCTCCGGCAACGACGAGCAATTCAGGAAACGACCAGCAACGAAGAGCAGCAACGTCACTTGTGTAGTAACGAAGAGCAGCCAGAATCGTCGCTAATGGAGCATACGTTTCTTTTCTGCCAAAGCAAGACCGGCATGAGGGCCTGAGGAAGAGAAGAAAGAGAGAGGGGCCGGGCTTGGGGAGAAAAATGAGGCTGGGCTTGGGCCCAGGTGAAAAAAAGATCCAGAGGAGAGGAGAACAGAAAATGACCGGGCCTAGCCCGGTCCGCTCTCTCTCTCTCTCTCTCTCTCTAAATATAATTTTCGATTTTTTTAAATTATTATTATTATTTTAAAATTTTAGATTTAATAATTAGTGATAGTTATGTAAAAATGCACGCATAATGAATTTTAATGAAAACATACACAATACATTTTAATGAAAGTTATTTACTTTACTCTTTACTTCTCTTTTTTTTTAGCAACTAATTTCTAATTTTGTATGCGATTAAGTCATAAATAAAATGATAAAATTTAGGTGTTAGCACTAGCCAAAAAACCAAAAACATATCTTACTATTTATCCAATGACTACTTACAATCTCTATTTTGGCAGACAACATTCACATGCCTTTAAGCAAAACCCTACATTAGAAAGACTAAATTGTCCCTCCTTGCACACTCATTTTAGCATATTTCTAAGGATTTGGGTGGTTTGGGGTTTAGGTCTGAATATTTTGGATGGGTAAGTATTTAGGATTTGGACTTGGATTTTCGTTTTTTTAGGAACGCAAGGAAAATTGACATGAAAGTACAAAGTGGTCTTCAAAAGTTTACTTAACTAGGTGTTTAGTATATTCTAATGTAGATGTGTATAATTGATATGGGTAAAAGAAAAGGTGTGATTTTCATATTCATCAATTTTTTTCAACTTGGACAGTAGATAATGTTCCTCTTTTATGTTGTCTTCTTACAAAGACCCCATAAAATGTTAACTTGCACATGACTCTTGAGTTGCTTTTTTCTTCTTTCAATTTTTGCTACAATTTGTAAGTCACGTTGGAGCGATACTTGTATAAATTGAGTGCACGTGAGCCTAGTCAATCTCAGCCGTAGAATCACGTGGGCCTCATTTGAATCCATAGGCTCATAAACACCCAAATCATTCAAAAACTTTTCATCATGTCAATGTGCTATATTATGTGTCGATAGCTAAATTTTAGCTAGTAAACTATTATTGCATTTCGTAAGAAAATTGGGAATTGAATTTGTGGATACCATATAATTTGACCCTAAATATATATAGACATGGCATAATCTTGCATTCACATTCTTTATTGCATTTTCGGCATTTAGACATTGGGCACATCTTTCTATTATGTGACCTGACCTGAAGTTTTTCATGAATTTAAACAAGAGTTTTTATGAAGGTTTTGGATAATGGCCTAACATCCGGGCGAAGCCTAAGCCCATTCGGTCACTTTAGGTCGATCCCACAAGCCCGACCTCCTTCTCCGTCTCTCCGAATTCATCCTTGCCATACCCTCCTTGTTGATCGAAATGGCCCCGGTTAAGGCCATTTCCTGCAATACAATCGTGAAAGAAAAACTGAGGGAGATAATAACAGTGGGGGAACGTTCAGTCGGTGCTGGCAAGAACAGAGAAAGCCGAAGAGTATTCTAGAAGAAAAATAAAACAGAGAGAGCAGAATGTTGAGAGAAGCAAAGGGATAGCAGGGCATGGGCGCTGAACAGAGGAGAGAGGTAGAGCCTTGGTGCAGAAAGAAGCAGAGATAGAGAGAAAGAGAAGAAAGTGGTGCAGTTCGGAGATACAAAGGAGAGATGACAATCGGCCAAGGGGAATGGGATATCCTCGGTCACAGGAAGCTACCGAAAATAAAAGAGCAAAAGCAGAGAGGACGAGCTCCGGGGGCAGAGCACGCGCACACGCATAGCAGAGAACTCATGGCACAGATAGCAACCTCTCCGAATTCTTGAGCAAACTACGAGAGAACTGGGCAGCACATGCGAGCCAGAAGATAGAAAAGCCGAAGGGGAATTGAGACTTTGGGAGGAAAAAGGGATTGGTGCATTCGATTCGAGGAGGATTTGGAATTTTTTAGCAACCACTCTAGAGCAGCAACCGGCTTTCCAGATTTTATCTTCGAGCTAATTGCTTGTGCTAGGTAAAATATCGGTTCGTTCCTTCAAATCATTGTTTCAAAGCGTCACTCGTCCTTCCATGTTATGTAGATCGAACACTATCTCTTGTTGATGAGTTTTCGCACGAGGAGATCGAAAACTTCCTTCAAATGACGGCTATTACAGTACTGAGCGACCACTAAACAGGGGCTGGTCTGCGACCGAGACGCAGCTTGGTCCGTGAGTGAGACGTGCCCTGGTCTGCCTTCTAGTATGCCCTGGTTTGCCGCTAGGATTGTGTGATCGAGATTGAAAACGGGTCGGGCCTCGGGTCTGGTCGGATCTCTGGTCAGGTTGTCGGTTGGCCAACTACCGCCGACAGTGACGTCATCGATGACATCATCCGGCGATTACCAACCGTTGGATGATGTCATCCGTGACGTCAGCACGCGTTGGTTCGCCAACGCACGCATAACGCTCACGCTATGGCTTTCCCAGTGCTTTGAGCGCATGTGGGCGCGTCGACCTCATCTAGCGGCGCTTGATCCGCTGTTGGACTCATCTTGATGAGTACTTTCATCCTGAATATTTAAAAATTGATTTTGGTCGGAAAAATATTTCAAAAATTAGCCAAAAACGTACAGGTATACGCGACCCCGAACCCGTTCTTTGCTTCGGTTCATTTTCGACGATTCAGATAGCAATTTCGACCAATAGACATCCAAACATTGTAAATTTTATACTCTTGATCTTGATATCAAATGGTAAACAAGAAAATTCAATGAAAAATAAGGCGGAAATCATAATCGGGCTCTGATACCAATGTTGGAATTCAAGTAGGTCGAAGACGACTTACCTCTTATCCAATAGGCAAACAACAATTAACCCCGGAATGAACGTTGAATTGCGGATGAATCATGAACAAAATTACCTTACGTTGCTCTGAATGCAATCACGAGGAACGCACCCGATTTCCACAGCGTAAATGCCGATTGTTCTTGTAAAGGAGAAGTGTAACGCTTCCTTTTCTTTTGATGGAAATTGGACAAGATAAGGAGAGAATTTTGAGCGTATGTTTTGCCAACCGTGCCAACAGTTTTTTTCTGGAGTCTTTTATATGACTCCATCACACCCCTTCAAATGGTGTCTTTCCATTGTAGCGTATGAAGGTGAAATGATGCGTTCTCATCGCACCCCATCATGGACGTACTAATTCAGTACAATAGTATGAGTACTCCGTCGTTTGGGAAAAATTTGGAGGCTTGCCGGCAGAGTTTGCTCCCTCAATGCACGGTTTGGTATCAACATACGAAATAGAAACAACATGCTATGAGCACTCATAAAGACCACTGAGTCTCCGAAAGAAAGTAGGGACTAATTCCACTTAAGTTGAAGTCTGCCAATGAGTAATGGGGAGGGATGGGCAATTACCCTCTTGTAGACCATCAACTATTGTTATGTCACCTCTAAAGTTAACTTTGTCGCCATAAAAGTTGTAATAGATTGACTTCACATAATATCTACCAGCATGTACATAGAAAACAATGCGGTTATTTTCACAAGTGAGCTCATATTTAGAATGGCCGCAGTTTTGGGATTGCCTTTCAACCGAGAAAGATAATTTATATTAGAAATCTCACCATAAGAGGAAGTGGCACATAAATAATTCTTCTTCATACCACAACTTGTCCCTAATAGTAGAACGTGCAAGATGAACAGAAACACATGATACAAATATATGGAGCCAAGAGAATTAATCATTTCTCCACTGCTCGATGCAAGAATGGAGGTTTTAGCTTTGGTAATTGTGGTGAAGGCTCCCCTCTGACGGACTGTATATGATCAAAAGATCAGTTGCGGGTCATCTGTCATTGAAATTTCCAAATCAACAAGACAAAGTCGAGTCAAGAAAAGTAACTTGTAGGGACCAATCAAAGGTTCCATCAGTGGAAATTACGCGGAGATCATTGTACATGCAACCAAGCTCACATAACACGGTGGTAAATTAATTTATGGATAGCTTTCACATTGATTAGGAAGGAAGCAAAAATCAACAAGATGCACCACATGAACTTCTGGATCCTTCCTCGTGACTTCACTCATGAAATCTTGGCTGATAGATTTTGATTTATTCAAAGTTGTAGTAACAACTTCATTGCCACTTCTAAGTATTTTTCTATATACAGAATCATTTATTCTTCACCTAACTTGTGCTTGAAATTTTTTATGATTATTTGAATATCTGAGTAAGAGTATGTTATAGGCAAAAGGTTGTTATGAGCTTATAGAAATTCTATGATGTTGCCGTCCATTACTAGATGTCTTTTCATGCATTTATAGATTAAGATTATGAACACGCATGGAGCTTAGAGTATGAATGTTGTTGCGCTACAACGAGCTGCAAAGAGTATTCCAAATAGATTAGCATATATGAAACATCTGTTTGTGTCGCTCGTATTGCAATAAAAAGTACTGCATATCATTTGCTATCCATTCAATCCGATGTTAGACATGACTGTAATTGCAATGAAGAACTGCATATAATCTGCTATCCATTTCAGAATATATTGCACTTTGACTTACTATGAAGTAGCATATAAATGTCCTTCAAACTGAATTCGACCAAGTGCAATCTTAACTTGGTATGACATTAGGAAATTGGCTAGATTACGATTAAAGTGATTAATCGAAAGTGATATGAACATCATAGCGTCAAGTGAATAAAATTAAAGTTCAGTGAGAATGGCGGACAGTCTCAATTGTCTATTTTCTCGCATGTTTCCCATCCTGTAGAAACTCGTAAAGAAAGAAAGATAGTGATTTCGTTAAAATGTGATTTATTGGATTAGTTAGAATTTTCATAGAGTGAACCCAGGGAATACGTTCTCCAAACACCAAACATAGTAAGAAAGGACTAAACAATTCAATTGTGCAAAAGGAAGAAAACAGGTTTATGAGTGGAGGGAGTGTACAACAAAAGCCAAATATCTTCATAGGAAGATTGTCGAGAGGTAGCCAAGTCTAAGTCTATTAATATATTCAGTTAAACCTACATTCATTTAAAAACTTAATTCTAGTATCTTCTTGTTTTCAGAGTTCAAAATTAAACTATTCGGTATTGATCATGTCTAACCTTGTTATTTACTCATCATTTTCCTCTATCAACAAGCATATTAATAATTTAATACACAATTATTGTAAAATAGTCATAAAAAATACAGTGTTAGTAATGGTAACCTTTATTCCCCATTCAAATCCCTTATCATGATGATCTCTACTTTTGGTGGCTAATTCCAACTTGCCTTCTATAATTTCATGGTTGTCTCGTCAATCCCTTGTTAGTTCTTTGCTTAGTCAACACCGCATACTTAGGTATCTTGTCTTTATCCGATCCAAGTTCCACCTGTGCAAAATGCGACGTGCGTGACATTACATGCTCAATTTTAATTAAACCCGTAATTAATTAAAACATAGTGATCAAGGAAAGGAGTCGCTCTTCTTCTTCATATGTGACATGCGGCTCATCATCAACTGCCATTTAACCATCTTTGTAGGAGTTTGTTTAATAAGAGATCATAAGAAATCGATTTCACATAATATTAATCAGCATATAGATGTAAGACAGATTTGTTGCAAGCGAAAAAAAGTAGTATATGTGGCCGGCGAAGGTTTTATTATATTAGAGGGAATTATGTAGAAATTGTTGTACTTGCAGTCAAGCTAACATAACGTGATGGCAGATTAGCTTATGGATTGCTTTCATATTAATTGGAAAAGAAACTTCTATGCTGTTTCTAGATTTGACGTATTATGGTAATTATACCCAAAATTGAATAAAAGTCCTTTTGAGTGATGGCATCTGATGTTCTATTTTATTTCAAGTCCAATATTTCATAAGCATCTCTTCGTTAAATTGTAAAAACGAAAAGGAAAAAGATATTAATATTGATGATACTAACATTTTGTTCATAAAGTTTTAAATAATGATTTTTTTTAACCCATCCCTTCCCTGCATCGAGATGTCCGGCAAAGCTGGTATGACGGTCAAACGTCATCATCACCAAAACTAGTCGCAATCCAAAATTTGGCATTTCTCTTTGTTCGTAATATCTTGTTCGATACCAGTTCATTTTTTTTTTCACATGTTATTCATCTTGTACATCAACTATTCAAAAGTCTCGTCTAACCTTGTCCCTTTTTACTTATCATTTTTCTCCGTGGATAACCATCTCGACAACTCAATATACCAATATTGCACAGTGGTCGTGCAATACCTACCTTAGCTAATTGTTAAAATGTCGCCGTATTCAAATAAATCACCTATCCTGATCAACACTCTGGGCTCATTCCACTCGGGCCCCTATAATCTCATGATTATCTTAGTCAACCCCTAAAAATTTAAATTGTCTTACTCAACATCCTCCACTTCTGATCACACAAAATGCTCATTCCATTCATCGAAAAGGAAGAATAGTGGGCCTATTATGTTTTTCCTCTAAGACATGTTCGAAGTTGTAGATTGCTTGAGGAGGTGGCTGTTGGCGAGGTGGGTGATCAGGCGGGGATCCAAGGGTCGGGGTGAGAGGTTTGGGTGGGAAGGAGACGCGAAGAAAAACGTACTATGTTATGCGAGGAAGATTCACATTAAACGAAAATAGAATCAATGCCATACGACACTTTAATGTCCTTCAAAATATGGCCATGGGGAGTCTACTAGAAAATACTAGTACTATATAAAAATCATGTAACGACTTCATAAATTACATAGTGAATTGTGATATATGTTAACAGTGACATTTTTATCTTGCATCTAGTTTTTGCAAGAGGGGAACAATCAAACAATACCTGACTTTATAAACTCATTGTGATGCTGAAACTGGTAGTTGTTAGAAATTATTGGAGTACTTGACGAAGATGAGACTGTTTCAAGTTCTATCTCATCATCAACATCATCAATCAGTGTCTCCATTGGATACAAAAGCGGTTTTGGAGGCAATTGTAATTTGTCCATATCTCCTTCAAGCATATCTAGGACTCTCTTCATCGATGGCCTATCGTTAGGGCTCAATTGTATACACCATAGAGCAACGATTATCATCTTCCTTGTTGTTTCTTTTTCCTCTTTCAGGACACCTACCGTTCCAACCTCATTTTCTTTGCCAAGTTGATCATAAACCCACAAAGGGAAGTAAACTTGACTTGAATGTTCTGCATGTGCATTTAGGTTTCTCCTTCTACCGGCCATTTCCATCAACATCATCCCAAAACTATAAACATCAGCTTTATAAGAAATGCCACCAATATCCTTATAGAATAGCTCGGGTGCCATATATCCCAAGGTTCCTCTTGCTGTAGTCAATGATACTATGCTATGATCAGTGGGATAAAGTTTTGCAAGTCCAAAGTCAGAAACTTTCGGAGTGAAACTTCGGTCTAAAAGAATGTTGTGAGGCTTGATGTCAAAGTGTAAAATTTGCATGTCACATCCCCGATGAAGATACTCTATTCCTCTAGCTATGCCAAGAGAGATCTCATACATTTTCTTATAATCAAGAGAATTATCACCATCCTTATAGGAAATGTGTTTATCCAAAGATCCATTCGGCATGAAATCATAGACAAGAGCTTGTTTGGAGTAATCAAAACAAAAACCAACAAGTTGCACCACATTAATGTGGTGGATCCTTCCAATTGTGGCCACTTCGCTTATAAAATCTTGGCCGTCAGATTTTGATTTCAAAATCTTAATCGCAACTTCATTGCCACTTCTAAGTATTCCTTTATACACGGAACCATATCCCCCTTCACCTAGCTTGTGTTTGAATTTTTTGTGATCTTCTTAATATCTGAGTAAGAATACCTTACGGGCAAAAAATTGTTGTGAGCTCGTAAGAATTCTTCAATGTTTGGGTCGATCGCTTGATGCCTTCTCATCCACCTATAGATTAGAAGTATCAACACACACGGAGCTCCAAATATGAATTTTGCTGCCAAGAAGTGGGCTGCACAAAAATTTGGCCATTTATTAGCGTAGTGTAATAAAACTTTAACACATACACTTTTTTGCTGCTTGATATCTTCATAAGTGAAAAGGATTAGTCATACCGAAGACAAAGCCGAAGTTTGAAGCTGCATCTCGCGCAACAACACCTATGATACTCCATGTAGGATTGGCTGTAAAAAGCAAGAGAATTCATTTGAGATTACTGTTAATAATTAATTAGTATTAATAACAATCAGTGAATAAGTAAATCTATCATTACTAGTAACAAGGGAAAAGTACCAAAAAAGTCATAAACCTATTGCATTAATACATATTCAGTCTTAAACCTTTAAATGGACCGATTTAGTCCTAAACATTTTCAAGTTTCACCAATTAAGTTCATCAAGTAAATTTAATAAAAAAATTTTAACATGGAAATCGACCATCCTACGTGACATGATTGGTATAACGTTGACATTTTTTAATAATTTTTTAGAATTTTTTAGAATTTCTTTCTTTCTTTTTTCTTTTTCTTCCATGGCTTGTGGAAAAAGAAAGAAAAAAAAAGAAAGAAAGGAAAGATAAAAGAAAAATTATAAAAAATATAAAAAAAAAAATTCACAGCAATGCTGGCAATGTTATGTAAGATAGCCGACGTCCACGTTAGCAATTTTCGGCATAAATTGGTAGGATAAACTCAATTGACAAATTATGAAAAAAATTTAGAACTCAATTTGTCTAATTTAATGATTTAAAACTGAATAAGTATAAATGCAATAGGCTTAGGGCTTTCTTGGTATTTTTCCCACAATAATAATTCACCTTAAGCAATATCCCAAGTCAAAGATAAATTCATACAACGACTTTTATTCATTTAAAGTTGCAAGTGAAGAATTCTAGAGTTGAGGAAGGGTGAATAAGTTTCACTTTAGTAGATAGCACTCCGTGTCAACTTTGTTTTATTCGCTCATGGAACCCTAGATGTATCACATTATTCATGAATTCATAACTCACGCGCAGTACCAATTTACAAACATCACCCAATATGCGGGCAACTAATTCATCCACGCAATAGTAACCGCCGGGCACGGGATACGAGTTACTATCAAATCAGACATTTTCCCCCAAACAAATGTAATGGAATAGAGTCCAGAAAAGCTTTATGGTTGTAAAATAAAAAGGAGCAATACACAACAATCTACTAAAAAATCTCACCACTTTACTTAAGTGACGTGGCAATTGTTCTATTCACGAAATACAATATCCAATTGAAACATGTCACATCTGTCAGTAAATTTTGACAACATCCCTTAGTAGTGAGGATGATGAAGAAGAAAGAAAGGAAAGCTTCAGGGAAAGTCAGCTTACAGGAGAAATCGTAATAGGGACTGCACCACTCCCGTCCGATTCTTCGGTATCTCAAACCTAGGAAGCAAAATGGATATCTTCTTCCTGGATTAAATTGTGGCATATAGAATAGATTGACTCCTTTGGCCATCATGTTGTGGAGGTCCTTGTATGGTAAGCTCACACGATTATACCGATCCCCTTCCCTCCCCCAGGTATCACTTGATGCTAATGCCGTCATGGTTATGGTGCAAGAGTCCTTGATGTCCGTTACATAAGGTAGTTTTGCAGCATATGAGTAACCCTTCATTTGGGAAATATTGGGAGACGTGTCGGCAGAATATGATCCCTCAATGCATGGTTTCGTCTCGACATACGAAGTAGAATTAACAGATTGTAGGCACTTCAAAAAGGCTACTACCGGGGATATAAAACTATTTCTATATATATCATGTATATCATCATACATATGATATTTATCATAAAAACTGAAGTTGGAGGGCGCCAATGAGTAATGAGGAAAGGATGAGCAATTACCCTTTTGCAATCCATCATCAACTACCGTGATTTTACCGGAGAAGAAATCTTTGTCATCATAACGATCATAAGAGATCGACTTCACATAATATCGTCCGGCATACAAATATAAAACGGTGCGATTATTTTCACAAACTAGCTCATACTTAGAGAGGCCACAACCTCTCGGATCGCCTTTTAAACGAAATGGATAGCTTACGTTACGAACCTCGCCGCAAGATGAAGCAGCACACAACTGATTCTTCTTCGCACCGCAACTAGTCCCTAGAAGTAAAACATGCAATATGAGCATATATACATGGTACATCAATACGGAGCCGAGAGAATTACTCATCTCTCCACTGTTTAACGCAGGAATGGAAGTTTTAGCTTGGTAATCGTGGTGGAGGCTCAATAAAGGAATGGTACATATAATAGAATAGATCAGTTGGGGGCCATCGGTCAATAATGTCCAAGTCAACCAGTAACACAAAGTCAAGTCAAGAAAAGCAACTTGCGTGGAGGACCACGCATTAGTTAGGAAGGAAACATCTCTGCAGTTTCTAGTGAAAATGAAGCATCCGTGTAGGAGTCGTCCCTTGAGAAGCCCAAGTCAAGCAATGACAAGAGCCATTCAAAGTGAAGAAAGTGGAGCTTTCGTTGTCATGGAACGTCTGTGGCCCAAGGGAGAAATAATTGCTTGCACGATGCGGCAAGTGAATTAATAGCATATCAACTGGTGATTATGTGAATTTCATTATGAGGTCCATATCCTGGTCTTCATCCATATGGCCTGCAGATTATATAATATCTTTTTTTGTTCGATTTGATCTTTGCAATTAAGCTTTTGGTATTTTAAGAGTAATTACAAGGGTCATGTTTTCCTCTCACTTGTTATAGATAAAGCCAAATATTTGTTTTTAGGGGCTTTTTTGTCTTTTCTATTAGATTTCCTTTTAAGTTAAAAGTGGTACCTATATATTAGCGATGGCAAAACCCTAGCCGTCAAGACGCTGAAAAGGAAATAGAGAGGCAAGAAAAAGAGAGAAGAAAAAGTGAGTTTTTCTTGATGAGAGTTCTCAATCTCTTTGTGCCATGATCATGAGATAAGATCATCATTGTATTCCAACTTTTTCTGAAGTCTAGTGTTCGCAGAGTGCCTCTGTGCGGAGACGTAGCCTAGGTTTGGGTGAACTTTGATAACAAATTTTTTGGCGTGTTCATCTGATTCTGCTATTTTATTACTATATTCTGTCTGGTGAATTGTTTGCGAGCGTTATTTTTCTGGAATTGACGTGCGATTTCGTAACAACTGGTATCAGAGCCTGGGTTGGCTAATCGAAAACATCGAGGGTTTTCGGTGACGTTCGATTGAAAGCAAACAGGATGGCAGAAGATAAAATCAGAATCGATAAGTTCAATGGAGAGGATTTCGGATGGTGGAAACTACAAATAGAGGATTATCTTTATCAGAAAGATCTCTATGCACCACTTGAGGATTGGAAATCCGAGATGGCGGAAGTGGATCCGACAGTAGAAGCTGGATGGAAAATTCTTGATCGAAAGGCGTTAGGTGCGATTCGTCTAGGGTTGACGAAAAAGACAGGATACCACATCGCGAAAGCAAAAACTGCAAAAGAAGCCATGGATAAGAATATTTTTGAGAAGCCATCCACATCAAATCAGGTCACGGGTCAATTGGAATCCGCAGGTATAAATTTAGATATGAAGCTTCAAGCTTTATTATTTTTATGTTCTCTTCCAGAAAGCTACAATACCATAGTGCAGGGAATTTCGAGCACCATGAATGATGATTTAACTCTTGATGATGCTGTGAGTAGTATCATGGATGAAGAGATGCGAAGGAAAGTCTCAGGTGGAGATAATTTTTCTGCATCTACATCTTCAACGGCACTTGCAAAGTGGAGAACCGTGGAAGAAGTAAAAATAGAGGAAATTTCAGCGGTCGTGGCAGATCACAATCAAGGGGTAAGAGACAGGTTGCAAAAAGATGAGTGTTGGTTTTGTCACAAAACCGGACACCGGAGGTTTCAGTGTGAAGCCTACAAAAAGAAGCAACAAGATGAGAATCAATGTGCTAATGTAGTTAGCGATAAATCTTTGCTAGATAACTTGTGTTTGTCAGGGTTTGACTTGACAACGAGATAAATGGTTTATTGATTCTAGCGCTTCTTTTCATTGCACCTCGCAAAGAGACATACTTGATGATTATGCTAGTGGAGATTTTGGACAAGTGGTTGTGGGAAACGACCACATGTGTCCAATTGTTGGAAAAGGAACCGTGACTGTGAACATCTCAGGTGGAGGACGTCTAGTTTTGCGTGAAACTAGGCATATTCCGGAATTAGAGAAAAATCCGATTTCAACTAGTAAACTTGACCAAGAAGGTTTGGTAATAACCTTTGGCTGCGAAGAGTGGAAGATAACCTCAGGGGTAAGAGTAGTAGCAAAGGGAAAGCGTATAGGTACACTTTACCTTCTCCAAGGAGACAATATCAGTGATATGGTTGCAACTACAATGGCTACAAGTAATTTATCTACTCTTTGGCATTATCGTTTGGGACATCTTGGTGAAAAATGTGTAAAGTAGTTACACTCGAGAAAATTACTCCCAGGTTTGCAAAAAGTTGAGTTAGATTTTTGTGAGAGTTGCATTTATGGAAAACAGAAGGCTGTTAGTTTTCAATTGAATGGGCGACAAAATAAAGGCCAGAAGCTAGAGTTGGTTTGTACTGATGTATGGGGACCTGCTTAGGAACTCTCTTATGGTGGTAAGAGATATTTTGTCACATTCATTGATGATGCAATAAGAAAGACTTGGGTCTATGCTCTTAAAGAAAAATCAGAAGTATTCGGGATGTTCAGGATGTGGAAGACCATGGTAGAAAAAGAAATAGGTTATCGATTAAAGCTTTGAAATCGATAATGGTGGTGAATACACAAGTAAAGAATTTGCAGTTTATTTGAGCCGAGAAGGCATACACGGGCTAAAGACTGTTCCTAGAACTCCTCAAGAGAACGGTGTAGCTGAAAGAATGAACATGACTATTTTAGAATGTGCGAGATGCATGAGCCTACACGCGAGTCTCCCGCTACACTTATGGGCTGCCACAGTTGATGCAGCTGTTTATCTCATCAACAGAAGTCCATCTAGTGCGTTGGATAGAGAAATACCACAAGAGCAGTGGTAAGGTAAGAAGATTAATTATTCACATCTAAAGGTGTTTGGTTGTATTGCATATGCTTTGATTGACAGGAGGATAGAAAAAGCTTGATGCTAAGTCCCAGTGCGTTTTTATCGGATACGGTGGCGACGAGTATGGCTATAGACTTTGAGATTATGAGAATAACAAAGTCATCCGCAGTCGCAATGTGGTATTCCATGAAGAAAAGATGTACAAGAATCGTCAGACAGAGACAGAGCATGAGAAGGTAGTACAACTAGAGTATGTTGAATTAGACATAATGCCCGTGAAGATGTTTCCAGTAGATCAAAGTTCACCTGAAAGAGAGGTTCAAGATGAGCCTATTATCAGTGAAGAGGTAGTTCAAGAAGAACGCAGTGATTCGGAGCAAACGAATGACCCTAAAGTACCTGTCTTGAGAAGGTCTACACGTGTGAGAAAGCCAAAGGTAATTTTTGATCCATCAGCTAATACTGTTCTGAGCCATGTCTTATACATGGCATTCGGGGGGAACCGGAGACTTACGATGAGGCAAAGGCGGACACGTCTCACTTGCGGTGGGAGTGTGCTATGAAAGACGAGATGAGCTTGTTATTTCAGAACAAAACTTGGGAGTTGACCAAGTTGCCCACAGGTAAAAAAGCTTTATTAAACAAATGGGTGTATAGGGTTAAGAATGAAGCATATGGTAGTATTAGATACAAGGCGAGACTTGTAGTCAAGGGTTTTTCTCAAAAAGAAGGGATCGACTACTCCGAGATATTTTCACCTGTAGTGAAAATGACATCAATTAGAGTTCGCTAAGTATAGTTGCAATGGAGGATCTTCATCTTGAGTAGTTAGACGTAAAACAGCGTTTTTACATGGTGACTTAGATGAAGAATTATACATGGCACAACCTAAGGGTTTTGAAGTCAAAGGTAAGGAGCACATGGTATGTCGCTTGAAAAAAAGCTTGTATGGCTTGAAACAAGATCCGCGGCAATGATACTTAAAATTTGATGATTTCATGCAAGAAAAAGGATTTGCACACTGTGAGTCTGATCATTGTGTTTATTTTCGCAAATATGATGATGGTGACATTGTGTATCTATCTTTATATGTGGATGACATGCTGGTAGCTAGTTCCAATATGAGGAGAATCGTAGAAGTGAA
Organism: Eucalyptus grandis; assembly: GCF_016545825.1. NCBI lineage: Eukaryota > Viridiplantae > Streptophyta > Magnoliopsida > Myrtales > Myrtaceae > Eucalyptus > Eucalyptus grandis. The sequence continues at coordinate 5,422,728 of NC_052612.1, forward strand.
GAAGATGTTATCATCATAGTTTGCTATGAAAGACTTGGGAGAGGCCAAGAATATTTTAGACATGAAAATCATCAGGGACAGGAAAAATAAGAAATTACGGTTGTCGCAGGAAGACTATGTGAACAAGGTGTTAAAGAGATTTAACATGGACAAGGCAAAACCGGTTGCAACTCCTCTAGCGAGCCACTTCAAACTTTCCAAGGATATGTGTCCAAGCACTCAGGCTTTGAAAGATGAGATGGCGGTAGTTCCATATGCATCAGCAGTAGGGAGTTTGATGTATGCCATGGTGAGCACGAGACCAGACATTGCACAAGCAGTGGGAGTTGTGAGTCGATATATGCAGAACCCAGGTAGAGAGCATTGGAATGTAGTTAAATGTATATTGAGATATCTAGCAGATACTTCCAATTACTCACTTTGTTATGGTGGTACATCTCTAGAGTTGTAAGGTTATGTAGATGCAGATCATTCGGGTGATCGAGATAGTGGTAAAAGTACCACTGGATATATCTTTACAATTGCAGGTACAGCAGTGAGTTGGGTATCTCAACTACAAAAAGTAGTGGCTTTATCGACAACAGAGACAGAATATGTAGCGATTACAGAAGCCTCCAAGGAAATCATGTGGTTACAAGATTATATGGAGGAGTTACATTGAAAAAGCCAGTCGAAGACACTTTGTGGAGTGATATTCAAAGTGCAGTGCACTTAGCAAAGAATGCAGCTTATCACTCAAGGACTAGACATATCAAGAAGCGTTATCACTTTATCAGGTCAGTATTGAAAGATAATGAATTAAAGCTACACAAGATTGATGGCTCAAAGAATCCAGCTGACATGTTGACCAAGGTAGTAGACAGAGAGAAGCATATTTTCTGTACTACTACTATTGGTATTACTCCATGTTGATTGATGAGAAGTATCGCAGAGGCACAAGTTTTTCAACTACTATTTTTTGAAGAAGATGGATGCAAAGTTGCTTGGTGCTTTGGTATATTTGTCTTCAAGTGGGAGATTGTTATAGATAAAGCCAAATATTTTTTTTAGGGGCTTTTTTTTTGTCTTTTCTATTAGATTTCCTTTTAGGTTAAAAGTGGTACCTATATATTAGCGATGGCAAAACCCTAGCCGTCAAGACGCTGAAAAAGGAAATAGAGAGGCAAGAAAAAGAGAGAAGAAAAAGTGAGTTTTCTTGATGAGAGTTCTCAATCTCTTTGTGCCCTGATCTTGAGAGAATATCGTCGTTGTATTCCAACTTTTTCCGAAGTCTAGTGGATTCGCAGAGTGCCTCTGCGCGGAGACGTAGCCCAGGTTTGGGTGAACTTCGATAACAAATTTTCTAGCGTGTTCATCTGATTCTGCTCTTTTATTACTATATTCTATCTGGTGAATTGTTTGCGAGCGTTATTTTTCTAGAATCGACGTGCGATTTCGTAACATCACTATCTTTCTAATTATTGGGTTTCAAATATAGATATCACTCATGTGCTAGTGATGTCCATAATTTATAACGTACAATTTAGAAAGGTGAAAGGAGGATGCTTGCTTTGGAAGCAAATATAAATCTAATTATAATCATAAATGTATGCCGAATATTGAAATACACATAAAAATCAAAATAGACGGCTGAAATTAGAGTACTAGAAATTTTATTTATGAAGTACGCATTTTTTTTTCGAAAAGCCCCAGCAACGTCACAGCTAGAGAAGATGGATATTTGTTCCTCGTATGACACATGCATTTCCCGCTTCAAGGAAACTCTCATTAGAGAAATTGAGTTCTCTTCTTTCCCTAGGTAACATGCGGTCAATATTGTATACAGAGTAAAGTCTCATCATTGCTATGTGATGGGAATGTTTTGTTTATCTTCTATTCCGTCGATCCTCCAAATTTCATTTACGAATAAACATGAGAAATGACCTTGTTCCTGACAAAAGCATGATTAGTGGGTGTTCTAGATTTGCTTAAAGTACAATTAAGATCTAAAATTTACAAAAATCACAATTAAATTCTAAAAATTTTCAAATTAGTGTGATTGACGACTTATGTTAGCTCCATCAAATTTGGGTGGCAGAAAATATTGGCGAGGTATTTCTTTTTACATTTCGAGGACACCTGGGTGTGACATAAAAAAAAAAAACCAAAACTTAAAAAGAAACAAAAAAGCCAAAACTTAATGGGAAAAAAAGAGAGAATGTCCTTAGGATGAAGCGATGCATGCCGATTTTTTTTTTAAATCTAAACATGCCGATTACTCAGCATGGCATTGCTAGTTATCGCTTCCAATAGAACAAGAATGAGTGGCAACAGTTGGATGCATATTCATGGAGCTGAGAGCATTGATCAGGTCTTTTTTTTGTCTTTGGCATAGAGAAACTGGTAAAGAATTGCTGAGTATGTGTGGAGAATGCACAATATAAAAAGATTTTCAGAAAATAAAGATATGACGGTCCCTTTTTGACTGGAGACTTGGGAGCCGCCTTGTCCTATATAGAAATGACCAAGTCAGTCAACGCAACAAAGGTGCGGAAGGCAAGAAATTAAGGGAGGTGGACCTCAACTGAAGATCTCAATTGAGAAAACTCAAAAGATCTCAATTCACATATGATCTTTCTTTGACCTGTTACATCCACATTTCTTCCCCCCTCTCCACGGGATTGTTGGGTACGCATTCCATCAACGGACAAATCCAACTCTCTCCCTCTTTCCACATCACTTCCTTCTTCACCCCACGAATCTTCCTTCTTATTTTCTTCTTCATTTTTTTTTCCTTCTCCCTTCGTTCTTCTCCGTCTTCTTTCTTCACAGCGCGAGTCATGATGATCATATGCAAACCACCATCACCAAGCCGCGTGCATCCGTCATGCCTAGCGTCGCTGCTGTCTAATGCAAAAGGTATAAAATATCAGAAAATCAACGACAAACAATTTAAAAAAAAAAAAATCAGGGACTCACATGTTTTAGTCCAAATGTCAAAACCAACTCCGCGAGAATAGCTGGGCGCCAAAGAACCCGCTATGAATCTAGAGAACACATAATTTATAATCATTAAGTCGCTCAAGTGTTTCACGATTGTAAGCAAAACACGCAATTTTATCTCATAAGCTCTAACTCAGAATACTCAAAGAGAAAACTCTAACACTCCTCCGGTTTTCTCTAGTGTGAAAATTTGTATATTCTTATGTAACTTGCCAACTCAAACTGTGAAACCTTACTTTCTTCTTTTTTTTTTTTTTTTTTATGTCTTTAATCCAAGATCAGCCATCACCAAAAGTTGGGGCACCACTAAATTTGCTTAGAGATAAGATCCTAGTCATATAGAATACGACCTACGCTACTGAAATTTATACAAGCTCAAATTCGAGACATTATTGAATAATTCTTTGCTTAGTTCAACTTTGTAGCCATGTCATAATACTCATCATTCAAGGCGACCCTCCCAACAATCCAACGAGCGGTCAACTATCATAGATGTCTATCAAGTTCAAGCTGAACTCATACTTGTTTAGAGGAATAACTCGGTCCACATGTCCGATTCACCTTGGCAAAAGCTTCTTCACAGTCACAACTTCTCGACATGTTATTTTTTACGCAGCAATGTCGATCCCCAATGTGCTCAATTCTATAATGATATCTTCAACTTCCACAAAACACCACACAACCTGATGTCCCATGCCAACATCATCGACCAAATCATTCGACCATATCGCCGCTTCAGCTCCTTTCATTGTCAGCGTATTTTTTGCCTCAATCATGGGCGAAATTGTTGTATCTCTTAATGAAATCTTCCAATAAACAAAGGCATAATTACTTAGAAATCGACCATTTTTCAATCCATACGCAATTCAGGTAAGCAAACCCAGTTATTCTGAATTGCATGCTCTGAAACATACCCCAACGTCTGTCTTCTCCAACAAAACTAAGAGGATGCACTTAACAGCATCATGATGTATACCTAAATTAATCGTATCTATTCTCCTGACTACACGTGATAGATCAAGCTTAGTATTATCCATAATAAAACTAAGACAACCAATAATACTAGCATTTGAAGCATAGTACAATGCTCCACCTCCATCTAAGTACATAGTGACAATGTAGATAATTTATGTAATGCAACAAGTAGGGTCTCAATTGCATGTTAAGTGCCTCAATGCTTTCCTAACGTAACTCCTTCGAGTCATGCACAACATTATGATTGTCTTCGCTCTCTACATCTCCATATCTGAAGTTGTTTGTATTACATCAAATTATCTATTTTAATATATGCACATGAGCCTACTCAATCTTAGACATTGAATCACGTGAGCCTCATTTGGGGTCCAAATAACTCATCAACAAATGCAATGGGCTCATAAACACCGAATCATCCAAAAACTTTTCATCATGTTGATGTGTTATATTGTGCGTCAGCAGCTAAATTTTTTCTAGTAAACTATTCATGCATTTCATAAGAAAATTGGGAATTGAATTTGTCAATACGATCTAATTTGACCCTAAAAAAAAATATCGACATTGCATAATCTTGCATTCGCATTCTTTATTGCATTTTCGGCATTTAGAGATTAGGCACATTTTTCTAGAATGGCATCTCCGTATCGAACATGGACTTATGGCGAGATCGCGAATATCTTGTGAACAGGCCTATTAGGTGACCTGACCCAGAGCTTTTCATGAATTTAAACAAGAGTTTTTTTATGAAGGTTTTGGATAAGGCCCTAACATCCGGGCGAAGCCTAAGCCCATTCTGTCACTTTAGGTCGATCCCACAAGCCCGACCTCCTTGTCCATCTCTCAGAATTCATCCTTACTATTCCCTCCCCGTTGATCGAAATGGCCCTAGTTTAGGCCACTTTCAGCAAGACAATCGTGAAAGAAAAACTGAGGGAGACAATAACAAAGTGGGAACGTTCAGTCGGTGCTGGCAAGAACAGGGAAAAACGAAGAGTATTCGGTATTTGTACAGGTGAGGATAAGCCAATAGAATAAAAAAGAAAACAGAGAAAGAGCAGAAGGTTGAGAGAAGCAAAGAGATAGCAGGGCATGGACGCTGAACAGAGGAGGTAAGTAGAGCCTTGGTGTAGAAAGAGGCAGAGATAGAGAGAAAGAGAAGAAAGCGGTGCAGTTCGGAGATACAAAGGAGAGATGACAATCGGCCAAGGGGAGAGATATCCTCGGTCACAGGAAGCTACCGAAAATAAAAGAGCAAAAACAGAGAGGACGAGCTCCGGAGGCAGAGTACACGCACATGCATAGCAGATAACTCATGGCACAGACATCAACCTCTCGCACAGGATTCCTGACCAAACTACGAGAGAATTCTGGGCACACTGAGCAGTATATGCGAGCCAGAAGATAGAAAAGCCGAAGGGGAATAAAGACATGGAGAGGAAAAAAGGATTGGTGCATCCGATTCGAGGAGGATTCGGAATTCTTTAGCAACCACTCTAGAGCAGCAACCGGCTTTCCAGATTTTATCTTCGAACTAATTGCTTGTGCTAGGTAAAATATCGTTTCAGTCCTTGAAATTATTGGTTCAAAGCGTCACTTGTGTCCTTCCATCTTATGTAGATCGAACACTATTTCTTGTTGATGAGTTTTTGCACGAGAAGATCGTAAACTTCCTTCAAACGACGGCTATCACGGTACTGAGCGACGACTAAACGGGGCCTGGTTTGCGACCGAGACGCAGCTTGGTCCGTGATCGAGACGTGCCCTGGTCCGCCTTCTAGTACGCCCTGGTTTGCCGCAAGGATTGTGTGATCGAGACTGAAAATGGACCAGAAGACAGAATCTCAGCACTATTCGTTGTAAACATTATGACTATCACTAAATTGCTGTGTAATATGCGCTTAAGTCGCCCACTTTTATTGTTCTGGCCATAATACGGACTTTTTCTAGTATCGAGTAACTGGTGACTTTATTTTCCAGGTTAACAAAATTATCAACATTTTTATAGTTTGCACATTACAATCTTTAAATCGACTTACCTATCTCTATTTGCATAGTTGAAATTACCAACGTAAATTGAAGTGATTCACCAATTTTTTTTTAAAATTAAATTATTAACTATTTTTGGGTTATAAACTTCATTTAAGGTACTAACCCCGACGTTTAAATTTTTATTTTTTATTTTAATTTACCAACTTTTTTATAGGGTCAACAAGCCTTATTTGCGTTTGTTTTTAACCCCGTACATTTACGAACTCTCACCAACTTTTCTCCAAAATTACCATATAATATGCAGTAATCAAGTCTCATTGAGTTACTAGTTGACACTAATTTGTTTTTTCCTTTGCTTTGCCAACTTTCTTGTCGTTTACAAACTTTTATTTGCAATTGTTCACCACACCTTAAATTTACTGACTATTTTTAGATATAACCAACATCATTTAGAGTGACTTATTAAGTTTTCTGTGATTAAATTACCAACTTAATTTAGATACCAGCTCTAAATTGAATTATTTGTCAAAATAATTTTTTTGTAGTACCAAGTTTTCTTCTTTTACCCACTTTTCTTATCGCTTACCGACTTTTGTTTACCTTTCTTAATTGCACCTTAAATTTTAATAACTCTTATATGATATTACTAATCGAATTTTAAGTGATTTACCAATTTTCTCAAATTAAGCTATCAATAAGTTTTGGGTTACCACAGATTTAGCTCAGTTTCCATTTTTTTTTGGTTCTTTCTAATTTACCAATTTTTCCATTGATTTATTTGACCAGGAAAAATTTGTAAATCACTCGGAAAAAATTAATCAAATGTATGAATGCAAATTTAGTCTAAAATATATTCTTAAATTATTATGCAAAACTACAATGTAGTCTTTCAAGTAATTTTTTTCCTAGAAATCGCTTATGTGGCTGTTCGATCATCACTAGTCGTTCTACATGGCACAATAACAGCGATTTCTGGAAAAATTGATCGAAACGACTATATTGGAATCTTGTGTATAGATTCAGGATTAGATTAACAATAGTGCGGTAGGGTTAAAGACTAATTTAACAATTCTTCTCTCAAATTAAAGGTTGATAATGCATTGCTAAGAAAAGTATACAAAAGGTGGTAAAAGACAAATAGAATTTTTTATATTTTTTTTGTGAAAACTAAGAAAATAAGTTGGAAAAAAAAGAGTAAAATGTTGGTAACTAACTCAAATAAGAGTTACAAACCAAAAAACAAGAACCCAACTAAGAATTGGTAACGAAAGACTATTTAGCTACTTAATCCTAAAAAAGGGTTAGTAAGCAAGCTAAAAGTGACATCTCAATAGTCAAGTTTGTAAAATTTTAAAAAAGAAAACAATAAACCTATTGGTAAGAAACTCAAATGAGAGTAGATAAACCAAAATCAATTGTCAACTTAATCGGAGAAAGATTGTAATAACACAAAAAGGGTTGGTAATTTCCTAATATGTGGTAAATTTACAGTGTTAATAAGAATGATTGAGACTCTTATTTAAAATCACCGCAAAACCCATCTCTTTTTAGTGAAATTGAGATCCAATATTGGTAAAAGATATTTTGTCAATTGGGACACTTTCCAGCGAAACGATATCGTATGTGCTGTGTCTTGTCATTTGGGCGAAAGAGCGCTAATATAGGCATGAGACTGAGGCTTTCTCGGAATCATACTTTTGTAATTTAGATCGCAAGAATATATTAATCCATCCATGCTAGGAAATTAAGATATCCCTCTCTTCTATTCACATGTGACCGAAATTTTTATGATAGATAACCTTATTACTTCCCAAATTGACCTAAGGATAAACTTCCTAGTTTGGAGCACCCATAACACATGGGGATTTTCGGCCACTATAGGGATTATGGCCTTGACCGAATTTCTACTTCATGTGTGCTAAGTCCTGGAAAATCAATTAAGTTTGGGGCTTCCCTCTTTAAACCCATGCATCACTCAAGGCTAAATCCAACGCAATTTATGACTGGACCGACTTAGATACAATCTATGAGGACCTATAATTATTAAATGAAAATGCAAACCATTTTCATGATATTTTTGTTTAGGGGTCAAGGTCGACTCCTACTTTTCTCACATGGTAAATAATTAAATTATGATAACCAGAATTTAGGGGCTTAACAACTTTTATTTGTACTCTTTTGACAAAGTTTTGCTATTGGATACTTGAATATATGCAACTATATATTATTCCGTGTATATCTTATCTTTGGTAGTTTTGCTTGTATTTTGAAGTTTGATTTTTATAAAAGTTTTCATGATTGCCATGTCTATGTGTATGCATCAAATGTACATCAATGTGAAAATAGTTGATATGGTGTACGTAAGTAGATAAGAAAGTGAAACCGTAGTATCATTATGAAAGGAAACACTTTGATCTCTAGCGAAACTATACACGTTGTGGTTGATCCTCCAGCAACCCAAGGCATGCAAATTGGCTACTGGCCAATAGGCATGCGGCTCTGCTGGTAAAGGGATTGCAAGGGTGGGGCCAGAGAATACTGGGTTTAGGATTTGATCCCTGTGAGCACCGCACACATATGTACATAGAATAGAGGAGTGGGACAAAAAAAAAGAAAATTGACTATTGTTGTTAAATTAACATAATTGTTTTTTTTTCTGTTTAAATCCAATTTTTTAGTGAGAAATCACATTTTTACCTCCACTGTCCTCAAGGATGATTGTCCGAAGAGACTTGCTCTCGTCATGTGTACATATAGAGTAATACCAAAGGAAAAAAAAGATGAAAACACGTTTGGACGAAATCCATTTCAGCTCTCAATTCCACTTCACCACCTTTCATCTGCTCGGTTGTTCCCGCTGACCTATGTCTGGAACCATTTTCAGCGGATTCATTTGTGGCCACCCTCTTTGATTTCCATCCCTCATAACAGTTCCAAATCTGGGTCACAATCCACATGTCTTCCTCTTCGCCCGAGTGGTTCTTGCCCGGATGAATCTTAGTTTTATCTCGACACTAAACCAAAAAAAGGGTTTGCATATCGAGTCCAATCATTAGTATACAATATTAAACTCTGGCTTATCACAACTCATAAGCATGTCGTAGGTTTGTCATACCTGCGATTTCATAATTGCATATAGGGGTAGCGTTCTGTAGATGCACATGAACTGGACAAAGGCTCTGTGCAAAACATGCCAAGAAAGTCAATTTGATTGACATAGGCATTCGTATAATCGATCTAATATGGCACACAGGGACAATCGAAGGATAAGGATATGAGCAATCAGTAGCCTTACCCGATTACTATTCTTGAGACAGCAAAACCAGCCTTTCCCATGATGCAGGAGTGAAAATTATATTGGAACTGCATAGAGATATGAGAAAGCATTATATAGTTGGAATTGCCCCAGTACGGCAATAAACTTAGATTAATACCAATGATGATAAGCTGAGTATTAATGCTTACCAATACAAAAAAGAAGAATATAAGCTCTAGGGAGTTCTGAAATAGCACGATGTGAATCAAGTGGAGGACGAATCGATGCCTACGGAACCAGAAATAATGACTTGGAAATTTGACAGCCAACTCCTTTTCGCTTTTTTCACTACAAGAACCGTCTTCTGCTGAATGCTTTTTGGCGACCTTTTCTGCAAGTCGTGTTATCATGTGCTCCAGTATGGTGCCGGCAATAGGCAAAAGCTGCACAGAAGCTAGAAACCTAGTTAGATGTGGAGTCTTTTTATTTTCATTAGAGAAATAAACATATCTTTTGGAAATTTATAGTATGACACGTCTTGTTATTTAGATTGAAATGTTTCTTAGGGACACTCAGGGCGCGTTTGCTAACCATTATGTTCCCAAAAATAATTTCTTATTATAAATTATTCTTTTTTATTTTGTTTTCTGGAACAATTTCTGAGTAAAAGAACGTGTTTGGACATTACACAAAATTTCTAATTCTAGAATAGAAAAAGAACATAAATGCATTTGGTAATTACATAAAATTTATATTCCAATTATTTTTCAATTATTTTTTTATATGAGTGTAAATTTGATATTGAATTCTCATGGACCACTCACCAATATAATTGTCTTCTTATGAGTGAAGAAATCATATTATATTTTATTATATTTTTGATTTCAAAAGAATTCAAATTTAGAATTCTCTTCCATTCTAAAATTCTATCAAATCATAGAAATTATATTGATTAATTATAGTTATACTAAGTAATAAAAATATTAACTAATCAATTTTTTATTAAATAGTAAATAATAAACTATAGTATAAACTATAAATATAAATACTAAATAATAAATTAAATACAAAATTAAATATGTATTCTATATATAGCAAAATTTCAATTCCTACTTCAAATCATTTTTTAATTATTTTTTATTTCTATTTTCTTCTTTTATGTTTTTTTCCTTTCTTTCTCCCCTTCTTCTCTTCTTCTTCTTCTTCTTCTTCTTCTTTTCAAGGTGGCCGGTTTCCGGCCTTGGGATGACCGGCGACCGGTCAAACGAGAGCTTGCAACCTCAATGGACCGTTGATGACCCTCAACGAGGCTGTGCCTTGTTGGCCAAGCCTCCCCAGGCTAGGCGAGGCTCAATCGAGCCTTAACTAGGCAAGTGGCCTCACCCAAATTTGGCGAGGTTGAGCCCCGCCAATGCCTAGGCGAGCTCGGCCCCGCCAAATCTAGGCGACGTCGAGCCTTGCCCGGCTAGGCGAGGCTCGCTGGTGGCTAGGCGAGTTCCCCGGGCCTCACCGGACCTCACCCTAGCCCGACAAGCTCGCTAGTAACCGATGGCGGACAGCAAGGGGCAACAAAGAGCACTTGAAGAACAAGAGAACTTGAAGAACAAGAGAGAGGGAAGAAGAACAAGAAGAAATTAGAGGAAAAAAATAGGTTGATTTGATTCTAAAATTGTTCCCAGCAATAAAGAATCAATTTTTTTCTACTTCCCAATTTTGTTCCAAATCTACTTCTGGGAACAAAAAAATATAAATTTGTTCTCGAGAACAAAAATTTTACCAAACGCATTTTTGTTCCAAATCTACTTTCGGGAGCAAAAGAAAAAAACAAACATTGTACAACCCCTCAGTCTTTGGAATGAATTCTAGGATGAGCAAATTGCCATATCTTCAAGGGCCAACAAACATAATCACCCGCAATTTATCACTACTTACAGTCAACGGAATGAAAGATATCCAAAAGTACGCATGCCATCCTGCAAAAGTATAAAAAAAACCTGTCAAGACATAAATGGAAATATGATATGAGAGCTTCATGAAGGAATTTTTGCTCCCCAAGATCTGCCACTGGGAAATCTTTGGTTAATAGACATTTGGAACAAAATGTGTTGACCTTCATCATCCTTCCTATGATGAATAATTTTCGGATGTCACTTTTTATTTAGAGATGGTTGTAGTGTCTAATCAATTTCATTTGTTACCGGACCATTAAATTTCATATGCAATCTCTCTGGTCAATCGATTGGCAGTTTGTCCTCATGCTAACAAGTTCGCCGGGTTCTATGCGCTACATGATAGTAAGGGAATATCACTTCATGGACCAGAAAATATCAATTTCAGCGTGATTCGATAAGTGAATATTATAACTATCATCAACAATATAATGCTGCGTAACATGTGTCTGAGTCACTCACCGGCCACATTCACCAGCAAAAAGATCACTGCGAATATCCACAAGTACCAACTGCAATGACCAAAAACAGAAACCAACAAGCCAAGAGCTCAGCACTTTCTGTTTCTTTTGATAAGCCATAGTGCACTTTCTGTTTACTACTGCTTTAATTATTTTCACTCTCTTTGATTGAACAAATGGTGCTTAATTACGGGAAGAGGTTGGAGATTAGAAGTGACAATTTTTTCCACCGCGTTCCAAAGGGCAAGCAAACTAAAATAGCAGATTTCTATTGTTCCGTGCCAAAGATACCGGTGTTTTTTTTATTCCCCATTGTCCATAAACTATTGATAAAAAAAAAAAATGATCGCTGACTGTTGTTTTAAGTAACTTGCTAGTAATTTACCAACATTTCTTATAGTTTAGAATTTACCAATCCTTGTACTAATTTACCTACTTTTATCAGTATATCTTATGGATGTTTCAAATATACTAACTCTCATATGAAATCACCACCCCAAATTAAAGTGAATTACACGCACAGATTTAATTATTTTTTCATTTACTTGCTTTTCTATTGAGTCATCCACTGTTGCGTTGGTTTGCAACCCATATATTTATTAACTTTTGCTAGAAATTACCGATGTAAATTTATGTAACTCACCCACTTTTTTTTCTAATTAATGCTCTGTTCGTTTCACGGAAAATAACTTCCAGAAAAATGTTTTCCGAATTTTCCGGTGTTCGTTTCACGGAAAATCAACTACTCAAGGAAAATATTTTCCATCAATGGAAAAAACTACCTTCAAAGATAAGGAAAATGTTTTCCACTTTTGAAAAGTGGAAAACATTTTCCATAACTTCTTCTACCTTATATCTTTTTACTAACACATTTTTGTTTTGTTTTTATGTTTTCTTTTCTTTCTTTCCTTTTCATCTTTCTTCCTTAGCTTGGGCGTGGCCGCCCCGACGGCGACCGGCGACCGGCAACCGGCGAACGGCCGTGGCCGCGAGCCAGCTCAAGCTCCGCCCTAGGCCGGCGAGACTCCGCCTAGCCCAATCTGTGGAAGCTGAGCTCGCATGAGCCCGGCGAGCTCGGGCCTCACCGGCTTGGGGTGAAGCTCTAGCCTCACCCGATTCGGCGAGCTAAGCGGGGCTCGGGCCTCACCCGAGCTCGTTAGAGGTTTGGTGAGTTGCGAGCTCGCCGTATATGGCGGTGGAGCTCGGGCTCGCCTGGATCGGGAGCCCGAGCTCCGCTGCCGATTCAGCGAGCTCGCGGCTCGCCGAGCCCGACGAACCTCCGGTGAGCTCGAGCGAGATCGCCCGAGCCTCGAGCTCGCCGGATCTCGGCGACCGGATCTTGGTCGGCCACCAGGGCGTCGGCCATCGTCGGGCGTGTGGCGATGGAGGAAGGAGGAAGGAGGAGGAAGAAGGAGGAGGAAGGAGGAAGGAGAAGGAAAGAAAAGGAAAAAATAATAAATAATAAAATTTTTGATTTTTAAAATATAAATAATAAAATTTTTGATTTTTTAAAATATAAATAATTAAAATTTTATTTTTAAAAAATATAAAAAATAAAACTAATGAACGGTGGAAAATAATAAAAATTGTATTTTTAAAAATGCAAATATTTTTGGTCGATTAAAAATATTAAAATTCAATTTTTTGATAATTTTTCATAAATAATTAAATTAGTTAACGAACGGTAGAAAATATTTTCCATTCAAAATTTAAGTTTTAGCCGAACACCGGAAAATATAACCATTTTCCTAGAAAATGACTTCTGGAAAAATATTTTCCGGAGATGGTCAATTTTCCGCGAAACGAACGGACCCTAAGTTAACACATACTATTGGCTTGCCAACTCTTAGTAAGTTACTTGCCAAGTCTATTTTTCTTTTGATTACAAATATTTTTAATATTTTACCATCTTTTATTTACCTTTCTTAACTACAACTTGGACTTATCAATTCTTATATAAATTTACTGACTTAACTTTTAGTGTTCACTAATTTTCTCAATCTAGGTTTTCAACTAGGTTGGGGTTCCCAGGAATTTGAGTAAGTTTTTAATATTTATTTGGTTCTTTTTAATTTACTAACTTTTCAATTGGGTTATTTAACTGGGGAAAAGAATTGATAAATAACTCAAATGAAATGTTGATAATTTCATATAATAGTTGAATTTGTAGGCATTTTTAAGAAAGGTAAAGTTGTTCCAAAGATAAAATATTTTTCTTTTTCATAAATAAGAGAAGTTAATAAGTTGAAAAAAAAAGTTTGGTAACGTAAGACTAACAGCTAACCTAGTCATTACATTAAAAAAAAAATTGTTGTTAAGCAGTATAACTGAAATTGATAACTCAATGGTAAAGTTTGTAAAATTTGGAAAAAAAAAAAAACAAATTTCTTTTGATCAAGAAAAAAAAATCGCATGCTGGTAGGTAACTCAAATAAGAGTTGATAAACCCAAATTAATTGTCAACTCATAATAGTTGATAATCACACTAAAATAGTTCACTGTTTGTTATAATAGATGGTAAATCTAAGACGTTAATAAGAAAAGTAAATAAAAGTTGGTAACTAGAAAAAAGAATAAACTATCCTCAATATCGTCACTAGCCTCAATATTGTCACTATCATAATAACTTAATCAGAGAAAAGTTGTTAGTCACTTTGATTAAGGTTGGTAGTTTCTAAAAGGATTTGGTAAATTGTAAAATAAGCAAGGCCAATAAATGTAACTACTCAATAGAAAAGCTGATAACTTAATAACGTAAACAAATAAACGTTGGTAAGAAACCTAAATGGAGTCGGCAACCCAAAATTATTCGGGACTTAATCTTAGAAAAGTTGGTAAGTGACACAAATAAAAAAAAAGTTGGTACACCCTAGAAGAAGTTTTTGTTTGGTTGGAGATGAGAGAAGTTAGTTATTTGATTAAAACTAAATATCGGTAACAAATCCAAGCAAGAGTTGACAAAACCATAGTTTGGTAATTACTCTAATTAAGGTTGGTAATTTCTGAAAATAATAGTAAATTTAACGAATCGGTAAGCAAGACAATTAAAAGTTGGTAATCAGTACAATTAAGATTCGCATTTCAATAGTTGGTAAATTTAACTGGGTTGTAACTAAGGCTAATAACCGGTAGCAACTCAATAGAGAAGTTGCTAAATATAAGAAAATAAATAATTGCAAGATTGTAAGCAACTCAAATGAGAGATGGTAAATAAAAAATAGTTGCTAGACTAATGAAGAAAAGTTGGTAAATCACATAAATAAATAAATAAAATTGGTAAATTCATATAAGAGCTGATAATTCAAGAAGTTTGTAAGAAAGACGAAAAATGTTGGTAAAAAGATTTATAAATCAAAAAAGCCAAATAAATGTTGGTAAGTAACTTGAAACTAGTTGATAATTTAATAAAAAAACAATTGGTAAGTTACCAAAAAGTATTAATAAATTCATAAAAGTTGGTAATTTGTAAACTATTAAAATGAGTTAATAATTTTATAAAAGTATCAGTGCATTACCAACAAGTTACCCAAAAATTAGGAAATAGTATTTCTTTTTAACCAAAAGATTTTTTACGCTTATCAACTCTTTCATAAACCCATGGACACGAAGAAAAAAATCCGTTTTTCGGGACCAGATTAGGAAGATAATAGCAAGAGTGTCCAATGAATTAGATTTCTTCTTGTCAATATAGTAAGATACCTCCTTTCCCCTTGTCCATCATTTTCTATTCCATTATTTGCTCGTCAAGATATATTTTCCAAAATCAAAAGAACGCTTAGATAGCTAGAGAGGGGAACTAATCAGTAATTACCTGATTCCAACAATTTTCTCAAAATCCTTTCTCACGACATCGATTATGTAGTTCTGAAATTCTTCTTTCGGCCGATGCAAATCGCATGCCTGTGGAGAAGACTGAGAATCTTCCCTCGTCTTATCGATATCTTGTGCCTGTAGAGAAGACATAAGTTTTGCGCAAGCCGTTTCGTAAAAATAGGGCATGAGACGAGTTACAAGTTTGTAGAAGAATGGCATACCATGAAATTCAAACGAAGCGCGAGATACTCAAACTTGGTCACAGAAGGATAAAACTGCTTGAAAAACGAACACTGCAACATACCAAAATGTATAAAGAGAAATCTATAGCTCGACATGAACTTCTTCAATGAAGAGTGTTGTCGCATTATATATCAAGAGACTCGTAGAGACTTTTACCATCCAACCAAGCCCTTTCGATTTTTTTCCTAAGTCAGCGAGACAGCCTCGGTCTTTCTCTAGTAATTCTGCACCTACAAACGATATAGATGACCACTTCAATCAGATTCGCAAGAAACGCAGACCCTTCATACCAGAAATTCGCGAAGTAAATAAGTCTAGTGTGAGGGTCTTCGCTTACCTTGTTGCGGTTTGTGATAGTCAGCATCATTGGCCAATGTGTTCCATTGATGTATCTAATGAACACAGCAACATGGAAGGCGAGCGTCACGGAATTGGTCCAATAAACATAAGTAGAGATTTAGAATGTAGTATGCAAGCCATACCTTTTCGTATCCAAGCACTATCTTGACCACACATAGAATCACGTGGGAGGTAGCTAGCACAAATATGAAGATGTCCAGGTCATGGAGTGCTTCAGCAGTCAGCAGTGGTACCTTCCCCTGGAAAAATAAAAGTTGCACCAGAAATATCCATCATAAGATATATATTATGTTGGAATTTTGTTTGTTAAAACAAAATTGGTGCTTTTTACTTTGTCCCACATAGAAAAGGTGGGAGCATTTCCTTTTGTAGTTAAAGGAGTGATTAGGTGGGGGTGGACCCCACCATACCTGCGTACGGGTGCGTGAATAATTGCGCGATTTTGGCGCGATTAGCACTTTGCGTGCGCGGTTTAATTAGCATTAATCCCTTGCTATTTTTTTTATTTTTTATTTTAGTTCAAAGGTTGCCTTTTAATTTGAGAATTCCGGAAATGAAATATAAATGAAAATTCGAAATTCTATTTAAAAAAAAAAATTATTATTAAAAAAAAATTATTCGAATTTTGTTTGTCTTTTCAAGACAACCTTTGGAAAATTACCTATTCGGTTTTAACTTTCCCGAAGGATTGCAATTGTTCGTTTTTCGACTTCTTCCGAAGAGTTGCATTCGTTTATCCGAACAATTTTCTAAAGACGTGTTTGTTCGCAATTTTCACTAAGGGTTGCAAGACTATTTCATATATATACTTGTCATTTTTCGGAAAGAAAAGTGTGGTTATTTTTCGAGTCTTCTTTCTGAAAAACTACAGCCAATTGTTCGATTGTTTCTTAGAGAGACCCTGGAGAAATACTAGAATTGCTATTTAGTATTCTCATCCGAGACTTTGTTGTATCCTGGAGGATTTTTGCTGGTGACCATTAGCAACGTTGTGGGGCAAATAAATCCTTAAAGAAAGTGATATCACGCCTTAAAGTCTGAGTTGTTTTACTCGATCCGATTTCATTGTTCAACCCATTTCGAAGCTATATTTCCAACATATTATATCTGTTTCTTGTATAATCTTCGGAACAGTCTCTCATAAGCCTGGAGATGTGCAGAGACTTGATTATGTCGATTTATTTAAAGATACGTCGGACTATTGATGGATGTTTGAAATACATGATCCGATTATTTAGTATGTTCAATTTATAGTGCAATACCCTATTTCATAAACAGATCAGTAAACTGGCATTTATATCTCCAGCATTACTTAATATCATCTCCATCCTCAGGGGAAGGACAGTACACAAAAAAGAGCGTTAATGAAGAAAGAGCTTCAAGGGGGCGGGGCGGGAACATAAAATCACCTTTTCAGCGCAGAAATCAGTTGAAGGAGAAGTCTCGGCGAGGAGGTGGCGTCCTCGCATTTCACTGGACCGAAAGAAATTAGTGAAAAGGGCTGTGGTGGAAGAAGAGTCGTGCTTCTTGCAAGGAAGCCACCCGTTGGCAAGCCTCTCCGGTATGCAAATCTTCTCTATTCTAGTTTGGAACACCGCCAGGAGCAGCGATATGAACCCCAGCAGCATCAACTCTGTGCCCCCACCAACAACGTTAATGTCAAATCCATATGCACATCCGTAAGAATTCGGCGTTGTCAAAGGAAGGGGACAAAAATGGATCCTTCACCTTCTTTGATCTTTCGAAAGGCACCAACAAGCGTCTTCCATTCGGACTTGTTTAAAAGCTGCATCAATTCGACGGTAAACTCAATGTTAAGTTACGCAAGCATTCTTTGATATCAAAAGGAGTATTGGAGCTTAGTCTTCAAGAAGGTGATACGAGCGAAAAAAGACGGTCACCTGGCCAACACACTGTAGGAATTTATCGACGGCAAGAGAAATCAGGACTATACTGAAGCAAACTAGAGCCACCACCCACGACGGCCTGAACTCCAGCGTCTTCCCCTCTACTCCACTATACGCCATTCTCTCTTTCTCTCTCTCTCTCTCTCTCTCTCTCTCTCTCTCTCTCTCTCTCTGCGCGCTTTTGATGTGGCCCCCTCCCTGCCCTCACACGCCCATATATAGGATGACATTGACGAGTAAATGTGCACGCATGTGCTACTCTCATTTGTTAAATAGAATAGCAGTGGACAAGAACATGGCAATAAAGAACTTGAAAATCGCTCTTCCAATGCCCCAAACAACACCTCCTCCCGTTGACTCCAGTTAATCACTAAAAAGCGGGGGAAATTTGTTATGCATACTTCAATGGGACGGAGACGAGGCAGCTCATGCAAAATTGATCTAACCTAGGCCTCTGACACGAGAATGTACAAGTTCGAGCTCGCATTCATAGTAATCTATGCAGCCTTGTTCTTGTTTTTCTATCGTTGTGATCATCAGATTTTGGTATTCTAGGTGTAATTTGGAGTTCTTGTTCCTATTTGAAACGGACGTAGCTGTTGAAGACTTTACGGAACGCAGTCCTAAAGGCAGGCTCGAATTGAAAATTTGCGCAATTTTCGATGAGCTCAGTTGTAATGTTCGATCTAGAAAGAGTCATGAGGCCTGCAATACCAAATGGAAATGTTGGTTCAGAATGCAATGTTTCGGCCAAATCAAGACATACATTTGAGGTCGTTTTTTGCCTCAAAATCCATCTTTTTGACATGATTCGGGTGAATTTCTAATTTTATTGTGTTTAATCGCATATTATCCTGCCTTTTGCTATACCAAATAGGATTCTTTAAGATTGCCTAAGTAATTGTGCAAACTTGCGTGTTATCTGTTTTCACTGGCTCACTATTCCTAGCTAGTCAACGAGGTTTGTGGTGATTTTTTTAGCTAACAATTTACCATAATCTTTTCAGGATTCTAGATTGCTTATAACCTTTTTTTTATAACTAAAAAAAATAATCAGCCAGCTATGAGGATTAACAATCATCTTTTCTTCTTTCCCCTGCACTGCTTACAATTTTATTGACTCCATGTTTAAACTAGGTCCTCACATTCCTAAAGTAATATTGACTATTGGCGTTTAGCAAGGCAAAACTCACTCCACCGGATGTTTATCTGAGAATTATAGTTTTTTTTTTAGGCATCGGCAAAGCAATATCGAGTTTCCAAAAGATGGGCGAGAGCAAAAATTCGCACTGCACGTGAGGAATGAGCAATATGATGTCAAGCACATACTGGAATTTGCGGGGGCAATTGAATAATATAGAGTTTCTAAGTCTGTAATTTCTAGAGGCAATTGGCTAAAATGACTATATTGGAATTTCCTGCAAAGGCATTAAACTACCTTGGCAAAATTAAAGTGTTTAGAACTTAATTAACATCCATAAATAAGTTTAGGACTGATTGGGTAATAATCCTATATATGTTCCTATTGTTTTGATCCCTTGCTTTTTTATCACAAGAAAGTATTTATTCCAAACAGCCAAAAAGGTAAAAGAATTGTGAATCGATTATTCCGCTAACAAACACAATTAAGGTATCTCATGTATTGAATGACAGAAGAAAAGTATCTCATGCATGAATGATGCTTATTGTTTGAATCGAGTTAATGTTTTATTGTCAAATCGGTACTATCTTAATTGTGTTTGTACATCCATCTATGAAACTTTAGTATCCCCAATTAATTTAGTGAAATGTTTGGTGATACCACATCGTACAAGGCACTTGATATTATTGATGAATATGATATTATCCAGCAAGTCAAATTAGTGTACTTGTATAGGATAAGTAGGTTATCCTCCATATTTAGAAAAGCCAGTCTTAAAAACACTTAAAATTGAGAATCCCGTATAAGCCAAATTGGTAATTATGTATGGGTTACGTCCATACAAAGGAGGTAATTACGCTAGTTGCGTCTCCTCACCCTATCAACTATTAAAAATTTGACTAATAAATGGTTCAAATCTATAATTATATATAGGTTACTTTATTTATATATCTAGTGATTTTACATCAATCCAAGATAGATCAACCTAGTCAAAGAATTCAATAGTTCTACAAAATGCCAAATAAATATTCAAGTTGAGAATTAACAAAATTATTCACCACAAATTGGCTTAATAGTTACTTTTGTAAAGGTACAACAGTCATATCCAAACCCAAGTGTTTCTCACTTGGAGTAATCTAAGAACTGTGCTCACCATTTTATAGGTGGAGTCTCATACGATGCTATACAATTAATACACGTGAATAGGGTAGTTTGCATGCATTCATAATACTATATTGATCCGAAGAGTCAAAAATCCATGTTATCTAACAAAATTATATATTTGCTAAAGAATGGACTGTTACTCACTTGTTCAAGTAGCTAATCAAAGTTTGTTGCGTCATTTCTTCTATAAATCAGTCTATCATTTTGTTGTTCAATTTTGTAAAGCGGGGATTACATTGAAATTAGACTAAGTCCTTTTCTTCTGGGGAAAATACCAAAGACATATCTTACTATTTATATAATGACTGCTTACAACTTCTATTCACGCAAATACCATTCACACACCTTTAAGCAAAACCCTATATTAGAAATACTAAATTACCCTTCCTTGCAAACTCGTTTTAGCATATTTAAAGGATTTGGGTGCTTTGGTTTCTAGTTGGTTTTGAATATTTTGGATGAGTGTGAGTGTTTAGGATTTGAGCTTGGATTTTTTATTTTTTTTTTTTTTTTGTGCGGAGAAAATGAAATTTTTGTAGATAGGAACACAGGAAAAAATGATCTGAAAGTACAAAGTGGTCTTCAAAGGTAAAACTCAACTAGGTGTTTAGTATATTCTAATGTGGATGTGTATAAGTGGTCGATCGGTAAAAGAAAAGGTGTGATTTTTTTTTTCAACTTGGACTGTAGATAATGTTCCTCTTTTCTATCGTTTTCTTACAAAGACCACATGAAATGTTCTTAACTTGCAAAAGACTCGTGGGTGCTTTTTATTTTTTTCAGTTTTTCGGTCACGTTGGAGCGATGCTTGCACAGATTGAGTGCACATGAGCCTAGTCAATCTCAAGGAAAAAGACCAAAAAAATCATAAACATATTGCATTGGTACCAATTCAATTCTCAACATTTCAATTGGACTAATTTAGTCCTAAATATTTTCGTATGGTATCAATTCAATCCATTCGACAATTTAGGTCGAAAATCTATTACTTGGACGTCAGCGATCTTATGTGGCCAACGCTAACATGGACAATTTAAAATGATATTTTACTAATTTTTCAAATTTTCGATTTTTTAAATTTTTTTTCCTTTCTTTGGACTATGGCCGGTATCGGCCATTGCTAGCAACCGGCCACGGATGGGGACCAATGAGGGCATCGTGGCCCTCATCAAATTTGGCGAGGGCGAGACCCTTGTGGCCTAGGCAAAGGCAGCCCTCGCCAAATCAAGCAAGGGCTCAACCCTTGCGTCATGGGTGAGGGTCGCCCTCGCAACCTAGGTAAGGGCGGTCCCCTCTAAACTCGGCGAGGGCAGCGAGAGTCGAGCCCTCGCAGAGGCCGCAAGGGCAACCCTTGATAGAACCGGCGAAGGTCAAGCCCTTGCCCCAATATTGAGGGCATTGGCAAGGGTGACCCTCGCCTGTGGCTGAGCTGGCCATGGCTAGTACCTACCACGATCTAAAGAAAGGAAAAGAAAAGGAAAAAAAAAAAAGTAAAAGCAATTGAAAAATTAGTAAAAAATTATTTTAAAATATCAACGTTAGCGCTAGCAATAGTAATGCCACGTAGGATTGCAAGCGTCCACGTCACTGATTTATAACCTAAATTAGTCCAATTAAAATGTCTATAACTAAATTAATATTCATACAATAAATGTAAGACTTGTTGGGTACTTTTCCCATCAATCTTAGCCATTGAATCACGTGGCTCTCATTTGGGTTCCAAATAACTCAACAATAGAGGCAATAGGCTCATAAACACCTGAATCATCCAAAAACTTTTCGTCACGTTGATGTGCTAAATTGTGTGTTAATCGCTAATTTTTTGCTAGTAAACTATATTCATGCATTTCGTAAGAAAATTGGGAATTGAATTTGTCCACACGATATAATTTGGCCCTAAAAAAAGAAACCGACATGGCATAATCTTACATTCGCATTCTTTACTGCATTTTCGGCATTTAGAAATTAGGCACATTTTTCTAGAATGGCATCTCCGTTAGGGCGAGATCGTGAATATCTTGTGAACAGGCCTATTGCGTGACCTGACCTAGAGTTTTTCATGAATTTAGAGTTCTTCCGAAGGTCTTGGATAAGGCCCTAACATCCAGGCGGAGCCTAAGCCCATTCGGTTACTTTAGGTCGATCCCACAAGCCCGACCTCCTTCTCCATCTCTCAGAATTCATCCTTACAATTCCCTCCTTGTTGATAGAAATGGCCCTAGTTTAGGCCACTTTCAGCAAGACAATCATGAAAGAAAAACAGAGGGAGATAATAACAAAGTGGGAACGTTCAGTCGGTGCTGGCAAGAACAGAGAAAAACGAAGAGTATTCGGTATTTGTGCAGGTGAGGATAAGCCAATAGAAGAAAAAGAAAACAGAGAAAGAGCAGAAGGTTGAGTGAAGCAAAGAGATAGCAGGAAATAGGCGCTGAACAGAGGAAAGAGGTAGAGCCTTGGTGCAGAAAGAGGCAGAGATAGAAAGAGAAGAGAGCGGTGCAGTTCGGAGATACAAAGGAGAGATGACAATCGGCCAAGGGGAATGGTATATCCTTGGTCACGGAGGCTACCGAAAATAAAAGAGCAAAAGCAGAGAGAACGAGCTCCAGGGGCAGAGCACGCGCACACGCATGGCAGAGAACTCACGGCACAGTCAGCAACCTCTCGCAAAGAATTCTTGAGCAAACTACGAGAGAATTCTGGGCACACTGGCCAGTACATGCGAGCCAGAAGATAGAAAAGCCGAAGGGGAATTAAAGACTTTGAGAGGAAAAAGGGATTGGTGCATTTGATTCGAGGAGGATTTGCAATTTTTAGCAACCACTCTAGAGCTGCAACCGGCTTTCCAGATTTTATCTTAGAAGTAATTTCTTGTGCTAGGTAAAATATCGTTTTGTTCCTTCAAATCATTGGTTCAAAGCGTCACTCGTGTCCTTTCATCTTACGTAGATCGAACACCATCTCTTGTTGATGAGTTTTCGCACGAGGAGATCGAAAACTTCCTTCAAATGACGGCTATCACTGTACTGAGTGACGACTAAACAGGGGCTGGTTTGCGACCGAGACGCGGCTTGGTCCGTGATTGAGACGTGCCCCGGTCCGCCTTCTAGTACGCCCTGGTTTGCCGCTAGGATTGCGTGATCGAGACTGAAAATGGACCAGAAGACAGAATCTCAGCACTACTCGTTGTAAACATTATGACTTTTACTAAAATGCTGTGCAATATGCGCTGAAGTTGCCCACTTTTATTGTTCTGGCCATAATACGGACTTTTTCTAGTATCGAGTAACTGGTGACTTTATTTTCCAGGTTAACAAAATTATCGACATTTTTATAGTTTGCACGTTAACAATCTTTAAATCGACTTACCTATCTCTATTTGCATAGTTGAAATTACCAACATAAATTGAAGTGATTCACCAATTTTTTAAAATTAAATTATTAACTATTTTTGGGTTATAAACTTCATTTAAGGTACTAAACCCGACGTTTAAATTTTTATTTTATTTTAATTTAAGAAATTTTTATAGAGTCAACAAGCCTTATTTGTGTTTGTTTGTAACCCCGCACATTTACGAACTCTCGCCAACTTTTCTCCAAAATTACCATATAGGATGCAGTTATCAAGTCTCATTGAGTTACTTGTTGACAGTAATTTGTTTTGTCCTTTGCTTTGCCAGCTTTCCTGTCGTTTACAAACTTTTATTTGCAATTCTTCACAACAACTTAAATTTACTGACTATTTTTTAGATATAACCAACATCATTTAGAGTGACTTATTAAGTTTTCTGTGATTAAGGAAAAAAAAAGAGAAAAAAAAAAGAAAAATATTCAAAAATATTAAAATATTATTAAAAGTTGTCAACGTCAATGTCGATCAAGCCACGTCAGCCGACCGGCGTTCAATCAGCAAAATCCAGCCAAAATTGGCCAGAAATGACTGAATTGGCACAGCGTAAAAAGGTTTAGGACTAAATTAGTACCAAAAAAAGATTTAGGACTAAATTGGCACAAAGACAAAATGTTTAACATTTTTTTGGCACTTTTCCCATTATTATGCAAAAATCCAATGTAGTCTTTCAGGTAATTTTTTCCTAGAAATTGCTTATGTGGTAGTCCAGTCATCACTAGTCATTCTACATGAGACAATATCAGCGATTTCTGGAAAAAATTGACCGGAACGACTATATTGGAATCTTGTGTAGAGATTTAGGATTAGATTAACAGTAGTGTAGTAGGGTTTAAGACTAATTTAACAATTTTTCTCTCAAATTAAAGGTTGATAATGCATCGGTAATAAAAGTATATAAAAGGTGGTAAAAGACAAATAGATTTTTTTTATATTTTTTGTCAAAACTAAGAAAATAAGTTGGAAAAAAAGAGAGTAAAATGTTGGTAACTAACTCAAATAACAGTTACAAACCAGAAAACAAAAACCCAACTAAGAATTGGTAACGAAAGGCTATTTAGCAACTTAATCCTAAAAAAGGGTCAGTAAAAGCAAGCTAAAAGTGACATCTCAATAGTAAAGTTAGTAAAATTTTAAAAAATAAAACAATAAACCTATTGGTAAGAAACTCAAATGAGCGTAGATAAACCAAAACCAATTGTCAACTTAATCGGAGAAACATTGTAATAACACAAAAAGGGTTGGTGATTTCCTAATAGGTGGGAAATTTACAGTGTTAATAAGAATGATTGAGACTCCTATTCAGAATCACCGGAAAACCCATCTCCTTTTAGTGAAACTGAGATCCAATATTGGCAAAAGATATTTTGCCAATTGGGACAATTTCCAGCGAAACAATATCGTATGTGTTGTGTCTTGTCATGAGACTGAGGCTTTCTCGGAATCATACTTTCGTAATTTAGATCGCAAGAATATATTAATCCATCGATGCTAGGAAATTAAGATATCCCTCTCTTCTATTCACATGTGACTGAAATTTTTATGATATATAACCTTATTACTTCCCAAATTGACCTAAGGATAAACTTCTTAGTTTGGAGCACCCATAACACATGGGGATTTTCGGCCACTATAGGGATTATGGCCTTGACCGAATTTCTACTTCATGTGGGCTAAGTCCTGGAAAATCAATTAAGTTTGGGGCTTCCCTCTTTAAACCCATGCAGCACTCAAGGCGAAATCCAACGCAATTTATGACTGGACCGACTTAGATACAATCTATGAGGACCTATAATTATTAAATGAAAATGCAAACCATTTTCATGATATTTTTGTTTAGGGATCAAAGTTGAATCCTACTTTTCTCATGCGGTTAAATTATGATAACCAAAATTTAGGGGCTCAACAACTTTTATTTGTACTCTTTTGACAAAGTTTTACTATTGGATACTTGAATATATGCAACTATATATTATTCCGTGTATATCTTATCTTTGGTAGTTTTGCTTGTATTTTGAAGTTTGATTTTTATAAAAGTTTTCATGATTGCCATGTCGATGTGTATGCATCAAATGTACATCAATGTGAAAATAGTTGATATGGTGTACATAAGTAGATAAGAAAGTGAAACCGTGGTATCATTACGAAAGGAAACACTTTGATCTCTAGCGAAAATATACACGTTGTGGTTGATCCTCTAGCAACCCAAGGCATGCAAATTGGCTACTGGCCAATAGGCATGCGGCTCTGCTGGTAAAGGGATTGCAAGGGTGGGGCCAGAGAATACTAGGTTTAGGATTTGATCCCTGTGAGCACCGCACACATATGCACATAGAATAGAGGAGTGGGACAAAAAAAAAAAAAAATTTGACTATTGTTGTTAAATTAACATAATTTTTTTCTCTTTAAATCAATTTTTTTAGTGAGAAATCACATTTTTACCTCCACTGTCATCACTCAAATCGTCCAAATCAGAGTAGCCTCAAAGATGATGACCAAAATAGTTAAGCAGTATGAATTGAGATAAAAAAGGATGATTGTCCGAAGAGACTTGCTCTCGTCATGTGTACATGTAGCGTAATGCCAACGGAAAAAATAGAAGGAAACATGTTTGGACTAAATCCATTTCAGCTCTCAATTGTTTTTCGCCTCTGATGTACATTCTCGGATTGCTGGCGCTTCGATGTCTGCTTTGGTCTCTAATTCCACTTCACCACCTTTCATCTGCTCGGTTGTTCCTGCAGACCTATGTCTGGAACCATTTTCGGCGCATTCATTTGTGGCCACCCTCTTTGATTTCCTTCCATTATACCAGTTCCAAATCTGGGTCACAATCCACATGTCTTCCTCTTCGCTGGAGTGGTTCTTGCCCGAATGAATATCTCGACACTGAACCGAAAAAAGGGTTTGCATATCGATTCCAATCATTAGTATACAAATTTAAACTCTGGCTTATCACAACTCATAAGCATGTCGTAGGTTTGTCATACCTGTGACTTCATAATTGCGTATAGGGGTAGCGTTCTGTAGATGCACATGAACTGGACAAAGGCTCTGTGCAAAACATGCTACGAAAGTCAATTTGATTGACGTAGGCGTTCGTATAATCGATCTAATATGGCACATAGGGATAATCGAAGGATAAGGATATGAGCAATCAGTAGCCTTACCCGATTACTATTCTTGAGACAGCAAAACCAGCCCTTCCCATGATGCAGGAGTGAAAATCATATTGGAACTGCATAGAGATACGAGAAAGCAATATATAGTTGGAATTGCCCCAGTATGGCAAGACTTAGCTTAATACCAACGATGATAATCTGAGGCATATTGAGGCTCACCAATACAAAAAAGAAGAAGATAAGCTCTAGGGAGTTCTGAAATAGCACGATGTGAATCAAGTGGAGGACGAATTGATGCTTACGGAACCAGAAATAACCCCTTCGAAATTTGACAACCTCCTTTTCGCTCTTTTTTTGGGCGACCTCTTCTGCAAGTCGTGTTATCATACGCTCCAGTATGGTGCCGGCAATGAGCAAAAGCTGCGCGGAAGCGAGAAACCTAGTTAGATGTGGAGTCTTTTTATTTCCACTGGGGAAATAAACATATCTTTTCAGAAATTTACAATATGACACGTCTTGTTATTTAGATTGAAATGTTTCTTAAGGACACTCAGTCTCTGGAATGAATTCCAGGATGAGAAAAATGCCATATCTTCAAGGGCCAGCAAATATAATCACCCGTAATATATCACTACTTACAGTCAACGGAATGAAAGATATCCAAAAGTACGCATGCCATCCTGCAAAAGTATAAAAAAACTTGTCAAGACATAAATGGAGATATGATATGAGAGCTTCATGAAGGAATTTTTGCTCACCAAGATCTGCTACTGGAAAATCTTTGGTTAATAGACATTTGGAACAAAATGTGTTGACCTTCATCATCCTTCTAATGATGAATTATTTTCAGTTGTCACTTTTTATTTAGAGATGGTTGTAGTGTCTAATCAATTTCATTTGTTACCGGACCATTAAATTTCAAATGCAATCTCTCTGGTCAATCGATTGGCATTTGTCCTCATGCTAACAAGTTCGCCAGGTTCTATGCGCTACATGATAGTAAGGGAATATCACTTCGTGGACCAGAAAATATCAATTTCAGCGTAATTCGATAAGTGAATATTATAACTTTCATCAACAATATAATGCTGCGTAACATGTGCCTGAGTCACTCACCTGCCACATTCACCAGCAGAAAGATCACTGCAAATATCCACAAGTACCAACTGCAATGACCAAAAACAGAAACCAACAAGCCAAGAGCTCAGCACTTTCTGTTTCTTGTGATAAGCCATAGTGCACTTTCTGTTTACTACTGCTTTAATTCTTCACTCTCTTTGATTTAACAAATGGTTAGTGTCAATAAATAAATAAAAAAAGACCCCTGACTTTTGTTTTAAGTAACTTGCTAATAATTTACCAACATTTCTTATAGTTTGGGATTTACCAATCCTTGTACTAATTTACCTACTTTTACAAATGTTTCGAATATACTAACTCTCATATGATTACCACCCCAAATTAAAGTGAATTACTCACACACATTTAATTATTTTTTTTCATTTACTAGCTTTTCTATTTAGCCATCCACTATTGCGTTGGTTTGCAACCCATATATTTATTAACTTTTGCTAGAAATTGCCAATGTAAATTTATGTAACTCACCAACTTTTTTCTAATTAAGTTAACGCATAGTATTGGCTTGCCAACTCTCAATAAGTTACTTGCCGAGTCCATTTTTCTTTTGATTACCAATATTTATAATATTTTACCATCTTTTATTTACCTTTATTAACTACAACTTGGACTTATCAATTCTTATATGAATTTACTGACTTAATTTTTTTTTTGGTAAAATGTAATAGGTATATAGACTTTTGCACAAAAAGCTATACAGAAGTACAACAAAGGGAATTTTCTCACACTTAGAAGGACAGAAAATCCAAATGAGTGGAAGGGGGCCAGGGCCAAGGGGAGAAAAAAAGGGGGAGGGGGGGAAGAGCTGCAAGAGAGATACATTGCAGATAAAAGCAGCAGCAAAAAAGGCCAAGACAACGGCCAAGGGCAAAGAGCACACAACATTGTGGCTCGCACAAGGAAAAGACACAAAGAGGAGAAGAATAGGAGAGACACCAAGATGGGAACCCAATCCGCAACATCAGGATAGATTCGAGAGAGATCTATCAGAAGTATCAACCAGAATACCGAGATGGGGCAATGTAGCAAAGGATAGCTTCATAGGTTGGGGTTCCCATGAATTTGTGTAAGTTTTTAATATTTATTTGGTTCTTTTTAATTTACCAACTTTTTCAATTGGGTTATTTAACTAGGGAAAAGAATTGATAAATAACTCAAATGAAATGTTGATAATGTCATATAATAGTTGAATTTATAGGCATTTTTAAGAAAGGTAAAGTTGATCGAAAGATAAAATATTTTTCTTTTTCATAAATAAGATAAGTTAATAAGTTGAAAAAAAATTGGGTAACACAAGACTAACAGCTAACCTAGTCATTAGAAAAAAATGTCGTTAAGCAGTATAACTGAAAGTGATAACTCAATAGTAAAGTTTGTAAAATTTGGAAAAAATAAAAAGAATCAACATGTTGGTAAGTAACTCAAATAAGAGTTGATAAACCAAAATTAATTGGCAACTCATAATGGAGAATAATCACAGAAAAACAGTTCATTGTTTGTTATAATAGATGGTAAATCTAAGACGTTAATAAATAAAGTCAATAAAATTTGGTAATTCGAAATAGAATAAACTATCCTCAATATCGTCACTATCATAGTAACTTAATCAAAGAAATTTGCTAATCACTTTGATTAAGGTTGGTAGTTTCTAAAAGTATTTGGTAAATTTTAAAATAAGCAAGGCCAATAAATGTAACAACTCAATAGAAAAGCTGATAACTTAATAACAAGAACAAATAAACGTTAGTAAAAAACCTAAATGGAGTTGACGGCCCAAAATTATTCGGCACTTAATCATAGAAAAGTTGGTAAGTGACACAAATAAAAATTGGTAATGTCACATAATAGTTGGTATTTAAGCCATTGGAAAAAAGGTAAATCACCAAAAGTTGGTACACCCTAGAAGAAGTTTTTGTTTGGGTGGAGATGAAAGAAGTTAGTTGTTTGATTTAAACTAAATAAACATTGGTAACTAATCCAAGCAAGAGTTCACAAAACCATAGTTTTTAAATTAATGAACAAATTTGGTAATCACTCTAATTAAAATTGGTAATTTCTGAAAATAATAGTAAATTTAAAGAATTGGTAAGAAAGATAATTAAAAGTTAGTAACAGTACAATTAAGATTCGTATTTCAATAGTTGGTAAATTTAACTGGATTGTAACTAACGCTAATAACAGGTAGCAACTCAATAGAGAAGTTGCTAAATTTAAGAAAATAAATAATTGCAAAATCGTAAGCAACTCAGATGAGAGATGATAAATCAAAAATAGTTGGTAGGCTAATAAAAAAAAATTGGTAAATTCATATAAGAGCTGATAATTCAAGAAGTTTGTAAGAAAGACGAAAAAGGTTGGTAAAAAGATTTATAAATAAAAAAAAAGCCAACTAAACGTTGGTAAGTAACTCGAAACTAGTTGATAATTTAATCAAAAAAGAATTAGTAAGTTACCAAAAAATGTTAATAAATTCATAAAAGAGTTGGCAAATTTGAAACATTAATAAGAAAGGCAAAACTAAAGACTGTAAAAGATAAGAAAAGTGGGTAATTTGTAAACTATTAAAAATAATAAAAAATAATAAAAAATAATAATAATAATAATAATAAAATGAGTTAATAATTTCATAAAAGTATCAGTGAAATACCTACAAGTTACCCAAAAATTAGGAAATAGTATTTCTTTTTTACCAAAAGATTTTTTACACTTATCAACTCTATCATAAATCCGTGGACACGAAAAAAAAATCCGTTTTTCGGGACCAGATTAGAAAGAGAATAGCAAAAGTGTCCAATGAAATAGATTTCTTTCTTGTCAATCTAGTTAGATATCTCCTTTCTCCTTTTCCATCATTTTCTATTCCATTATTTGCTTGTCGAGTTATATTTTCCAAAATCAAAAGAACGCTTAGATAGCTAGAGAGGGGAACTAATCAGTAATTACCCGATTCCAACAATTTTCTCAAAATCCTTTCTCACGACATCGATTATGGAGTTCTGAAATTCTTCCTTCGGCTGATGCGAATCGCGTGCCTGTGGAGAAGACTGAAAATCTTCCCTCGGCTTATCGACATCGCGTGCCTGTAGAGAAGACGTAAGTTTTGCGTAAGCCGTTTCACAGAAATAGGGCATAAGACGAGTTACACGTTTGCAGAAGAATGGCATACCATGAAATTCAAACGAAGCGCGAGATACTCGAATTTGGTCACAGAAGGATAAAACTGCTTGAAAAACGAACACTGCAACATACCAAAATGTATAAAGAGAAATCTATAGCTCGACATGAACTTCTTCAATGAAGAGTATTGTTGCATTATATATCAAGAGACTCGTAGAGACTATTACCATCCAGCCAAGCCCTTTCGATTTTTTTCCTAGGTTAGCGAGACAACCTCGGTCTTTCTGCTCCTCTAGTAATTCTGCAGCTCCAAACGATATAGATATGACCACTTCAATCAGATTCGCAAGAAACGGAGATGGTTCATACCAGAAATTCGCGAAGTAAATAGGTCTAGTGTGAGGGTCTTCGCTTACCTTGTTGCAGTTTGTGATAGTCATCATGATTGGCCAATTTGTTCCATTGATGTATCTAATGAACACAGCAACGTGGAAGGCGGGCGTCATGGAATTGGTCCGATAAACGTTGGTAGAGATATGGAATGTAGTATGCAAGCCATACCTTTTCGTATCCAAGCACTATCTTGATCACACATAGAATCACGTGGAAGGTACCTAGCACAAATATGAAGATGTCCAAGTGATGGAGAGCTTCAGCCGTCAGCAATGGCACCTTCCCCTAGAAAAGTAGAAGTTGCACCAGAAATATCTATCATAAGATATAAATTATATCTCTTTCTCGTATAATCTTCGGATCACTGTCTCATAAGCCCGAAGATGTGCAGAGACTTGATTATGTCGATTTATTTAAAGATACATCGGACTATTGATGGATCTTTGAAATACATAATCCGATTATTTAGTATGTTCAATTTACAGTGCAATGTCCTATTTCATAAACAGATCAGTAAACTGGCATTTATGTCTCTGGCAGTACTTAATATCATCTCCATCGTCAGGGTAAGGACAATACATAAAAAAGAGCGTTAATGAAGACAGAGCTTCAAGGGGGCGGGGCGGGGACATAAAATCACCTTTTCAGCGCAGAAATCAGTTGAAGGAGAAGTCTCGACGAGGAGGCGGCGTCCTCGCGTTTCACTGGACCGAAAGAAATTAGTGAAAAGGGCTGTGGTGGAAGAAGATTCGAGCTTCTTGCAAGGAAGCCACACGTTGGCAAGCCTCTCCGGTATGCAGATCTTCTCTATTCTAGTTTGGAACACCGCCAGGAGCAGCGATATGAACCCCAGCAGCATCAACTCTGCGCCCCCACCAACAACGTTAATGTCAAATTCATATGCGTATCCGTAAGAATTCGGCGTTGTCAAAGGAAGGGGACAAAAATAGATCCTTCACCTTCTTTGATCTTTCGAAAGGCACCGACAAGCGTCTTCCATTCAGACTTGTTTAAAAGCTGCATCAATTCGACGGTAAACTCAATGTTAAGTTACGCAAGCAATCTTTGATATGGTATTGGAGCTTAGTCTTTAAGAAGGTGATACGAGCGAAAAAAGACGGACACCTGGCCAACACACTGTAGGAATTTATCGACAGCAAGAGAAATCAGGACTATACTGAAGCAAACTAGAGCCACCACCCACGACGGCGTAAACTCCAGCGTCTTCCCCTCTACTCCGCTATACGCCATTCTCTCTCTCTCTCTCTCTCTCTCTCTGTGCGCGTTTTTTATGTGCCCGCCTCCCCGTCCTCACACACCCATATATAGGATGACATTGACGTGTAAATGTGTGCGCATGTGGTACACTCATTTGTTAAATAGAATACCAGCGGACAAGAACATGGCAATAAAGAACTTGAAAATCGCTCTTCCAATGCCCCAAACAACACCTCCTCCCGTTGACTCTGGTTGATCACTAGAAAGCGGGGAAATTTTGTAATGCATACTTTACTGGGACGGGAACGAGGCAGCTCATGCAAAATTGATTTAACCTAGGCCTCTGACACGAGAATGTGCAACTTAAGCTCGCATTCATAGTCATCTATGCAGCCTTGTTCTTGTTCCTCTATTGTTGCGATCATCAGATTTTGGTATTCTAGGTGTAATTTGGAGTTCTTGTTCCTATTTGGAACGGATGTAACTGTTGAAGAGTTTATGGAACGCAGTCCAAAAGGCGGGCTCGAATTGAAAACTCAATTCGACAATATTTCGATGAGCCGAGTTGTAATGTTCGATCTGGATAGAGCCATGGGGCCTGCAATACCAAATGGAAATGTTTGGCTCAGAATGCAATGTTTCGGCCAAATCAAGACATATATCTGAGGTCGTTTTTGGCCTCAAAATCTATCTTTTTGACATGATTCGGGTGGTTTTCTAATTTTGTAGTGTTTAATTGCATATTATCCTGCCTTTTGCTATGACAAATAGGATTTCTTTAAGATTTCTTAAGTAATTGTGCCAACTTGCGGGTTATCTATTTTCACTGGCTCACTGTTCCAGGATTTCTAGCCTATGACGCACTGACATGTTCTAGGAACTTCCATGTTGTGTTGGACACTCCGACACATTTAGATGCATTTTAACACGCGGTCAACATGTGTCAGATTCCAACATGTGATCAACTTTTCTCAACATGTTCCGAAACACATGTCTGGAATTGCAAGAGGCGTGGGTTTTCAAGGCGAGTCTGCAAGTGTGAAGGACATTGAAGAAGGCGATGGAAAGAAGGTGAGGGCAAGGGAGTGGAGGCGAAGCTGCAACTGCAAAGGAGGGAGGGTCAAAGGCGAGTGATTACAATAAGGCGATCAAAAGGAAGAGGTTGTGGGAGGAGGAGGAGGTAGCTGCTAGGGTTTTAGCAAGAAGAAGAGTAGAAAAATGAAATTAAGAAGGGGGGGGAGAACAAGGGAGAGGAATGTGGGACGGAGGTAAAATAAATGGGCGGTAGGACTTTTTACCCGGGGGATGGGGGAGAACGAGGGAGAGGAATGTGGGACGGAGGTAAAATAAATTGGCGGTAGGACTTTTTACCCGGGGGAGGGGGAGGGGAGAGGGGGAGAATTGGCGGTAGGATTTGAATTTTACCCGGGGAGGGGGAGAACGAGGGAGAGGAATGTGGGACGGAGGTAAAATAAATTGGCGGTAGGACTTTTTACCCGGGGGAGGGGGAGAACGAGGGAGAGGAATGTGGGACGGAGGTAAAATAAATGGGCGGCAGGACTTTTTGGGTTCGGAAAATAAAAGCATTGAAACAAGTTTTTACGGGGGAGGGGTGGGGGTTGGGAGGTTGGTCAAAAAAATAAATAAATGGGACTAAAAGGTGATTTTAAAAAATAAAAGCATTGAAGTTAGTAAATAAAAGGTAATAATAAATTTTGCTCATTGTAGAATATTATAAGTCTATTTAAATAAATTCATTCTAATCTCTTGTTAGTTATTAATTTCATCAATAATTTTTGTTAAAGTTAGTTTTTTATTATTTATTTATTTATTTGTGAATTTGAATCAAATTAATTAAAAAATAAAATATTCATTTAATATATAATGTGCCCCAATGTGTCAAAATTCTTTATTTTTGAAAAATAATGTGTCGGTGTGTCGTATCGCGTGTTACGTGTCGATACTACTTAGTTCAACGAGGTTTATGGTGATTTTTTTAGCTAACAATTTACCATAATCTTTTCGGGATTCTAGATTGCTTATAACCTTTTTTTTATAACTAAAAAGAAAAAATCAGCCGACTGCGAGAATTAACAATTATCTTTTCTTGTTTCCCCTGCACTACCTACAATTTTGATTGCCTCCATGTTTTTCGCGCTCTCACATAAACAGAGGATTAAAAAAAAGACCCGGATGGAAAGACTTAAGACACTGCTTACAATTTTTATTGCCTCCATGTTTTTTCGCGCTCTCACATAAACAGAGGATTAAAAAAAAGACCCGGATGGAAAGACTTAAGACACTGCTTACAATTTTTATTGCCTCCATGTTTTTTCGCGCTCTCACATAAACAGAGGATTAAAAAAAGACCCGGATGGAAAGACTTAAGACACTGCTTACAATTTTTATTGCCTCCATGTTTTTCGTGCTATCACCTAAACAGAGGATTAAAAAAAGACCCGGATGGAAAGACTTAAGACATATACAAGTTATAATTGAACCCTCAACCAGGTATGTTCATCATTTAAAAGTTATCTTATTATTTATTTTCTTTAGAAAAAATGTTTGACTATGTCAATTTCACGCTTAGGTCACTCATTCGAACTCTTTGCTCATATGTATTAAATGACGATTGGCGGGGCATTGATGAATTCGTAGTTTATCAATACGAGGTGAAGGGTTTCATGTAATAATTAAAAGGGGAAAAGTGCCAAAACAGTCCTAAACCTTTTTCATTGTGCCGATTTAGTGCCGATTTGGTCCTAAACCTTTTTAAAAAGTGCCGATTCAGTCCTTTCCGGCCAATTTGGCCGGATTTTGCTGACTGGACGCCGGATTTTGCTGACTGGACGCCGGCCGGCTGACGTGGACAACTTTTACTAATATTTTAATATTTTTGAATTTTTTTATTTTTATTTTTATTTTTATTTTTATTTTTTTATTTTTTTATTCTGTTCTTCTTCCTCCAGCCGGTCGCCGGACCTCGGCGACCGGCCGAGGCGACGGCCGGCGAGGTCGAGGTCGACCTCGCCGGCCACCTCGCCTAGTGGCCGCGGGGGCGACCTCACGCGGGGCGGCGAGGGCGAGCCTCGCCCACCCGCGCGAGGCCGCCCTCGAGGCCTCGAGGCTCGCCCTCGTCGGATCTGGCGAGGGTCGAGCCTCGCCCATGGCCGGCGAGGGCGAGCCCCGCCAGCTTGCCGGATCTGGCGAGTGAGGGGGTTTGAGCAGGGGGAGAGAGTCGGAGGGGGTAGACCGCCGGCCACCGCACCTGAGCCGCGGCCGCCGGCCTACGGCCGCGCTTGGTTTCAAGCGCCGAAGCTCCGGTAGGCCTCGGTCTTTTTTTGTGCCTTGCGTTGGTCGGACCAGGCCGGAGCTCGCGGTCTTCAAGGATTCGGTTCGAGATCTGAGGGCGTTCGATCTGGGCGGGACCTGAGAGAGAGAGAGAGAGAGATCGAGAAAGAAAGAGAGAGAGAGTTCTCTCCCGGCCAAGCCGAGGAAACCCTGGCCACGTGAGACCACCGCCGCAATGCTGCCGCCCGATGACGTCCACCGCTGCTCGCCGACTCGCCGCCATATCCGGCGAGCTGGCGCGGCTCGCCCTCGAGGCCCTTGCCGCCCAGCCGCCCCGCGCCAGCGGCAAGTTGGCCGGCGAGGTCGACCTCGACCTCGCCGGCGTCGCCTCGGGCCGATCGCCGAGGTCCGGCGACCGGATGGAGGAAGAAGAACAGAATAAAAAAATTAAAAAAAAAATTAAAAAATATTAAAATATTAGTAAAAGTTGTCCACGTCAGCCGGCCGGCGTCCAGTCAGCAAAATCCGGCGTCCAGTCAGCAAAATCCGGCCAAATTGGCCGGAAAGGACTGAATCGGCACTTTTTAAAAAGGTTTAGGACCAAATCGGCACCAAAAAAAGGTTTAGGACTAAATCGGCACAATGACAAAAGGTTTATGACTGTTTTGGCACTTTTCCCTAATTAAAAGTAATTAGATTGTGACCAATAAACAAAAATGAGAAAAAAAAAAAAAGGACTTCAGCTTCAAATAACGTTAGTTGGGGAATATTTGTATGGATTGCCAACATTATCGGTCAATGTTAAGGGGAAACAGAAAGACAGTCGGTCCATGTCAATTAGTCAATTTTTTTTGTTAATCCAACTGTCCAGTGAATTTCAGTGGGATAAAATAGAATGGTGGAAACAATTATCGATATTTAGCTGTAATTGTCCAAAGAGAAGGGAGTTGACTATGAGCATTGCCAAAAGGGTATTGAAACAGGAGGCAAAGTTAAGAGAATAGCATTGTGATGTATTTAGTAGTATTTCGAATGTGGTACAAAATTCTAGATTCAAATGATGTCCATGAATGCGGATAAATTGCTCCGTCATCGTTTACCCGATAACGGTCGATTCATGAGTGGTGAGTCATGAGTGGTGAGTGTGGGCACCAAGATTACTACGAGCTAAGGACCTCTTACTGCATAATTGATGCCACGCCACATTCAAGCTAAACTTGATCGAAAAGACGGATTTTAACACTTAGACCGCTCGGCGATTACCTTAATTGTTCCTGATACATGGTGGAAAGGAGTATGGGAACCGTTGTTTTATGGTAAAAGTCAATATGCATCATACAGCTTTTCTCCATGTTTTACGTGATTAATTTGATGTATTACGACATTTTGGTAATATTTCTTTCGTCTTAGGCTTCCTCTCAAATTTGATCGATATTAATCTCTTCTGTCGCACATTGGGTCCAATTTAATTACGTTATTTTACTCTTAAATTCATTGAATGATGTAATGCTTGCATCACGTTCAACGGTCAGATGGGCGTCAGCAAAACATTACTAGCATAAACAAATAATGAGAGGGGAGAAATAAAATAAATAAATAACAAACGCAGAATGCAATGCTTTTTTTATAAGCCGCTTCTATTGTCTTTATCCCCACAAATTCATTATTATCATCCACTGACTATTGAATCAACTTAGGGTCTCTAATCTTGCTATCACCAATTTTGTCCCAAAATATAGGAGTTTTACAAGTCCTGCCAAATAACGCTTCAAATGGCACCATCTTGATAGTCTACTAGTAGCTGTTGTTATAGACAAACTCAACCAGATGAAGCTACTCCTTCCAACCTCCCTTGAAATCCAACATGCAAGCTCGCAGCATATCCTCGAGCATCTACATAGTCCTTTTAGACTGGTCATTTATCTACAGATGATAGGCCGTGCTGTACTGCAGCTTTGTTCCTAAAGCAATTTGTAAACTTTTCAAAAAGGCTACCATAAATTTTGAGTCTTGATTTGATGTGATCATCATTGGCACTCCATGAAGACGAACTATCTATCGCACGTACAATTCAGCATATCTATCCAATGCAAAGTCCTTTCATACAATGACGAAGTGCGCAGACTTCATTAACCTGTCAACCACGACCCAGATGGAATCATTACCTCGCTGACTCCTCGGCAATTCCATCACAAAATCCATTGTAATATGTTCCCATTTTCACTCGGAAAGGTCGAGAGGTTGCAAAAGTCCACTAGGCTTGCAATGTTGTGCCTTCACTTGTTGGTACATCGACACTTGGCAACATGCTTGGCAATATCTGCCTTCATGTCGTTGGGTACGCAGAATCATCCTCGAAACTTCAATATTCCATCCTCAATGAATTGGAAATCAGCTTTCTTCTTTTCTGCATCCTCTTGCACAACTTTCTGGATTTTAGGGTCTATCAACTACAACTTCCTTCTTACCAAAGAAAAAAAAACTACAACTTCTTAATCTTCGATTACACTTTTGGTTCAATTCTGAGGGTAGCCTTGAGACCTGAAAGGTAGCTTACCTCAAATTTGAAATTCGAATTTCGAATTCCTTTGAGTAGAATCCAATCTTGAACCATCATTTGCGCGATTGACAACTTTCGACTCAGCACATCCGCAACCCTATTGGCTTTCCCATGATGATACAGGATGTCACAATCATAATCCTTTAGAAGTTCTGTCGCGACCAATTTTTTTCGGGTGTGCACCACCTAGGGTTTGGCTAATGGATTGTTAAGCTT
Source organism: Eucalyptus grandis (assembly GCF_016545825.1). Lineage (NCBI taxonomy): Eukaryota > Viridiplantae > Streptophyta > Magnoliopsida > Myrtales > Myrtaceae > Eucalyptus > Eucalyptus grandis. Next base: position 5,461,428 of record NC_052612.1, read on the forward strand.
AGACTTAACTCGGGCTCTCCCAAGCCCATACCAATCCGCGACTTTCGGTTCAAGTTCTTAACATGCAATTTTTTAATCAGGAGTCGCCACTAATCTATTTTTGATGGGTCGATTAGAAACCCAAGTAAAGTAATGGGAGATTTACTTTACTCCTATGAACCAGAGATTATGGGTACGGGGACTTGGTTACACTAGATTTCTCTAATACCCTTTCGGTACCATTCTTTTAATTTCAAAAATGTTTTTGCAGGCAACTTGAATTGATTTTAAGTCTATTTTCCTAACATGTAAGGTTATCATATGGGTGCGCAAACCACCAATTTAACATCCAAGAAAGCAATGAATAAATTGCAGGACTTACCTCATAGCAACGAAAGCATCTGCGTTGTTAGATCAGAATTCACATCAACAATCATAGATATGATTTCTAATTAACACGCAATTTCTTTTTTTCTTTTTTGTTTTCACTTAATTAATGAGAATCATGCTTTATGCAATGCATGTCACTAATTCAACATGAAATGATATGACATGGCAACATGACTTAGCTATATGACCTAAGCAATATGACATAAATAAGCATGTAGTCTATCCTAAAGCATGAGATGGATTTATTCTAAAAAATAATTTTTTTTTTGTATTTTCCATGAGATTCGAAATTAAAGAAATGCAACACTTAAATATGCAATCTAAATTAATCTAATAACCTAATTCTAATGACGGGCAATTTCTAATTAAATGCATCTAACAAAAATCACTAAATGACGTGCATTGTATGAAACTAATTCTATATGACGTACACATGATTTTTATTTTCCTAATAAGCATGCAATCTATTTAGGAGAAATTATCTAAACCAATAATATGCAATCTTAGTATGCAATGACGTGCAAAGAATGCCCTAATTCTACATGACATATGCATATGACATTTTTTATTAAAAAAATGCAATCTATCCTAGAAATTGCAACTAATTTATCCTAAGACAAATTTTATGAAATTTCAAATGATCTAGCTAAATTAAGATTCTATCTAATTTAAACTAGGGATTAAGTCATATTAAATCCTAATTTAAACTAAGACATTATCTAAATCTAAAATGCCATTTATCTTTAAAAAGATTATCTAAATTTAAAATGAAGCATGCAATTCTAATCTAATATGCACAATGATTTTTTATGGGTTTTTTTAATTAATTTCGAAATTAAAGTTTTCACATAATTAACATGCAATTCAAATAAAAAACTAACAACCTAAATGATTTCACCTTTTTTTATTTTTTATTTTATTTAAAAATTAATAATAAGATTGCAATCCTAAATATGCAAGATGACAACAAACCTAATCCTAATTAAGATTTTTTTGATTTTTTATTTTTACAAAAATAAGATTTGACTCAACCAACTTGACGATAACAAATCAAATAAAAGATAAGATTGATATCCAAAATTGGCGAACCATATCTCGCGCATGAGATCGGGTAGACCAATTTTAATTTTAAATCGCAAATCAAATCTCGGGCTTAAGATTAGATTGTCGATTTTTATAAGGGATTGCGAGTCCGATTTCGGGCACGAAAATCGGACTGTCAATCCCTAGCTTGATAGTGCTTGATAGACTATTTCATATTGGGATATCAATAATATATCAAGGAACAATTCCACTAAAACAGAATATTAAAAAAAAGGTAAAATAAAAGAAAAGAAAAACCACCTAATCAGATTTTATTTTTCTTTTTCTGTTTTTCTTCTTTTCCAGACACCGCTCGTGGATTTCCAAGGGGAACCGGCTAATCGGTTCGGCAAAGGAGGCTCCGGCCAAGGTGAACCAACGGTGGCAGCAAAACAGAAGCAGAGCTAGGGAAGCTCAGGTCCGGACGGCAGGGGCCGGAGTTGGGCGGATCAGCGTCGGTGCTCGGCGGCGTGGGCGCGGCAGGCTTAGGCGTTGTGGGTCGTTGTTGGCGGACGAGCGGAGCAGCGGCGGGTCGGATCGAGCGGCGCGGGTCCACCTGGCTTGCGACCTGGGTCGCTGATCAGAGGTCACGACGGTCGGATGGGCGTCAGAGCAGAGGGTTGTTCGGGTCAGTCAAGCTCGGATCGGCAGCAGCTTCGGTGTCGTCGTTCGGGCAGAGCTGCAGGAGACAGTGGCTGGCGATGTCGCGGGCGTTGGTGGTGAACTCGCGGGTGCAGAGACGCAGCGGCGTCAGTTGCTGCAAGGACGGAGTCGCGCTGGCTGAGGCGCGACGAGTGCCGGGCAGTCTGAGACCCGGTTGTTGCGGATCGAGCAGGACCAGCGTTGGGCTCTCGGAACAGCTACACGGGTGCGGTGAACGGTGGTAGTCGCTTGGTGAGGCGGAGTAGCTCCGGGTAGTCACAGATGGAGCAGCAACGCGGGGGCAGCAAACTTGGAGAGATGATGAACAGTAGGGGTCAAATCACTCCCTTTTTCTGCTTTTCCGCTTCTCCTCTGTCTCTTCCTGTCACTCTCCCTCTCTCACGGCAATGCTCTCTCTAACTTTTCCTTTTCCCTGCAGTTTGTCAGGAAAAAAGAAAAGAGAAGGAAACCCTCTTTTTGCTGAAGATGGACGAGGAAGAAAACCTTTCTCTATCTTTTTACTTGACCCTTTTTTTTTACCGAAGACAAGCCCCCCTCAAGTCATCGTACACGGTTGCTTTTATAGGGGGTAAGAGATAAGCTTTCAATTTCCCCTTCAAATCTACATCCGCGAAACATTTTCACCAACCGATCACTATTGATAAAGATTTAAGATTATGATGAATATTTTCTCGAAATCCAAATCTCGCAAAGATAAATCGCAATATTTTTTCACCCATGTGCTCTTATCCAAAATATTCATATCCCGGAAAAATTTCAAAACTTTTATTTTTCCCGAAATAATTAAAAAACATGGGCTTGGGCCAACCAACTCGCTTCGTGGGCTTAGTCCAACTAATTTGAACCCGATCACACTGGTCCAATAAATAAAATGCCAATAACAAAATAAAATGCAAATATAAATCTATATGCTATGCAATTAATAAAATTAACCCATAATTTCCTATGTAATAAATAAATAAACTAAATCGTCAAAATTTAGGTGTCAACAAGTTCCTTGCGATGACGCTGCCTCATGTTCAACTCTTTCTAAAAGAACAAATATTTGAGACTTTGATGGTCCATAAAAATCTAAAACCTTTCTATGCACAAATAATGTCTTTAAATCTTCAAGGCAAAGATAATCACTACCAACTTCAAGTCATACGTCGGATAGTTCAACTCATGAGGCCTCAGCTGATGGGATGTGCACGCCACTACTCTCCCATGTTGCATCAAGACGCAACCCAATCCTTTATATGATGCATCGCTGTAAATCTCATATCCTCCATTATCGGACGAAATCATCAATAAGGGTGTGGTAGTCGGCTTATGCTTAATCTCTTGAAAACTACGCTCACACTTATCCGTCCATTCAAACCTTTCATCCTTCTTTAGAAATCACGTCAAAGACTTGGCTATCACAGAAAATCTTTCCACAAATTGCTTATAATAACCGGCTAACCTCAAAAATTTCGAACCTCAATCACTATCTTTGGTCTCGACCAGTTCATAACAACTTCAATTTTAGTCGAGTCTACGAAGTCCCTTAACCTAAAATCACGTGACCCATGAAGGCTACACGAGTTAGCCAACACTCGCACTTACTAAACTTGGTGTATAGCTTTTGTTCTCACAAGGTCTGAAGTATTGTCCTTAAGTGCTGTTCATACTCCTCTGCACTCTTCAAATATACCAAAATATCATCAATGAATATGATCACGAACTAGTCTAGGTACTCCTTAAACACTCAATTCATTAAATCCATGAAAGTAGCTAGGGCATTGGTTAATCCAAACGGCATTACGATGAACTCATAGTGACCATAACGTGTACAAAATAACATCTTCTAAATATCCTCATTCTTAATTCCCAGCTAATGGTAACCTATCCTTAGGTCGATCTTGGAAAATACCGAAACTCCTTGCAACTAATCAAACAAGTCATTGACCTTGCCGGTTGTCACCTCTAGCCGGTCATTGAGGTCCGACAACCGACTAGAGGAAGGGGGAGGAGAAAGGAAAAAAGAAAAAGAAAACGAAAACGAAAAAAATAGATTAAAATTTTAGAATATTATTAAAAGTTGTCCACATCAGTGTCAATTGTGCCACGTTATCCGACCAGCATCCAGTCAGCAAAATCCGACTAAAATTAATCGGAAATGATTGAACTGTTTCAAATAAAAAGGTTTAAGACTAAATTAGTACCAAGTGAAAAGATTTATGAATAAATTATCACTAATAAAAGGTTTATGACTAAATTGGCACAAATGCAAAAGATTTATGACTTTATTTTTACACTTTTCCATAATATTGAGCCATCCAAAGGTGTACATGACTCGATCCTTGTTATACTGAGCAGGTTCGTATCGAAGGTTTTCGACATGGTTGACTACTATCATCTCTATCCCAAGTTCCTGGTGAAGGTTTTCGCATCAAATCAAAGAGCGAAGGATTAATTATGTAGAAGACATCACCCAAGGGCTCGAACAATCCCGGAGCTCTGGTTAGAGCCGTTTTCCAATTGCAATCTCGAGAAAGAGGTGATCATGGTTTTTTGCAAATAAGTCGCCTGTTGGAAATGCCTTTATTTGATGATGTTGAGCTACTATCTACTCTTAATATTTGAAGTCCTTTCATCAAATTACTGGATACTATGCTCAATGGACATAACCATTCACACGCAATTGTATGTGTACACATAGGAATACAATCTCTACTTTGCCCCAAAGTCTTCAAGCTTTATCCCTTTGCTCTCCCAATTACTTTCTTGAATATAATTTCCCACAATTAACAAATTTTGGACAGCAAAATAGGCCATCACTTCTCCCATCCGAATTTCACTTATTTTTCTGAATTGTCAGAAATCGATTTTTCTGAAAAATCCCAGACTCGATGGAATTTCCCTGAAAATGAGACAATGTCCTAAAAATAAATCGTGATACACTCAAACGTTTGATTCCCAAAATCGAATTCAATTTCGTGGTTAAAATCGACCGGACGCAATTTTAGTCCAATCCAACCTACCGGTTAGCTTTTAGAGATTTTACTGCGGTTATATCTCTTAACAGCTTTACTTAATAGGTTAGTTTTTTTTTTTGAACAGATACTTAATAGGTTAGTTAACTCGTAAGTAATCAACTCAGAGAAAAAGGACCATAGGCATGTTGGTGAAAAGCCCATTTCATTTTATCGAGACGAGGTCGAAAATTCAGGATGTCACAATGGAAGCGGGGGTTGCCGGCTTAAAGCGGGTCGAGGCGTGACAATGAGATAGTTTTCAAATTGGATTTTTTGTATTAGAGGATAACAGTTGAATGGTCAATATTGCTACAAACCCTATTGAGAGTATGTGGGTATGCGCACACTCAAGTTAAGATATCCTTATTGGTCGAGCCATCAACATTACGACTGAAGACTTAGCCAAGGGGTTGCCTTGTCACAAGGCGTTATGCATGATCGTTGTTAGACATTTGAGCACAAGTTTGATAAATGAAGTGAATCACTGACATGTGATTTACATTTGGTTAATTGAGTAGACCATTTACATGTGATTTGAAATTAATCGATAGAATGGACTAACAATGTATGGTTAAATGAGATTAATTAATAAATAGACCAATGACAGTTAATTTGTTATCGTGAATTAATATTGTTATTATTGGGGAGAACCTGGGTACAACAATCACCATGGCCAAACGCAATCCAGGATCAATTTCTCTCCCGAAGCTAAATCAACTAAAATTTATTTAACCCCCAGTAACAACCAGCAATATATAGCCTCACAAAATGCAAATATAACGCCGAAATGATAAGTAGACAAAGCAAATAACGACACCAAAGATTTAATATGGAAAACCCGATGCGAGAAAAACCACGGACCGCCTAAAAACATCCACTAATCACCAAGAATAGCAGGATACACAAAGTATTCTTCTCTAGTCACACACTAGAGTCTCAACATCAACATTACAATCATCTTCTTCTCACCACATAGGTAGACAAACAAGTTTAAAACAAGAAAACTTTAACCGCAACTGGAGAATTTGGAGACGGTTCTCGACGAACAAAAACCATCAACTCGCAGCCCTTGGTCTCACGAACAACATACTGAAATTTGAGCCGATTCCGACAATATTTGGCCTTCAAATCAAAGCCGCAAAGTTGCAACGCTCTTCCTCTCTTCTCTTTCTCCTTTGCTGCAGTTTTCTTTTCTCGTTTTTCTCTCTCCTCTCTTTGGACGCACACACCACACGACCCCAACTTCCACTTCTTTTATTCTTTTCTTTTCTTTTTGTTTTTTTTATGTAATGCTGGCTGGGCCCCACATGAAGGTGGACCCAGCCAACAAATCTCCCCCTCCACCTCATGTGGGAAGATTCGTCATGCCCGTTTTTCTTCTACAAGCATCAAGTTTCATCACGGGCAAGGCTTTGGTCATCATGTCGGACATATTGTTATTAGTATGAACTTTCTCAAGTAGGAAGAGCTTCTCTTCTAGCTTTTCTCGGATCCAATGATACTTCACATCAACATGCTTTGATCTTGAATGAAACACTGGATTCTTGCTAAGATGGATGGCACTCATGCTATCGCAATATAGAACAAACTTCTCTTGCTTCAAGCCCAACTCTTGTAGGAATTTTTGCATCCACAAAAGTTCTTTACCTCCTTCGGTAATAGCAATATACTCCGCTTCAGTTGTAGACAAAGCGGTACATTTTTGCAATCTCGATTGCCATGAAACAGCTCCCCCTGTAAAGATTATTATAAAACCTGATGTGGTGGATTTTTAGGAATCAACATCACTGGCATAGTCCGCATCCGAGAAGCCACTCAACTCAGGTTTTGCATTTCCATAGCACAAGCAAAGTGTAGAAGTGCCTCTAAGATATCTCAAAATCCATTTAACAACGGTCCAATGCTCCTTACCTGGATTAGAGAGAAATCTACTCACAACACCAACTGCATGAGCAATTTCCGGTCTTATACAAACCATGGCGTACATCAAACTACCCACAGCCGATGCATAAGGAATTTTCATCATCTCAACCTTCTCTTTCTCACTTGAATGACACTCATTACTACTCAACTTAAAATGGCCTGCAAGTGGAGTACTCACCGGTTTATAGGTGCTCATGTTGAATCTTTCAAGCACCTTCTCAATATACTTCTCTTGAGATAACCACAATTTCTTATTCTTCCTATCACGAGTAATTCTCATGCCTAAGATTTGCTTAGCCGGGCCTAAGTCTTTCATTGCAAAAGCTTTACTCAACTCATTTTTCAAACTCTTGATTTTCTTGGCATCATGCCCAACAATCAACATATCATCCACATAAAGTAGGAGGATAAGAAAATCATTATCTGAGAATCTTTTCATAAAAACACAAGAATCAGAATTTGTCTTACCGTATCCTTGTTCTTCCATGAATGACTCAAACTTCATATACCATTGCCTAGGCGCTTGCTTGAGACCATATAAGATTTTCCTCAATCTACATACAAGGTGCTCCTTGCCTTCAACTTCAAAACCCTCTGGTTGCTCCATATATATCTCCTCTTCTAGGTCTCCATGAAGAAAAGCCGTCTTTACATCAAGTTGTTCAATTTCTAAATTTAAATTGGCGGCCAACCCAAGAACAACTCGAATAGAAGACATCTTTACAACCGGTGAAAAAATCTCTTCAAAGTCTATGCCCTTATTTTGACGAAAGCCCTTCACAACAAGTCTAGCCTTGTATCGTGGTTGTAAACTATTTTCTTCCATCTTCAACTTATACACCCACTTATTTGTGAGTGTTCTCTTACCCTAAGGTAACCTCACCAATTCAAATGTGTGGTTCTCATGTAAGGATTTAAGCTCCTCTTGCATGGCTTCATGCCACTCATTCTTTCGTTCACATGATATAGCCTCTTCATAAGTTTCTGGCTCCCTTGCATCAGTGAGTAACACATACTCATGTGGCAAATATTTTTAAGAAGGCCTACGCTCTCTTTCAGATCTTCTAACTTGAGGTAGGATAGATTGCTCCTGCTCAGCTATTTCACCTGTATTAGCTGAAGAATCAACATTATGTGAGGACTCACCATCTTCATGACTTCCATGCACTTCTCCCCCATGATTTCTATCAACATTAGAAGGATTTTGGCTGAAACTAACTGAACGTTGAGCTGTATTCTTTGGTCTCTCCACCTTGTCAATGTCTTCAATAGTTTGATACCACAAAACACCACATCTCGGCTTCTAATGAATTTCTTTGCAACTAGATCCCATAACTTGTAGCCAAACTCTTAATGTCCATAACCTAAGAAGATACACTGTTTAGACTTGTCATCAAGCTTGGATCTTTCATCTCTAGGAACATGCACAAATGCCCGACAACCGAACACTTTTAGATGGCTGTAGGAAACATCTTTGCCACTCCAAACTCTTTGTGGAACATCCCCCTTAAGAGGAACTAATGAAGAAAGATTTATTAAGTCTACTGCTGTTCCCATCGCTTCACCCCAAAATGACTTAGGCAACTTCACATGAGAAAGCATACACCAAATCCCATCATTAATTGTTCGGTTCATTCTCTCTGCCACTCCGTTATGCTGTGGTGTTTTTGGAACAGTCTTCTCAAGCTTGATACCATAATCCCTGCAATAGTGTTCAAATGGGCCTCTATATTCACCACCGTTGTCAGCCCGAACACATTTCAACTTCTTCCTGGTTTCTCTTTCCACATTGACATGAAATTGCTTGAAAGCCTCAAGTATCTGATCTTTAGATTTCAAAGCAATAGCCCACACTTTTCTAGAACGGTCATCAATAAATGTCACAAAGTATAATGCACATCCAAGAGTTCTAGCATCCATGCAACAAACATCAATGTAAACTAAATCAAGTACATTTAGTTTCCTGTGTGGAGAAGAACTATGAAATGAGAATCTATCTTGCTTACCAGTCATACAATGAGTGCATTCCTTTAGATTTTTCTCCTTCAAAGGTAAAAGGTTATTTCTAGCAATAGTTTCAAGTCATTTCTTGCTAAGATGACCCAGCCTCATATGCCATAAATCAACTGAGGAATCCTCCACTGCATTTACCTCTTCTTTAATCAAGTCAGCTTGCATGGTGTAGAGAGAGCCTGTCTTCTTACCTTTTGCCACTACCATGGAACCTTTAGTCAACTTCCATTTGGCATCAAAGAATGAATTACAATAACCATCATCATCCAAGGCACCCGTAGAGATCAAGTGAAGTCGAATATCCGGGACATGTCTCACATTTTTCAAAAGCAAATTACATCCGACATCGGTTTCCAAATAAACATCTCCCAGGCCAATAACCTTGGAAACATCACTATTTCTCATCCTTATGCAACCAAAGTCGCCGCCGCGATAAGAAGCAAAGTAATCACGCCGTGAGGTGACATGAAAAGAAGCCGCAGAATCAACAACCCACGTAGAGTCTTGGCATGTAAAATTCACATATCCGTCATCACATACAAACACAATATCGCCATCAGATGCAATCGCCGTTGTAGCTTGTTTCTCTTCTTTCTTTTGATCTCCATTTCTATCATGGAATCTATCTCTCTTTGGCAACCAACACTCTTTTGCATAATGTCCCATTTTGCCGCAATTATAACACTTGACACTCCTCCTCGGTCTTGATTTCGACCTTCCTCTTGACTTGCCTCGGGTATCATTTCTTTGAAATTTTCTTGATCGACTTCTCGCCCTGTTTTCTATAACAAGAGCATCCGATGTAGAAGCATAATTCAAGCATTTTCTTCTTGTTTCTTCATTGAACAAGCTTTCTTTAACCATGCTCATAAAAAGCACACCAAAAAGAGCAGAGTTATTTAATGCCACAACCAAGGTGTCCCAACTATCAGGAAGAGTATCAAGTAATAAGCATGACTGCAATTCATCACCAAGATCAATCTCAAGATTTGTCAATTGATTTACAACATCTTGAAATTTACTCAAGTGTTCCGCCATGTTACTCCCCTCCTTGTATTTCAAATTCACAAGTCGCTTAACTAGAAAAGCTTTATTTTGTGGAGTTTTTCTCTCATAAAGATCTTGTAATTTCTTCCACAAAGTGTCCGCCCTCGTTTCTTGAGCAACATGATGAAACACACTATCATCAATCCATTGTCGGATAAACCCAACTGTTTTCCGATTCATTCTCTCCCATTCTTTATCTTCCTTATCTCATTTGGCTTCATCACCCTCAATAGGATCAAATAAGTCTTTGCAATGTAACACATCTTCCATCCGAGGCTTCCAAATGAAATAATTCGAGGCATTTAACTTAAACATGGTGGTGCTGGTTTTTTCCATTTAACACTAAAAATTCAACCGTGCTCTGATACCACTTGTTGGGAAGAACCTGGGTACAACAATTCACCACGGCCAAACGCAATCCAGGATCAATTTCTCCCCCGAAGCTAAATCAACTAAAATTTTTTTAACCCCCAGTAACAACCAGCAATATATAACCTCACAAAATGCAAATATAACGCCGAAATGATAAGTAGACAAAGCAAATAACGACACCAAAGATTTAACATGGAAAACCCGATGCGAGAAAAACCACAGACCGCCCAAAAACATCCACTAATCACCAAGAATAGTAGGATACACAAAGTATTCTTCTCTAGTCACACACTATAGTCTCAACATCAACATTACAATCATCTTCTTCTCACCACATAGGTAGACAAACAAATTTGGAGCAAGAAAACCTTAACCGCAATTGGAGAATTTGGAGACAGTTCTCGACGAACAAAAACCATCAACTCGTAGCCCTCGGTCTCACGAACAACATACTGAAATTTGAGCCGATTCCGACAATATTTGGCCTTCGAATCAAAGCCGCAAAGTTGCAGCGCTCTTCCTCTCTTCTCTTTCTCCTTTGCTGCAGTTTTCTTTTATCGTTTTTCTCTCTCCTCTCTTTGGACGCACACAGCACGACCCCAACTTCCACTTCTTTTATTCTTTTCTTTTCTTTTTTTTATTTAATGCTGGCTGGGCCCCACATGAAGGTGGACCCAGCCAAGAGTTATTGATCTTATATATAAAAACGTTTGTTCGAAAGATATTACCTACTTTTGATATTTTACGCATATGGTACTCTAGCTTTAGGATTGATGAATGGTAATATCGTGTTTTGTAAAGCGTATAGTGAGTGTTCGATTCACTTAGAAGAGATGTATTATTCATCGAACTATGGTTACTCACCTCATTACTTCCAATTTTTTTCAAAATCTTCAGCCAGCGATGAGTAGTACGAAAGCAATATAGACGAGACTTGTGAATTTTGGTAGTTTGAGGCTACATCCTTCATATAAAAAGACAGCTGTATCATCCCTTATACTTGATGGTTTTGGGGTGTGTGACGTAATGTGTTCACTTGCAATATTGGACAAGTGCTTCAGCTTTTTCTATGTTTTGTTTCCTCTTGGAATGTACCCGGTTGGGACACTCCTGTTTACCAGCGAATTTCATCGTCCAGACAAAGGGCGAGAACGGTTTAGAATTAAATCACACCAAACGATACATCACACAATTCACAGGAAGACGTTGAAAGTCGGTCTTGTTTGTGATCGAATTCGGCGGTGCAACACTTATCTCTTGATGCTGAGGGCACCCTTTCGGCACATTCCTCCTCAAACGTCATCCTTGTGTGCTTCTCCAGGTTACCTCAGTTTGCTGGAGTTACTGATGACATCCGGGCTAGTAAATATTCACATTGCAAATTTGTGATGGTTAGGTTGTTCCGCCAAGTGCAGCAACTGATGGTTTCATTAATTGAGACATTTATGGTTCGCTTGCATTTGGGTCATTGAATTCTGATGGTTGTTCTATTCATCACCTCATCCACAGGATGTGTCTATCCAATTATTTTCAAAGATTTGGGTTCTGTGGTCGACTGGCAATCGAATCTTGCTATGTTGACTGATGATGATTTGACACAGAAAAAGAAAATCTATACTCATACGTATGATGAATTATTGTACATTACGGTCTTGCTCTTCTTAATTGATTGTTTGTAAATGTCAAGTATAAAAGAACTGACTTCACGGCTTCATCAGTCTCTGCGTGTCGGAGATTGGGGACATTGGAGATGGAGATTGCTTGATTTCTTGCGCTTCCGCATCCCCCATCTCAGTACCGTTTCCGCCATTTTTGTCAGCTCAACTCCCACTGATCCCTCTATCGAACCCGTTTGAGTACTAGACCCATCGGTGGCTGTTTTTCTTAAATTCTTGTTCTTTTTTGCATGCCGGGCCCAGCCAACGAGCCCCTGGTGTATGTGTTCGTCAAATATCGCCTTCTTGAATGAAGTCCCCATCTTAAACATCAACACAAACAAATTAAAAGCACATCAGTCTCATTGTTTACCCAAATCAAATGTATAATAATGTAACAGCCGTATGATGCGACTCAAACCTGTGTTACAATTGCGTACAGAGGTAGTGTGCTGTAACTACAAAGGAACTGGACAAACACTCTGCAGAACATGAGCAAAATTTTGATGTCAGGAGTTGATGATTAGTCTTTGTACAAAGCATGGATTGAAGAGATTAGTGTAGGCCTCACCCAATGATAAGTCTTGGAATGATATAACCGACCTCACCCATTATGCAGGAGCTGAAATTATATTGGATCTTAGGGAAATCCCTTATGATGTTTTGAAGATGACAAAATAAATCAAAGGCTACTAACATGTTTGATGGTTGAGTAATAGACCATGCAGATAATAGAACATGTAGAGGATATTATCAAAGTCTGAAGACTGCCAGACTCGAGACTCAAAGTCTGAAGACTGCCAGACTCAAGACTCAAAGTCTGAAGACGAGACTCTATGCTGAAGCTGGGCGAACCGGGTACGTACTCAGATTGTAAAGTCTACGAGACTCAGATTGTAAAGTCTAAAGACCCAGGTTGTAAAGTCTCAAGACTCATATCGTAAAGTCTCAAGACTCAGACTTTACATCCAGATTCGATGAATCGTAACTCAAGCCCAATCATACAACGGCTAGTGATCTGGTTTGGATTCCACATCAAGATTGATTTGATTGAAGACAAGATCTTTCTATACGAAGAAGCTTTACTTATGGAAACCAAGATTTCGTTTGTATGGGCGATCGGAATCAATTTGGGATTTTACCTTTGTCACTCAACGGCTACCAAATCTTCTAAGATACGAGCTGTCCAATGGGTATATTGGAAGACGATTCTCCGGGATGCTGTCCAACGGTAGTTTGGAAGTGGAGGAGTATTTAAGAAGATCATGGACCGATGAGCAAGTAAGAGACGGAGCGTAGAATTTATAATTCCAAAGTCTAAGCGACTTTAGATCATATACTTGTCTCTTGAGAGCTTAAACGTTTGTAATCGTGAGAGAAATACCAAGAGAGTGACTTAGTGAGATAGTGTGATCTACTACTAAGTGTTTGCACTCGGAGTTGTAATCTCTTGTTGATTGCATAGTGGAATCCAGCCAAGAAGGCTGTTATCGTGGGAGAGTGGACGTAGGCTTGGATTAGCCGAACCACTATAATTTCTGTGTTCTTATTCTCTTCCCTAACTCCTTTATTTTTGTTCATACTAGCACTCTCAATTGGTATCAGAGCCAAGTGCTCGGTTTATAAAAGTGTTTTTACTTTTGAGCTAAAGATTCTTTATGGCTAGTATGTTGGCACCAGGTCTTATGGAAGGGGAACATAGACTCAGAAACGAGTCTCATTCAGAACAGACTCAGAATCCGATGAGGAAATCAAGGGAGAAATCGAATCCAAAAGAAAAGGAAAAGAATCGTGATCACCTCAAAAAGGCAACAAATTGAGGGGGAGCTTTGATCAATTATGGAAAAATCTTTTTTGATTGATCATGATCTTATTATGGATGGAAGGAAAGGTAATTGTGTCAGAATTTATTCTACAAAATCCGGTTAGTGCATCTCTTATTACCTTTTGTCATTAACAAATCTCATATTGATATTATCATTTTATTATGACAAAAATGGTACGTGAATTTTATGATGCATCCGTGATTTTTATTGGATATTTGCTGATATAATCGAAGTGAGCTATATTGCATATCTTTAATATTCGATAAAAGCTGATTTTTGGAAATTGTGATTCATGCAAGATATTTGTTATCATTCTCTACGTGAATCCATTATCGCTTTTTGATTATGACAAAAAGGGGGAGAAGTTATGAATATGCATATGTGCTAATTGGTTGATATTATCTATGGCATAATATTGAGCTGTGATTATTTTCTAAATATTATTAAGCTCAATTTATTTGCTATCTTCTGATATCCTTTGATTTAAAAGTATGTTTACAAATCTGCATATTCAGAGATTGTTTTGTCATCATCAAAAAGGGGGAGATTGTTAGGGAAATCCCTTATGATGTTTTGAAGATGACAAAATAAATCAAAGGCTACTAACATGTTTGATGGTTGAGTAATAGACCATGCAGATAATAGAACATGTAGAGGATATTATCAAAAAGTCAGGACTCGAGACTCAAAGTCTGAAGACTGCATTCATGCAAGATATTTGACTCAAGACTCAAAGTCGAAGACAGACTCTATGAAATCCTTATGATGTTTTGAAGATGACAAATAAATCAAAGGCTACTAACATGTTTGATGGTTGAGTAATAGACCATGAAGCTGACCGGCTCAAGACTCAAAGTCGAAGACGGTGTTTAACCGGGAATCCATTATCGCATTAGTCCTGTTTTCGGGAATTATCAATTTTAACTGACAATTAGACCGGCTTGTCCTTACCCATATGAAGAAGAAGAAAGCCAGTTCAAAGGAGTTTTGGAACTGAATGATGTGAATCAGGACGAGGACGAGCCGAGGCCGGTGGAACCAGAAATGGTCATCGGACGGCTGAACGACCAAGTCCCCTGCAATTGCTACATGCCTCTGGGCAACCTCCTGCGCCAACTGAGTTATCACATGCTCCAGTTTGGTTCCAACCGCCAGCAAAAGCTGCACAGAAGCGATAAGCCATTTAGATAAGAGAATCCTCTACATATTACCTTGGGATTTCCATTTACTTACAATCAACGGGATGAAAGATATCCAGAAGTACGCGTGCCAACCTGCACAAATTATTCCGAGACTGTTCATCACTTGAAAATAATGTCTCTAGTACAGCTTCTGCACAACCATACGTTCTAACTATGACAGACAGTGCTTAGACAACTTACCAGCAACATTGAGCAGCAAGAAGACCACGACAAATAACCAAAGGTACCAACTGTGACAATGAGACGATCATTTAGTAGATAGCCTGAAGAAGAACGAGCTAAAAACTTCCTATGTTCTATTTTCTGGCCGAAATGTGTACCAAGTTTTCTCTTGGCAAAAATAAACGCACAAGTTCATTCATGAAGTGAAAGGTATATAGCTAAAAGCAAGTCCCTTTTACCTTATACCAACAACTTTCTTGAAATCGGCCTCCAGAGCACGTATCATGTACTTGTGGAAATTGAATTTCGGATTGCCTCTACAGTGAGCCTAAAGAGATGAATGTAACAAATGTCAGTATTGAATTTTACCAGGATTGCCTCGCCATATGTAGGCATCACAGGAGCATATGGACTAAAAGTTTATGTTCAGAGGAATATTGTACCATGATGAAACCCAAACGAAGCGTTGTATAATCCGACTTGGTCACAGAACCATAGAACTGCTTGAAAAACGAATGCTGCACCAACAGGAAAATGGGTCAGGAATGAACCAAGGCCTACGAACATTGCCTGAATATGAGCCTGGACATAGCTAAATGCCATATTGAAAGTTCAATTTGCAATGTTGGATGGCTCCAGATATTAGCTTAAGAGTTTTAGTGAAGATTAAGTTACATGAACTAGGCAAATGAAGAGGAGCCCTTCAAGACTTACCACCCAGCTGAGTACAGATAAGTTCTTGCTAATGCCGAGAAAACGTCCTTTGATGAAGGTGTGATCCTGAACATGTGTGAATTTCGTTCGCAAAGCTGTGCATCAATTTTTAAATGTTTGAGACTAGAAACTCGGAATGATAGTGCAGAAGAATATGCCACGGCAAAATTTTCCACTTTTGAATTGAACGACATTACCCTCTTCGGGGTCGTACTCCTCCTTCTGAATGGCATCCTCCCACCGCTTCCATTGACGTATCTAAAAGCGCATGAGACTAGATCAAGCACTTAGACAACTGATTAATGACACATTTGAGAGACAGGAGACCAAAAAGGACAGATCACAAAAAGTCTCCTGGCATGACATAAAGTTACCTGTGCCCCTCCACATAAGATCGTCAGAGCGCAGAAAACCACATGCACGACGGCCAGCACGAAGATGAAAATGTGCAGATGATGAAGCGCCGTGAGAGACAACAACGGCACCTTCCCCTGAGAACAACAATAACCGCGTTATTCTGCCGCACAATCTTCAACTTTGCTCCATGGCTAAGGCCTCAAGATAAATTATGTTATCTCCTACCAAACGGCTCTCTCACAGGAATGGATCCACAGCATCACTTGTGAGAACGACAAAATATGCATTTCGAGGTATCTAATAACATCTGACAGCTGTTTCTGGGTAATATTTCGTGCATGAGAAATTTTAAACTTCCACGTGGTACTGATTACTCAATCGTTGACTTGGAGAAAGATAATGAAAAAGCATATATATAAGCAATGCCAATATGAAAAGGGAATAAGAAACCACTCACGCAATCTTAAAAATGGAACCTTGAACAAGAAATGAAACGAAAACGGGATTTGAATACTTGGAAAGCCAATTCATGGCTCACTTCATAAGCCATGTCTCAACAATTATAGATCGGATCTCCAAAATGAAAGATTACATAGCCTTCGGAAAAATCTACAAGACGTGTTCAGCATATGCTCACTTTACTCATGATGGAGCAGGCAACTTTCTTCTGTCGTGCCGAATCAAGGCAAGTCGTGCGTATATACACATCAATATATAATAATAAAAAACATTCTCTCTCTCTCTCTCTCTCTCTCTCTCTCTCTCTCTCAATTCAATGAACCTAGTAAAAGAAAACAAAATAAAGAAAGAACAAAGGGAAATGCACTCAACACAGGAACTAGGACATGCGTGTAGCTAGGGCGAGAGAGAGAGAGAGAGATGAAGCTTTTTGATATAGAAAGCTAAGCTACCTTGCTACCGCAGTAGTCACCGGAAGCGGCAGAAGCTTCAGCAAGAAGGCGGCGTCCTCCAGGAGGGAAGAAATTGGTCAGGAAGTGAGCGGTGGTGCTGCCGGCGGCAGCAGAGGCTTCCTTCTTGCAAGGGAGCCACTTGTTGCCAAGCTCTTCCGAAATGCATATCTTGCTTATTCTAACTTGGAACACGGTGAGCAGTAGCGATATGAAACCCAACAGCATCAGCTCTGCCATGAATGATCGTGCACACTTCAGACTTTTAGAAATGAACACATGAAATTGCGATGTCTAGTACATAACGACACATGAATTGGACCATAATAGATCGGAAATCAAACAGAAATTGTTGTGTAGTCAAGGATAACCTTCTTTGATTTTCTGTAAGGCATCGAAAAGCGGTTTCTGGTTCCTCTTCTTGAGATACTGCCATTTGCCAAACCAAAAGAGGAAGGTCACACATTTTCATGGGTCACGAAAGGATTCCGAGGAGAGACGAGCCAAGTTATCATATTAAGCATGCCACAGTTGACGCACAAATGTATCGATTAGGCAAAAAAGAAGGAGAGGAAAGGGCACCTTGCCGGCATAATGGAGAAACCGCTCGACAGCCAGAGAAATGACGACAATCACGGTGCAAACACAGGCGACCACCCACGTCGGCGTGAACTCCAAAGTCGCTCCTTCTGCCATCCTCTTCCTCTCTCTCTCTCTCTCTCTCTCTCTCTCTCTCTCTCTCTCGAGAAAGTCGATATGAATGCGCTGTATATATATACACACACGATAAAACATGGGAGGCTGACAGGGTATACGTTTGACTAAGCAAATGGGAAGGTCCCTCTCGGATTGATCGATAAACTAGCGTTTGGCTAAGTTCTCAAGCGGTGAAGGTAGCATGCATGGATAAACTAGCGTTTGACTAAGTTCACAAGCGGTGAAGGTAGCATGCATGCTTGAAATGGTAAATCTTCTGGATGTTTGTTAGGAGTAGACCCTTTAAAGAAAATGAAAACCATACAGAGACTCTATAATCTTGTATGACTATACTCTCTTCTGGTTGGAAGATATTACAAGACAAAATCAATCTTGGTACTCGGACTTCGTATCGGAACATGTGATTAACTGGGTCTAAAAAGATAGCGGTGGGTGTCCACCATAACTTTCTACGGGGAATGACTATAGTCACCCTCTTAGGCCTTCTCCAGTTTGGAAGTTTCTATGCGCTAATCCGTGCACGATTCAAATGTCTTTCTGATGACATTTCCACACAAGACTGCAACCTTGGATTCGTCCGTGGATAGATTTGAGAACTCACTTACGTCCCCCTTTCAGATAACCCTAATTCATTTGACTCGTGTGGTGATTAGAAATGAAGAAAATAGGGACGTGAATTGTGCTGGGAAAAAAAATGTTAAATAAACTCGAATTATGTGTTTGTGAAGATAAGATGGAAGTTAATGGATCTTGCAATTTAAGTCTAAAGCGAGAAAAAAAAATTACCAAAGAAATCAACGAGAAACTATAAAGATACACTCCACAAGGAGAGCCGACCACCAAGAAATTCATTGTGAATCTGGGCTCAAGCATGTGTGATCGCTCCAATGAACTCATTCAGAATATTCATGAAAAAAAAAAAAAATTAAACTCTCTTGAAAGGTGGTCAGATTAGGAAACCTGATCAAATTATAAGATATACTCTTATCAATATGAATCAAACTCAAGATAT
Source organism: Eucalyptus grandis (assembly GCF_016545825.1). NCBI lineage: Eukaryota > Viridiplantae > Streptophyta > Magnoliopsida > Myrtales > Myrtaceae > Eucalyptus > Eucalyptus grandis. The sequence goes on from NC_052612.1 coordinate 5,480,450, forward strand.
ATTCTCACAATATAGATGATCTAATGATTATGGCCATCATATGGCCGGCGCGAGAATTTATCTTCTTATTTTTTTGTGGGGCCCAATTGTGTGTCCATTATTATGATATTTCTTACTTTGTGATGGTTTAAGTTTGGGCAATATGTAATGGAGCTAAAAGATGGGGTCAACGTAATCAAGGATTTGTTTATTTCAGTCAAAGATAGGTACTATTGTTTTCTTTAGGAGTTCACACATAAGTTGGGTGAAATACCAAGTCTTTCCCAGAAAAATATGCCGGAAACCTCTGCAATTTTTTCTATTTTATGCTTGGAAATTTGACTGGTTATTTGAAAGGGCTTGGTTGGACTTGTGATGCGTTCACACTGCTGCTAGACTTTCACGATGATGTACTTGTCATGTGATTTTTAAATTCGAAAATAAGCGAAACTGATCATGAAATGTAATTTCGTATTAGGCAATTACTAGAGATGGAGCAACTAAATTGTTCGGTTGACTTATAATTGAATGCGTGGATAATATTTTGAGTGAAGATTGAGTTGACCTAGGTGTGTTAACCTTTTTCTTTTTGTCAAGGAAATGGAGGACAACAGAGGGTTGCCAATCTTTTGAAGGATTAATCTATGATGCGCATAAAAGAATTGATATTAATTTATCTATACTATGGTACAAAGTAAAGAAAGTCTCATATTTTTAAGAAATCGCAATCGCCTTTTTTTTTTTCTTTCTTTAATGTTCTTACTTATAATATACCATTTCTAAAGATATTTTAGGAATCGCAATCCTAGTATGGCATCCTCGTTTGCTCGTTTCAATATTTCATGTTATTTGTTTGTGTGAATATAGAAGTCTTGCTTGGGTCTCGAGTTAGTTCATTTTACGTCATTATTAATGATAATCTAGAGCGTGATTCTGTGCTTTTGTAGTAGTAGAGCCTTGTATGTTTGAATTGTGTTAATAAGTGAACCGGCTCTAAAGACTATAATTTAGAATGTTGCTCAAAGCCATTAATATTGTCATTTGCTTTATCTAATTCCGTATTAGAAAATAATGGCATGTTATAGTCATTGGACAACTGTCACGACCGAACCTCGCTTGCGTGCATCGCCTAAGATTTGGCTTATCGATTACCAAGTCTAAACTTAGTTCAGACTCTATTAAACTCATACAAATTCGTAACTTGAGGTTCAACTTTTTTAACATATAAATAAGTTTTCAATTAGAAATCTCCACTAATATATTCTTTGATGGGTCGATTAGAAATCCAAGTAAAGTGACGGGAGATTTACTAGATTGTGAGTTCAAAACTTGATTACGCTGGATTTCTCTAACACTCTTTTCGTGCTCTCTTTTATTCCAAAAAAAAAAAGTTTTGCGGACAACTTAAATTTATTTTAATTTACTTTCTTAACATGTGAGGTGATCATACAAATACAACTTAGAATTGGAAATCGAATTGGAAAAAGACTGGAGTTCGCAAAGGAATCTGAGGACATGCGAGAAAAAAAAAATTTGAACACGGCGAAGGACCAGTCGATGCGCGGTTGAGCGCTATCTTTGCGCGATGAAGCTGCTAAGCTGAGGGACGCCACTAGAGATTCCTGCAAGTCACCTCGGTAGAGATGTCGAGATCAACGTGGTGTATTCTCGACAATGGATGAAGTCGAGGGAGATGAGCAGATGGAATGGTCATAGGGAACCAAGTGGGGACGTGATCATCTTCGAAGTGTGGATTCTCCTCTGGCAGTACATGAGTCCTTTTTGGCGTATTCTCCACTGTGGTGAACGAGTTTTCTCCTTGTACCTTCAGAACCAGCAGGAAGAACAAAAAAATTTCCTCTCTTTTTTGTGGCCGTGTATTAAAGCGGATAGCCGAGGCAGGGGCTGGGCGCTTCAAGGAAAGAGAATAAATTCGCATATTGCATAATTCAACTCTTTCATGCTCACATACATCAATGAAATATTGCCCTAAATATATGCCTTTACATACAATATTCTCTTTCATTTTTTCAATAAATATTTCATCTGAAATCTTCCAATCTATTCTGAAATATATCTCTCAAATAAATATATATATATATATATATATATATATATATATATATATTGTATGAATATATAAAAATATTTATTGAATATTGGAAGAATAATATGAATTATTTCCGAAAATATCAAATCGTCATTTCTCCTAAGTCAAATTTCGGTCATCATAGAGTAACGGACTTGGCCCAATTTGCTTTCTTTGTGGACTTAGTCAAATTTATCAAATTAAAGCTTAGAACAATTAATTCAAACTCATCCATTATTGGTCCAATGCAAATGCAATAACAAAAAATGCTCCTAAAGTTATATGATACGCAATTTAATTCTATTTTTTTATTAGAGGTTAAAAATTAATCTTTAATTTTCATCGGGTTGCCAAAATTTAGATGTCAACAACGGCAATATTGCATCACATTTGCGCAGCAGAAGCATTCGAAATAGTTTCAGCAGCCTTGGTTCGTTGGAGGACTCCTTGGCTCACCTCCAAGGACTCCTCAACTCACCTCCATCCCTGACGAAACCGTGGTTGGTTCGGTGTGTCGAGGAGCAACTGATGCTTTCTCAGGGCATCCCGAAGCGGGTGGTCCCGAGGATCCGGTGTTCATATGCTCATTCAGATATGTTTATGTGCTGAACAGCAGGTTTCGGATTCTTAATTTGGTTCATTTAGAGGCCTAGGGCGGTCCAGGGGCGTCCCTACTCCCTTTTGCATTAATACATCGTTTCGAAGCGTGAGTGGGTGTTTTGTTTCTTTTTCTCTCTCTAACAATTGAAAGAAATGGCTTTGGCGAAACATGTATTGCTAGATTGGAGAAAATTTAAGCTCCATTTGTTTTACGGAAAACAAACGATTTGGAAAACATTAAAATGACTTTTTATATCGCCAGAAATAATTAGTCAATTGAAAATGACTTATTACCTATAGAGAGCTCCAAAAGGAGAGGCAGGATATTGCACAGACAAATTTAGATGTCAACAATGTGAATTTCAAGATTTGAAGATCTAATAAGCAGTCCTGGACATATTACCTGATACCAAGCAACTTAGCACATCTCTCTGCGACGAGATATGACTACGCTTGTATGCTGTGTCCGCTAGCAAAACCAGACCAGGGCTTCAGCTTTTTCCAAGTTTCTTTTCACCTTGGAATGTTCCGGTTTGTGACACTCCTGTTTACTAGTGAATTTCATTGTTCGATCCCTTGAAAGTTAGTCATGATCGTATTCAGTGTGCAGTACTTATCTTCAATGCCGGGAGCATCTTTTTGGCACATTCCTCCAAATGTTATTCTGGTGTGCTTCTCAAATCCAGATTACCACAGCACGCTGGAGTTGCTGATGACATTCGGGGATGATATCAGTTGTGTTCTACTTGAAATAATGAGTTAGCAAGATATTCACACTGCAAATTTGTAATAGGCAGGTTGTTTTCCCAATGTGAGCAACTGATGGTTTCATTATGGTTCGCTTTTAGGTCATTGAAATCTGATGATCGTTCTATTCATCACCCCATCCGCCGGATGTCTCTTATCCAGTTATTTTTTAAGTTTCAGGTTTTGTGGTCGACCAGCAATAGAATCTCGCTATGCTGACTGATGAGGAATTGACACAGGAAAAGCATAACTGTACTCATGCAGATGATGATGTACTGTTCAGAACAGTCTTGCTCTTCTTAATCGATTGTTTCTGAACGGTATGTTAATTAAGAACTAACTCCATGTCTTCGCCAGTGTCTGCGTCTTGGAGGAGGTTGTGGAGGTTGGAGATGGAGATTGCTTGATTTCCTGCGCTTCCACACCTCCCGTCGCAGTACGATCTCCGCCATTTTTGGTCAGCTCAACTCCAACCAATCCCTGTTTTGAACCCGTTTGAACACTAGACCCATCAGTGGCGCGTTTTCTTAAATTATTGTTCTTTTTCGCCTGCTGGGCCCAGCCAGCGAGCCCCTGTTGTATGTGTTCGTCAAATATCGCCTTCTTGAACGAAGTCCCCATCTTAATTACAGCAACACAAACAAATGACAAGCACATCAGTCTCATTGTTTACCAAAATCACATGTATAATGATGCAATAGTCATATGACGGAACTCTAACCTGTGTTACAATTGCGTATAGAGGTAGTGTGCTGTAACCACAAAGGAGCTGGACAAACACTCTGCAGTACATAAGCAAAATTTTGCTGTCAGGAGTCAAAGACTAGTTTTTGTAAGATGCATGGATCGAAGAGATTAGTTCCAGCCTCACCGAATGACAAGTCTTGGGATGATAAAATGGATCTCGCGCGTCACGCAGGAATTTAATTTATATCGGATCTGCGGAACGGCAGAGCATTAGTCGAAGTCCTGTTTGTGCGTTGGGAATTTCCAATTTTAACTGACAATTAGCCCCACTTATCCTTACCAATACGAAGAGCAAGAAAGCCAGTTCAAAGGAGTTTTGGAACAGAATGATGTGAATCAGGACGAGAATGAGCCGAGGCCGGTGGAACCAGAAATGGTCATCAGAAGGCTGAACAATTAAGTCCCCTGCAATCGCTATATGCCTCTGGGCAACGTCCTGGGCCAACCGAGTTATCACATGCTCCAGTTTGGTTCCGACCACCAGCAAAAGCTGCACAGAAGCAATAAGCCATTTAAATAAGAGAACCTTCTACGTATGAGTTAGGGATTTCCGTTTCCTTACAGTCAACGGGATGAAAGATATCCAGAAGTACGCGTGCCAACCTGCACAAATTATTCCAAGACAGTTTATTAATTGGAAATAATGTCACTAGTACAGCTTCTGCTCAACTATATGCTTTAAGACAGTGCTTAGACAACTTACCGGCAACATTGACCAGCAAGAAGACCACAACAAATAGCCAAAGGTACCAACTGCGATGAGAAGACTATCATTTATTAAATAGCCTGAGGAAGAACGAGCTAAAATAGTCTCCTGTTTTTATTTTCTAGCCGAAACGTTTACAAAGTTTTCTCTTGACAAAAATGTATGCCCAAATTCTTTCTTGAAGTGAAAGGTAAATAGCTAAAAGCAATTTCCTTTTACCTTATTCCAACAACTTTCTTGAAATCGGCCTCCAGAGCGCGTATCATGTACTTGTGGAAATTGAATTTCGGATTGCCTCTACAATGAGCCTATATAGATGAATTTAATAAATCCCAGTATTGAATTCCACTAGGATCGCCCCACCATATAGAGTCATCACAAGAGCTTATGGACTAAAAAATTATGTTTAGAGGAATATCGTACCGTGATAAAACCCAAACGAAGCGTGGTATAATCCGACCTGGTCACAGAACCATAAAACTGCTTGATAAAGGAATGCTGCGCCAACAGGAAAATGGGTCAAGAATGAGCCAAGGCCCATGAAAATTGCCTGAATATGAACTAGGACATAATAGAAGACGGCCAAATGCCACATCGAAATTTCAATACACAATGCTGGACGTCTCCAGTTGTTAGCGAAGAGTTCTAGTGAAGAGTAAGTTACATGAACAAGGCAGATGAAGAGGAGCCCTTCAAGACTTACCACCCAGCTGAGAATAGATAAGTTCTTGCCAATGCCAATTAAACGTCCTCTGATGAAGGTGTGATCCTGAACATTTGTGAACTTTGATGGCAAAGCTGTGCATCAATTTTGAAATTTTTGAGACTAGAAACTCGGAATATAGTGCAGTAGAATATACCACAGCAAAATTTTCCACTTTTGAATTGAATGACATTACCCTCTTCGGGATCAAACTCCTCCTCCTGAATGGCATCCTCCCATCGCTTCCATCGGCGTATCTAAAAGCGCAGGAGATGAGATCAAGCACTTAGACAAATGATTGAAGACACATTTGAGAGATAAAAGACCAACAATGACAGATGACAGAAAGTCTCCTGGCATGACTTTAAGTTACCTGTGCTCCTCCGCATAGGATCGTTAACGCACAGAAAACCACATGCACAGCGGCCAGCACGAAGATGAAAATGTGCAGATGATGAAGCGCCGTTTGAGACAACAACGGCACCTTCTGAAACAATAATCACGGCGTTATTCCGTCACTCAATCTCTGACTTTGCTCCATGGCTTAAGGCTCAAGGTACATTTTTTTATCTCCTTCCAAACAGATGTAAATCTCACTCGAATGGAGTCACAGCATCAGAACCGAGAAAACATCTAACAGCTGTTTCTGTATAATTTTTAGTGGCACAAGAAATTTCTAATTTTCACGTCGAATGAGCTCTTTGACTTGGACAAAAATAATGGAAAGGGATATATAAACGGAAATGTTCATTATAAAAAATGCCAATATGAAAAGGGAATAAAAAGACACCCAAGCAATCTAGAAAAATGAACCTCACCTTAAAAAGAAACGAAAACAGTAACTGAGAATACTTGAAAAGCCAAAGTCATGGCTCACTGTATAAACCATGTCTATGAACAAGGAAAACACAACCATTGTAGATGGGATGTCCAAACCTTACTAGTTTCTAGAAGCTTACTAATCAAACCTTACTCATGAACTCTGCAAAAATCGGGGTTTCTAGAAGCTTGCTGATCACTGTTTTAAACGATGAGGTTGTGTTGTCTTTTGGGCTTTGTGTGGTTTTTCGACTCCTCGGCTAAAATAAGCAGAAGAGAATGAGCAGGAGAGGAGAATGAGCGGAGGCCCCCCAGAAAACATTATACAGCTTATACCGCAGGGTCGTTTTGTTGGTCACCGTGGCGTTTCAGGCGGCCATGAATCCACCTCCCTCCCTCTCCCTCTCATTTTCTCTGCTCACCTCCCTCTCCCTCTCATTTTCTCTCACGATCTCAGGCTAGGAATGGGTTTATCAGTCTCCTCCGCTTATTCTCCTCTCTCCCGTTCATTCTCCTCTCCTCCGCTTATTTTGGCCAAGGAGTCGAAAAACCACACAAACCCCAAAAGACAACTCAACCTCATCATTTAAAATAGTGATTAGCAAGCTTCTAAAAACCCCGATGTTTACAGAGTTTATGAGTAAGGTTTGATTAGTAAGCTTCTGAAAACTAGTAATCGCCACAACTGTTGAAAATCTGCAAAAAGTGGGAGCTCACTTTATTCATGATGAAGCCCGCAACTCTCTTTTTCGTGCCCAATCAAGGCAGGGTGTGCGTACATAAACCATCAACATATATTAAAAACCATCTCTCTCTCTCTGAACTCAAAGAAAAACCAAATGAAAGAGAACAAAATGATGAAAGGACAAAGGAAAATGCACACGACAAAGGAACACATTCGAAGGGATAGAATCTGGCTCTGATACCTTGTTATAAGTACAAACCAAAATTCTAAACTGGGGATATTTCAACAAGGAGAGAGAGGGAGAGAGAGATGAATATTTGGGATATTGAAAGCTTAGTTACTTTGTCACTGCAGTAGTCGGAGGAAGCTGCTGAATTTCCGTTGAGAAGGCGGCGTCCTCCAGGAGGGAAGAAATTAGTCTGGAAATGAGCAGTGGTGCTGCTGTGCTTGTCGGTGGCAATTTTGGCATTCTTCTCGCAAGGTAGCCACTTATCCGCGAGCTCTTCCGAAATGCAAATCTTGCCTATACTGTCTTGGAACACAGCGAGCAGGAGCGATATGAAACCCAACAGCATTAGCTCTGCCATGAATGATCATCCGCACATAAAATTCAACAGCTTTAGAAACATAATTATGATTTTTCAGTTTATAAGGACACGTGAATGAACCATAACATATGGTAAATGAAACAAAAATTGCTGCGTGTTTAAGGATAACCTTCTTTGATTTTCTGTAAGGCGTCAAAGAGCGGTTTCTGGTTCCTCTTCTGGAGATACTGCATTTGCCAAATCAGAGAGAGAGGAAGGTCACATATTCTCATCAGTAGAGACATGCGGAGTTATCAGACATGCCATGGTCGATGCACAAATATATCAATTCGATGGAAAAGAACGAGAAGAAAAGGCACCTTGCCGGCATAATGAAGAAACCGCTCGACAGCCAGAGAAATGACGACTATCACGGTGCAAACAACGGCGAGCACCCACGTCGGCGTGAACTCCAACGTCGGTCCCTCCCTCCTCCTGCCATCTCTCTCTCTCTCTCTCTGTTGAGAAATTTGATATGAATTCGATATTTGCGTGTCTATATGTATGTGTATGTGACTAAACACGATGTGGCATGGGAGGCTGAAAGAGTATACGCTGGACTAAGAAAGTGGGATGGTTGCTCTCAGATTGATCAATAAACTAGCGTTTGACTACGGTCACCAGTGGTGAAGGTAGGATTGCATGCTTGAAATGGTAAATGCCACTGAATGTTTTGTTAGGACGTGTTCACACCTAAATTTTGACAACACGTTTAGTCATTTATCACATTAAAAAATTAATTACATATCATATTTTTTTAACCCCTAAAAATATTTATTAATTAATTAATTACATAGCATATAGTTTTAGGTGCATTTATTTTAATTTATATTTACATTGGGTCAGTGACAGATTGATTTAATTTGGTAATTATGAGCTTTAATTTGATAAGTCGGACTAAGCCCACGAAGAGAGCAATTTGGCCCAAGCCCGCATTTAAAAAAAAATCATATTGCAATTTTTGAAAAAATCAATAGAGAATATTCATTTTTGCAAAGGAAATCGAAAAGAGGTGTGAAAAATAAAAAATGATCTTTGCGGATGTTAATTTGAAAATGAAATTAAAATCCACCTATAAAAAAAAGTTACTCGTGTAGGGTTTCTGGCCAGACATTGATACATATGGCCATTGAGAGAAAAACGTGAGTTTCACAGTTGAGAGACACAATCATATGAGAGAGACAGCTATAAAGTAAGCTTTCTACGAGAACCCCTCGTGGCATTGTCAGTCGTGCCGTCACCATTCACGAGTCACGACACCATTCTTTTTGCTGTCCGGTTCAACAAGGACGGCTTGCTGCAGTTCCTTTCATCGCATAGCTCGGACCAGTCATATTGACGTGACCTGCAAAGGTCCCACACTTGCCGTTTTGAGTTAGCAGCGTTCCTCCACTTTGGTACGTTGTTACTGATCCCAAACGTGGCCAGCATCACTTTAGCCGCGAAGTCGCTCGAAATTTCAACCAGTCTCAAGCCAACGTGAGCCGTGGCGCCTTGCTGCCGTGCCAATTTGCCATCGTTTTTTTTTTAGCAACGTCCAGCCATGGCACCGCCTCACCACGTTCGTAGCAAGCTGAGCGACGGCCGCAGCTTGATATCCCATCACATCCGAACGAGATTCCTATTGAAGCTGTTAATTCTCACTATCATGCTGGGGGACGTACCTGTCCAGATTGCACTAATCAAGACCATTGTTGCCGCTGGTCTTCTTTCTTCACAGGGCACCTGACTTTGACTAATCAAATAATTGTCCCCTGCAGCACCATGACCCACGAACAGCACCAAGAAACCTAGCCAAGCATCGCTGTGTTTTGATTCGCAGGTCCTCGGAAGCTTGTCTTCGATCACTAATCCAAGCTAAAGCCAACGTGGATCTGCGAGTCTCGCCGAGAAGCACCCCAGGTCAAACCAAATTCTTCCATGGCCCCACGTTTGGTTGTGACAATCGCGAAGGTCACGAGTTCGAGCCACCGCTGAACCTATTTCGACGCTCTAAGTCCCAACAATTCCAAGTGAGATCTCAGCCCAGCGTGTCTTCTGCAAGTCTTTCCAGCGAGTTTCCCACAACGAGTAACCTTGGTTGGGCCGCATCAAGCCGCAGCAACGTGTCTGGTTCCATACAATCAAGACCGATCCTGCAAAGTTCTATTCTTTATTTTTGCTGCAGATTTTTTTGGCACGGTTTCATCACCCATTACACGCAGAAGATGCCACTTTCTTATTTCTTTTGATGTATAGAAGTGGCCTAAGAGGGTTGCTCGGTCAAAGTCTTCAATGGAGGCATTCAGCAAGCATCTGAGTCACTAAAATCTGCGCAAGAGACGGGCACACGTCCTTTGAGTAAAGGAGGACGCATACATTGAAAGGAGGGAGGATTTTCCACACCTATTTTATAGAAATTTGGAGCATCTCCCAATTGTTGTTCTCTAGGTTTCTCGGATAAGCCTTGCTACTGATACGACAACAAAAGTTATCGTTTTGCAGATTGCTTCTCGAGGTTTACGTGCATATTGTTGAATCGAGCAATCATCAAGGAGCTGCATGCAAAGCCGCCTGGCGGGTAACCATCTCGTGAGCCTCACTAAGCACCACCACATCGGGTCGCGAGTAGCCACTTGAGGATCGGAATTCGGAAGCCGATATTCGAATTAGGTGAAAATCTTCTCTATTTTGATTTCTGAAAATTCCGTTTCTTTATTTGAAATATTTCTCGTGCATTGTTGAAATTCCCGACGCACCATCTTAACTCGCAACCGCACACGAATTTTTATTCTATTTATAAAGCTTTAGATGGAATAATTATTCACCCAGGAGTAAAATTGATATCTTGATCTTTAAGGCAATTTTATTAGCGAAATAATCAAGTTGATTAGATATCGTTTTCCAGATTCGAACGGTGGATAATATTTTTGATGATCGTGAATGATTTGATGCTTATATTTTAATTGCTTTATTTATCCAAAAATATAAATAATAATAAAAAGATTGCATTTGCATGTCATGTAGATTTGATTTGATTTCCTAGATAGAATTGCATGATAGATTAGTTAGATTCTTTTCTAATTACATTAGAGTGCATGTTTAGATGTTATCTAGGTTAGATAAAATCTTTGAGTTAAATTGCATGTCGAGATAAATTTCTAGGTTAAGAGAGGATTCAGATTGGTCTCTCTTTCCTAACTTAAAATAGATAATATCTCACTTTAGTTAGATTTTTTTTTTTTTAGCAATTTTAATTTCAAATTTCATGGAAAACACCAAAAAAATTGTCTTTGAATAAATTAATTTCATTCTCTAGGATAGGTTGCATGCTCATTAAGAAAACACAAAATATTTTATTTATGTCATATAGTTTAGGTCATATTGCCATGTCATATTATTTCATGTTAGATTAGTAGCATGCATTGCATAAAGCATAATTCCCATTAAATAAGTGAAAAAAAAAATTGGGTGTTAATTAGAAATCATATCTATGATTGTCGATGTGAATTCTGATCTAATATTACAAATGCTTTCGATGCTATGAGGTAAGTCCTGCAATTTATTCATTGCTATTCTTGAATGTTAAATTTATGGTTTGCGCATCCGCCTTATCACCTCACATGTTAGGAAGGTAAATGAAAATCAATTCAAGCTACCTGCAAAATATTTTTTTCAAAATAAAAGAAAAATGTACCGAAAGGGCATTAGAGAAATCTAGTGTAACCAAGTCCCCATATCCAAAGTTTCTGGTTCGTAGGAGTAAAGTAATTCTCCCGTTATTTTACTTAGGTGTTTAATCGACCTACCATAAACTGATTAGTGACGACTCCTAGATAAAATCTATTTGAATGTTAAGAAATTTGAACCAAGTTGCGAAAGTTGCGAATTCGTATAGGCTTGGGAGAGCCCGAGCTAAATCTAGGTTTAGTAATCCATTAATCAAACTCTAAGTGATACATTCAAAAATTTGGTCGCGACAGGACGTAGACCCCTTTAAAGAAAACCATGTAGAAACCACATAATCTCTAGTCTGGTTGGACAAGACAAAATCAATCTTGGTACTCGGACAAGTTCGGATCGGAACGTGTGATTGACTTGGTCTAACAAGATTGCAGTCGGTGTTGACCTCTTAAGACTTCTCCAGTTTGGAAGTTCCCATGTGTTTTAGACCTAATCTTGCACGATTCTACCATCTTTCTGATGACATTCCACGCGAGACTACAATTCAAGTCTAATGAAAGAAGAAGAAATTACCAAAGAAATGAATGAGGAACTATCAAGACAAGAGTGTGGTTCAATTTGAAGGTCAATACAACGTAGGGAATGCCAGTCGCCAAAAAATTCACGATGAATCTGGAGGGTATGGAGTCCACAATTGATCGATCACCCAAGTGTTTCTCATCCCTAGCTACCTCCCCAAAAAAAAAAAAACCCACAAGTGTTGTTATCACACAACTTTTTACTGTGGACTCATTCAGAAAATCATAGAAAGAAAAATCCTAACAATCTCGTGTGTTCTATGTGTCCACCAATTATAATTCCATCTCATATATATACATAAGAAAGCTAGTCAACTTTAATAACCTACTCAAACAAGCAAATATACTTGGATTTAGTTTCCTAAACTCGAGATATCTTGGTTGCTTAAATGTCCACCGCGTAAAATTCCATCTCATAGACATATATCTCTTGTTTGCTCTATGTGTCCACCACGTAGAATTCCATCTCATATTTATACATAGGAAAGCTAATCAACTTAGAAAACCAACTTAAATAAGAAAATATACTTGGATTTAGTTTCCTTCACATGCTCAAACTTGAGATATATTCCCATTATTGTGTATGATCACAAAGAAAAAGTCCCAACATTCTCTTGTTCGCTCAAACGTGTCCACCGCGTAAAATACCATCTTATATATATCCACTTAGGAAAGCTAGTTATTAAAAAACCTACTCAAGCAAGGAAATACGCTTGGTTTAGTTTCCTTCACAAACTCAAACTTTAGATATATACCATTATTGCATCTGATCACCAGAGAAAAAATCACAACACTATCTTGTTTGCTCCAACGTACCCACCGCAAATTTCATCCCTTATATATACACATCACTGTTCATTACAATAGAACAACTAGCCAAATTAGGAAACCTACTTAAACGAGGAAATATACTTGGATTTAGTTTCCTTGACAAGTCAAAACTCGAGATATATTTGCAATATTGTGGACAATATACTGAGCATGACCATCATATCACAGACACGAGAATTTATCTTTTGGAATTTACACTTAAGTTGGGTCGAAAAATGCATTTTTTAAAGACTGAAATACCAACTCTTTCCCTAAAAATATGCCAGAAATTATTTGGTGGGTCACGTTTTTCTTGAGAAAATCTCTGCATTCGGGATTTCATGTTAGTTCATCAATACATGCTAAATTAGAATTCACGTAGTCACAGCATTTAAGTTTAATTATGTTCATGTTAAACAAGAAAAATGCAAAAAGAGTAAATCAGCATCCCTTGATCATATCTAGATATCATGTCTATGTGGAAAAATGCAAATGGAGTAAATTGGCATCCTTAATCATATCTAAAAATCATGTCTAAGTCATGCATAAATCAAATTCAAGCGGTTGCTTGGTCTTCAATTAATATTTTGGAAAATATTCATTGGAAACTTTGCTTAGCACATCAAGGTTTTTCCATCTCCACGAGTAATTTAATTATTTCTTAAATTATTGAGTATTAATTTCTTGTTTGTAGGCCCACGTGGTCATCTCTTACATGTTAGTGGTTAAGCTTAAAATTAACTCAAATTGCTTGCAAAATATTTTTGAATAAAGAGAAAATGTATCGAAATGATGTTATATTTACCCTACGTAACCAAGTCCTCGTATGCATAAATATCTAGTTTACAAATTGCTTGAGTTTCTAATTGACCCATAATAGATTAGTGACAACTCCAACTTGAATTGATTTGCACGGTTAGATGATTAAATTAAATCCACCCAAAGTTGCAATCGGTATGTTCTTGAGAAAGTCCATGCTTAAGTGTCACGCCCCGATCCTCCGAGCACGTGCCCATCCCTCATTGGTTGATTAAACTACAACATCCTAGGACGTGTCACCGACCCATTCTTTTTAATGCGCATGTAGAAACATATAAATAATCCCCAGATAATAAAACATCAGAATAGGAAAGTAGGGCCAATTTTTCAGACCAAAACAAACCTTTTATAAACAACCAAGTTCATTTACAAGACCATACTATTTACAAAAAGGTCGACTCATTCCAAAAGGAACCGTCCTATGACCTACTAGTCAAACCCATTCACCGATTTTGGTCTATCCACCTTTTCAGACTCCAGGGCTTCTATTCCTTCATCAATACCATCTAAGGACCTAAAAATGATTATACAATAACCAGTGAGACAATGTCTCAGCAAGTTCAACCCCCTAAGATCCCATTAGGAAGCAAATAAGCCTTAAAGGCTGCCTAAGCACAACACAAATCAAAGGACTTACCTTAGCCTCAGTTCCATCCTGCAAATTAGTATCATTTACAAATGCCTCAAATCACATTAATCAATCAATTCATAACATCATATCAAATCATTGATCAATCGATCTAGTCGATTACATATCACCACGGTCCTTTCTTGGTCGACTCATCTCATACTATCTATTAAGTCCAATCATATCAGGACTGCTCTCTGCTAAGCTGATAAATAGATAGTATAGCTCGCTTCTGAGATGGTCGGGTATACTATTATCTGCTAAGCTGCCATATCGCCCGACAGTTGATATAGTATACTGACGATGCTTAATCTAAGCTGATAAATAATATATTGCTCTCTGCTAAGCTGACATATTGCCCATGGGCTGATATAATATACTAACATTGCAATAAGGTATGATACTCTCGCTAAGCCGACATATCGCCCGTAGACTGATATAGTATACCGGTATACTGCTCTCTACTAAGCTGACATATCGCCCGTAAGCTGATATAGTATACTAACGTTACAATAAGGTATAATGCTCTCTGCCAAGCTGACATATCACCCGTAGGCTAATATAGTATACCGGTATCTTGCTTCGTTGTTGACATATTGTCCGTAAGCCAATATAGATTTAATATTTTTATAATTCTTGATAAAATAGCCGTGTCTGGGTACATAGTCGACCTTAGCCAATATACTATAATTTTATTTCAACAAATCCCACCATTTTCTGTAGTCCACCAAAATATTTTTGGTGCTATCAACCAATGCCCGGTTATTTTTCCATTAATTATCAAAATTAATTAATTTAGAAAAATAATCCTAAAATCACCATTAATTCAATTCAGCACAAATTAACGCTCAAATAAATAAACAGACTGCACCACAATAATCAGCATAAAATTTCGGTCATCAGCTATCCCAGCCAAATTCCAAAAAATAATTAATTAATTAATTAATTACAAAAATTATTAAATAAACGCAATAAATCCAATTTAGGCCCGTAATGCCTAATTGGACACCAAAACGGGTAATAGAACCTATTTCCTTGCTAATTGCTACAACTAATCGCCTAACATGCATCGGTAAATCTCTAATTTAATTACTCTAATCTAATCTATCCACCTAGTCACACTTAATTACATCTAATCAACCCCTAAGCATCATTAACCTACTAAGCGAGGATTAGTGAATTAAACTCACCTAATTAGATAATCCATTTGGATCAAAATGACGAGGACACGACGACGGCCGATAAACCCCAAAGCGGCGGTGCCAACGGGGGCATGGACCGGGCCTGAAATTGACCCAACAAATCTCAACCCAAACCGAGATTTGTTGCTAAATTGGGCTGGGCTTGATCTAGGCTTGAGGCTGCGGTTTGGGCTCGGCTCGCGAGCTTGGGCTCCAAGACTGGGCTGTTGAAATGTAATTGAAAATGGGCTTGAAACTTGGGCTAGACTGCATAGAACAATTGTGGACTGGATTGCTGAAATTCACGAGCTTGGACTGCTGAATTCTTAGGCCGAAGTTGGGCTGAACTTCACGTGGATTGCTAGTGCGAGGAAAAGACGAAGATGTTGGGTTGCAGTTGGTCGATTGTGGGCTTTGTTGGATTGAACTAAGCGGAGAGGGAGAGAAGCAACTTTGGGCGATGCTGGCAGCAGAGAAACGAAGCAGAGAAAGAGGAAGCAGGCTGGTGTGGTTGGCAGCTGCTTCAGTGGTGGTGGCGTGAGTCTTTGGTGGAATGGAGCTACACGAGGGGATGGCCGGCGGGTCAAAGATGGGGAAATTCTTTGGAGTTGTTGACTCAAGTAAGCAACGCCACGTGAAGGTGGCATGAAACGATAGCCGAGAGAGAGAAGATGGGATCGATGGTGGAACAGCAAGCTTTGGTCAACACCGGGAGCAGCTTGAAGTTAGTTGATTGGAGGGAACAAGAGTTGGTGGTGATAAGGCATGCTGGCAAGCGGCAGAGGCTGAAGAAGAGACGGTCATGGGCGAAGGGTTTCAATTGACTCGGTAGGAGGAAATCGAAGGAAAAATGAAAGAAACAAAAGAAGCCAATGAAAGAGAGAAAAAAGGAAGAACCAAAGAAGGGTCGGGGAAATGGAATGCACGAAGATGGAGAGGGCTGAGGCGTACACGGCAAGCTCAAGAAGAAGGGGCAAAAGTCAAGATAAAATATCAATTTCTTCATGACTTAACTCACAAAAATCCACAAGATTATCCACTTGGTCTCTCAATACTTTCTAGCTTGAAATTTCCATGAATTAGCCAAATTTGATGCCCAAAAATTGCTGCCCCAAGCCTAGTTCCAAATTCTTCAATTTAAGCTTCAATTTCCACCCAAATTCTTCAATTTGATATCCAATTTTGCTGATTTTCCGCAACGTCCGAAACAATTTTCTGTAAAAATTTTCGGAGGATGAGTCGACGTTCCTAAAATGACTCGTGACATGACAAGACTTTCAATTTCTAAAATCGAATTCAATTTCGCTGTTGATTTCAATCGACGTGCTTTTAGTATGACCTAACGTACCGAGTAGCTTTTAGGAACTTTTAATGCAATTAACCTGTAGTCGATTTTCTTTGAGCCACATGTACCTTTTCGACACATTGGCGGCTCTCGGTTGTCATAAAAATCTCAAGGTTTCAAATACGGACACAAGGCGCCAAAATGACAGAAAAATCAGTCTAGTGCCGATCAACGAGAATTTTGCAAATTAGTGAAATCACCCACGTTTAGCCACACATTTTAATCAAACCGACTTATCTCTGATCTTTGATTAATTTTTAACTATGCCGTAATGACCCTTGCAAACTAGCACGGTCGAGCAGTCGATTTCTAGTTAAATTCTCAAGTCTATTGCATTTGAAATCCCTTAATGGCTTTACCTGATAGGCCAGTTATCTCGTGAGTGGCCATCTTAGAGAAAAGCACTATAGTCGCGTCGATGAAAACCTTAACTTATCCGATCGAAATCAGAACCTGAGTTTTTAGGATGTCACACTAAGTGTAAGCTTAATAATCCATTAACTTTCCCTAACGATTCACCTCTAGGAGAGCCGCAATAGGAAAAAATAAAAAGAAGAATGAAAAAAAAAAAAACTCCAATGCCCCAACGATGGCTTGATAAAAAGCATGTCAAATGCATGTGCTCATCGCTTGGTGAGGATTTAGCAGCTAGTACCTTTATTTGAGATTCAGTTAGTCATTTCAGGCCCGAGATTATATCCATTTTAAGTTTTCTTTTGAGAAAATAATTGTGCTTCATCATGCTTTTATTTAAGCATTTTTTAACTTTGGATGACTCCACTCTTATATTCTTTTTTTTTTTTTAAGAAAATTTTCCACGACAAAAATCCCTTTTTGAATAGGAAAAGCATTCATACTACTACATCCAACATTTTTTTTCTTGACAAATGAAATGGATTTTGGCATCTTTTCAATCTATAAATGGGAAAGCAAAACTTACTTTTCCTAATGCAAAAGTCTTCACTTTTTAATTTCTTTAATTTTCATTATTGAAGAAAAGTCATCTTCTATTGTTCATGATAGTGGATCCTACAATGAGTCCAATGCTTTTCATGCTCAAGCTATAAATAAAATCATAAGGGAATTGTTTTTGGGCCCCCCAAAGGAAAAAAGTAAATTCATATGTGAATCACATTATAAGTTTTGTTAGGAGTAAGCATGATCCGGGTTGAGCCGGTCCACCCCCTAACCTTATAACCAACCCGCACAGTGTTGGTTCTCAATTTTTGGAACAGAGGACCGACCCTATTGAGCTTGGGACCGAGGACTAGACCGACCCAATGGGTTCAGGGGTTCGGTCCAGTTCCAAGGTCTACCCAGGACCAATCAATATTTTTTTATTTCATTTTTTGTACTCCTTAAAAAAATGATTAAGGACTAGATTGACCCAATGAGTTTGGTCCAGTTTCCAAGTCAACCCAGAATCAACCAATAATTTTTTATTTCATTTTTTGTACTCCTTCAAATGATAACCAAGGACTGTACCGACCCAATGGGTTCGATAATGAGCGAGGTCAACTAAGAAAAGCAAGCGATGAGAGTCAAGTAGGATGAGCGTCAAACAGAATGAGCATCGAATGTCAAGTGGGAAGCAACAAGCCAAACAAGTATTGAGCGGTAAGCGGCACGAATGACCCAAAGCGAGTGAGGCGAGTGTCGAGTGGCAAGTGAAGAAGTTGTTTCTTTCGATTTTAGCAAATTAAAGACTAGGAGGACAAATAAGATAGAAGAGAACGAATACTAGAGAAGGATGCCATAAGGAGTTGTTTATGTCTTTTTGGACGCCGTGAGAACTCCTCACAAAAACATTTTTCTCCTTCGTAAATTATGACTATTGACACGATAAAAGTTATTAAAGAATAATATAAAATTACTTGAACTCCTCACTAAATAGATATTTAATATTGTTGACGCTATTTAATTTAAGGTTTTCTCTATACATAAAATTTATAAATAATATATTAGATACATATGGTCAGGTTGGTCCGGGTTGGACCGACCCGGAACTCTCAAGATCGAAGACTGACCCGCACAATGCTAGTCTAGGAATTCTAGGATCAAGGACCGACCCAGTCTCCCTAAGAACCAGATCAGGACCGACAAGGTTAGGCTGGTCCAAGGTTGACCCTGGACTGATGCTCACCCCTAAGTTCTGTGCTTCCACAATGAAAGAGATTTGCATCCCATACACATGAATTCAAGTAAACAAAAAAGGTGATTTCGCTTTTAAAATAGTCTAATCAATTCGTTAATGCTCTAATCATGCTGTGAAAAGTTGTGCATTATGATCATGATTGATGAATAGTCTTCCCCACATTGAAAGAATGATTAATGGGGGTCATCGTGTGTGCAAATCTGATAGAGTAATTATCCAAGATTTCTTTTTTCCCGATGATTGAACTTCATCCATAGGACAATTTGACCATTATTGGTTATGTTGATGAATAGGGAATATTTAATAATTGTGCATAAATGAAATAGAATGTAATATCTCTTCTTTTCACATTTTGTTAGATCCTATATAAGATAAGTTGCCTATACTTGGTGCAAGGAATGGATTCTGAATGAATCACTCTTATCTAGGATCATTTATAATGTGAGTGTACGAGTTTTCAAGTGCATATCAAAAAGTTACCATGGCTACCACTAGTTAATCAAAAGGAAACATGTTGGCAAAAAGCTACCGGAACCATTTAACCATAGCTAGTTTCCTTTTTCTTTTTCAAAATTTTTGTCGCTTGGATGGCAACCCAAATTTGCCAGGCAGATCAATGCCCACAGAGGTAACTTTTTCTTATACTTCTCATTCGCAACTTTTTCACCGTGCTGGGAAACAGATTCCCAAAAATGATCCGATATTCAATCAAACACTGAAAAACGAATGCGGAAAACAAGCCTAGAAAACATATTATACCGATCATAAGGCATATTACAGAATCGAACATACTTTGTCTTTCATAGATTAAACACCGTTGACGCAGTTTGATGAGGAATTTTGATACTATTCTTCAAAACCAATGTATTGTTTTTGGGGAGAAACTGAGAAAGTGTAGAAAACCAAGAGAACATGTTTTCTCTTATTTTCATATTACATAGCAACTACTCAAATTTTCTCTTTTATTCAAAAATCCTTTTTTTTTCTTTTTTTTTTTTACAATAACTGCACTCTTCTTCTATGGGCCCTTCACTTATGGGCCGGTTTTTGGTCCAACATGGGCGGACGGGCTTAAATAAGCCCATCAAAAATAAAGAACCCATTATCTCCCACTCGCACATGGTGGACCGAACATAATTCTCTTTACCTCTTTGTAACATTCATATCGGTGAATAATCCATACGACCCGCATACTTTAAGAGCTCGTTGTCATACATCTATTAAGAATATATAGCAGTTCATAATGGGCATCACATTTTTTAGTAGATTTAGTATGCAGTACCTAAGATCAATCAATCACATTTATTTCTCTATTAATCTCTTTTTAACAATTATAAATATATATATATATATATTGTATTCACAATTATGATTATCCTAAGAACAATCATAATTGGTTGACTAGTGAATACAAAACTAGAATGTGATTCTCTAAATTCGATCTTCCTCTTTCCTTGAAACTCTCAATTTCAATTCAACTTAATTTTCTAAAAATGTCCCATTAGATCGAATCAATTCATAATCATTGGCAACATTCTAAGATAGCAAACACTAAATAGAAATCTTGAGAATAAGTAAGAGTCATGATGGCACTTAATTGAGAAAATATTTTCCTTAAAAGTCTCACACAGCATAAAAGTTGAGATCAAAACTTGTGCCGCTCTTATTGGTCGTCTTATGCATACGTAGTATAAAATACGTATTACAGTATTAACTCATTCCCATGGAACATATGTACTCTTTCACGAAATTCATCAGAACTCACATCTGGCATCATAAACAAATAAAGTAAAATATGTGGGTTATTTTACTTTCGGACATAGTAAATATTATGTTCTCATATTAACACTCAGTTAAAGCGACATATATATTTTAAGATTGAGCTCTCGACTATCACCTAAATAATAAGCTTAAAAATCATCACATCTCTATTTATCACATAGTAAATAGAGGCGATTACCCGTGTGAGTGTGCTAATCTTTTATCTGTCCGACATACTTTCTCAATTTTATATAATGCACTAAGCATTAAGATGCATAAATATCAAACAAAGACTCAAATGCATTGATAATGAAAACAAAAATTCATTAAATGTAAACACTTCAAGGAAATTACAATATTCAGTACATCAGCCTCTACGCAATCCTAGAGATTTCACATCGTCACAAAACACATCTCTAGATATTTGCTTCGTCATAGGATCTACTACCATTCTATGCAGTTCATCTCTTTCATACAATCATATCTTTAACAAAATTATATTTGGTATATATCTGTTTAGTCTTGCTAAAATATTTTGGATCTTTGGTGTACACCATTGCTGCTTGGCTATCACAGTTAACCAACAATGAGTCTGCAGCATTCTCAATAACACCTAAATAATCCAAAAATCTCTTAAGCCAAACACCTTCTTGTATTGCTGCTAATAATGCCATGAACTCAACTTCTATCGTGGACAAGACTATACACGTTTGTTTCTTACTGCTTCAAGATATGGCGCCGTTATTCAGTAAGAAAACAAATCTAGAGGTAGATTTCATTTTATCTAAATCTCCTCCCCAATCAGCATCTGAATAACTTTCAAGTCATAGATCATTTCCTTGATAACTCAGCGTATAATCAGCATTTCTCTTCATATACCTCAGTATTCTTTTAACAATTTTCCAATATATTTGAACTGGATTGGATTATAATCTACTTAACATTCCAACTGCAAAACATATGTCAGGTCTTGTACACATCATAGCGTACATTAAGCTTCCAACAACACTAGCATAAAGAACATATTGCATTTGTTCCTTCTCTTGTGGAGTCTTTGGACACATTGTATGTCTCAATCCTTCACTTTTTGCAATAAGAGTATTTATGGATTTACAATTTTGTATACGAAATCGTTCAAGAACCTTATTTATGTATGTTTCTTGCGAAAGAGATAATGATCTCTTTGAACGATCTCTTCAAATCTTAACCCCAAGAATGTATACAGCATCACCCATGTCTTTCATCTCAAAATTGGAAGATAACCAACTCTTGACAATATTAACAAACTCCATATTGCTTCCGGCAATCAGTATATCATCAACATATAATGATATGATCACAAAATGATCTTTGAATCTTTTGATAAATACACAATAATCATCATCAATCATTGTAAAATTATATGCTATTATAGCATTATGAAAACGTATATACCATTATCTTGACGATTGCTTAAAGCTATATATCAATCTCAAAAGTCGACATATCTTTTGTTTTTGGCCTTTCATAATGAAACCAACAAGTTATTCCATATATATTTCTTCATCTAATTCTCCATTGAGAAAAGTAGTCTTTACACCTATTTGATATAACTCAAGATCCATACTAGTTACTATTGCCAGAATTATGTGAATCAAGGTAAATCTCACTACAAAAGAAAATGTTTCCTCATAATCAATTCCTTTCTGTTGATTATACCATTTCGCCGCAAGACAAGCTTTATGTCTTTCTATTGAACTATCAGTTTTACGCTTTATTTTGAGAACCCACTTGTTCCCAATGGATTTTCGTCCTTTTGAAAGATCAACCAGTTCCCAAACATGATTTGACTTCATTGACTCTATCTCATCTTCCATCGCATGCATCCATTTTTCCTTACTATGGCAATTTAGAGCCTCAATTACATTTCTTGGCTCATCTTCGTCTTGTAGAACAACCATAAAAGTTTCATCTTCAATGTCAAAATGTCGATGGAGAATATTTTTGCAACTTATTTGCCGTTTGGGAGATTATACATTTTCCACATTATTCCCCCATTATGCTCCCACTCAAATTTGATAATGACGATATCTTCTCATCGTATAGTTGTAATTGAGAGTGAGTTGAAATAAATTCATCACTTCTCATATTACTCCCACTTGGACGAACTCCACTAAGTTCATTATCTTAATCCAAGGTTTCAAATAGGGAGTAATTCTCACTTATTTCACCCTTCTTAGAAAATTCATTATCTAATAATGTAACATTCCGTGATACGAATTCAGTTATACTCCCACTTTCCTGCTCACTTATAAACACGTACTCTTTCGAGTGTTCTGAGTATCTTATGAAAATTCTCTTCTTACCTCTAGGACTTAATTTCCCAAACTTGTGAGATGGCTCATGAGTATAGGCAGCACAATCCCACGGTTTAAGAAAACTTAAGTCTGATTTTCTACCTGTCCATAACTCATATATAATTTGGAAGACACACGGTTAAGTACATAGGCAACAATTAATAAAGTATCACTCCAAAAGGTGATAGGTAAGTTAGCATGCGCCATCATGGACCTAACCATTTTCAGTAGGGTTCTGTTTTTTCTTTCCGCAACACCATTTTATTGAGGAGTGTAAGGAATAGACAATTGTCTTTCTATTATCTTTTCATCACATAAATTTCTGAACTCATCAGATAAATATTATCAACCTCGATCGGATCTCAATACTTTTATTTTCTTATCTAATTAATTTTCTACCAAACTCATAAACTTTTTTGTGACATTCTAAAAATTCAATTATGTTTTCAATTAAATGAATCGGGCATTTCATCGACGCGCCTATAGTGTTATTTTCTGATCCGATCACTCATGAGATAACTAGACTATTTGGAAAAAGCCATTAAAGGATTTTAATGTGGTAAACTTGAGAATTCAACCAAAAATCGACTACTCGACCGTGCTAATCTGCAAGAGTCATTATGGCACAATCGAAAATCTATTAGAGACTGGAAATAGGTCGATTCAATTGAGATAGGTGATTAGAGTGTGGATGATTCCACCAGATTGCAAAATTCTCGTCAATCGGCACTAAACCAATTTTGTCACACCCTGATCCTCAAGCGCGTGTCTATCCCTCGGTGGTCAATAAAAATTTTGCGACTTCCCAGAACAAGTCGCCGACCCTTTCATTTTATTGCACATACGAAAGCGAATTACTAATTCCCGATAGACACATTCATGGGATAGGAAAGCAGGACAACAAATTCCAAAGTAACACATTATTAAAACCACAGTTGGTTTACAAATAGAGGCCAATTCTATGGTCTAAGTACAAGAGGTCTATCTTCCAAAAGAACTTTGAGCAACCCATGCTCCTGACCCTTCTGCCTCAAATTTCGAGTTCTTCACACTAAGGACCTGAAAAGTTAAGCCCACGACGATGTGAGATATAAATCTCAGCGAGTTCACGCTTTAAACCCCAATTAAGAGGGTAATACGCCTAGAAGCGTCCTAACCACACAACCACACAATTTGAACAAAAGACTTACCTCGCCTCAATTCCTTCCTACATGTTAGCACAATTCATATGTCACATAAGTGCAGTAATAACACCCGAGCATTTGGAATATCTTAGTCAATTAATTGAATCAACATCATTAATCCATCATTCAATCAAACAATCTACAAAAGTCTCGATTATAAGGCTAAATCATTATCACTCGTCACATTCCGTGTCACACAATTTCATCCCATAATCAAGCGTGATAAATCATATCGGGGGTTCCATCTACACTCGATATTTACTCTCAACATTCCAACTCAAAATCAGACTCAAAGCTCTAGAGATGACCCTACACGAAGTCTTGTTATCATGCAGTACTTAGTCCTTGACCACAAATAACATTAGTATAAAGCACTAGAGGTAACGCACATGAAATCTCGCCATCATGTAGCACTTAGCCCTTCACTATAGAAAGCAATAGTATAAGGCACTAGAGGTAACTCACACAAAGTCTTGCTATCGTGTAGTATTTAGTTCTTTATTGCACTAGGCAATAGTATAAAGCACTAGAGATTACTCATACGAAGTTTCATTCTCATGTTGTACTTAGCCCTTCACTATGCATGACAATACTATAAGGCACTAGAGGTAATTCCCATGTGACTCAGGTCGCCATGTAACATTTAGCCCTTAACTACAATAAGCAATGGTATCAGGCACTAGAGGTGACTCATATGAAGTCTCATACTCGTCTAGTACTTAGTCTTTTACCTACTCACGACCCATCAGGTTTACTTGCAGAGCGCCAAGCTATCGCGACCAAATTTTCGGGTGCACCACCTAAAGTTTGGCTAATGGATTATTAAGCCTAAACTTAGCTCGAGCTCTCCCAAGCCTATACCAATTCACGACTTATATTCAAATTCTTAACATGCAATTGATTTTTAGTCATGAGTCGCCACTAATCTATTTTTTAGTGAGTTGATTAGAAATCCAAGTAAAGTAACTGGAGATTTACTTTACTCCTACGAATCGATATTATGAATCCGGGGACTTAGTTACGCTAGATTTCTCTAATGTCATTTCGATACCTTTCTTTTTTATTTTAAAAAAAATGTTTTGCAGGCAGCTTGAATTAATTTTAAATTTATTTCCCTAATATGTGATATGACCATACGAGTGCACAAACCACCAATTTAACACCCAAGAAAGCAAATAAAAATATGTGAAACTTACCTCACAGCAACGAAAGCATCTGCATTATTAAATCAGAATTCACATCAATAATCATAGATATGATTTCTAATTAACACGAAATTTCTTCTTTTTTTCTTTTGTTTTCACTTAACTAATGAGAATATAATCCATATACAATGCAATGCTTCTAATCTAATGTGAAATGATATGACATTGCAATATAACCTAAATTATATGACATGAATCATTTTTAAAGAAATGCAATAATTAAATATGCGATCTAAATTAACCAAAATGACATAATCTTAATGACGGGCAATTTCTAATTAAATGCACCTAACAACAATCACTAAATAATGTGCATTTTATAAACCTAATTCTATATGACATATGCATAATTTCTTATTTTCTTAATAAGCATTCAATCTAACCTAATATGCAATAACGTGCAAATAATGCCTTAATTCTAATTCTTTTTCTTTTTCTTTTATGAAATTCGAAATTAAAATTGCCACGTAATTAAACATGCAACTTAAATTTAAAAAAAAAAAAAACTAAACGCATTTTTTATTTTTAAAAAATTCGAAATATAATCTATATTCTAAATATGCAAGATAACAAGAAATATTATAAAACAAACCTAATCATAGTTCAAATATTTTTTTTTTTATTTTTTTTTTACGAAAATAAAATTGATTCAACCAACACGACAAGAAATCGACAAGATAAGATTGATATCTATAAACCGGCGAACCATATTTTGCGCATGAGATCAAATTGGCCAATTTTAAACTAAATCGCAAATCAAATCTCGAGCAGGAGATGATCGAATTAGTGATTTTCCAAGCGATTGTAAGTCGATTTCGGACACGAAAATCAGACTGTCAATCCCTAATTTGATAAGCTATTTTCATGTCAGAATTTCAATCATATATTAATGAATAATTCTACTAAAAACAAAACTATAAAAGAAATAACAATAAAAAAAACTACCTAATGTATTTTTTCTTTTCTTTTTCCTTTTTTCCTTTCGAGCAAGGCTTGTGATCGGGTCACCAAGGGCGGCGGGTCTCGGTCGTACGGAGGTCCGGCGAGGTCCAGTGAAGAGTGGACCAGCAGCGTAACAGGGGAGACCAGCGTCGTGGGGGCTGCAAGGCCGTCACTCAGGGAAGCTCGACGCGGCACGGTGCGGGCCGATGTTCCGTTCGGTACTGGTGTCGGGCACTGGCAAGAGCGAGCTGTTGCAGGGATGGTGTCCGGTTGCAAAGATGCGGTCGCTGAGGGGCGAAAGGGAGCTCGAGCGCGTGCAGGGGCAATGACGGAGGCGAATCGATGGTGGCTTCGCGAACAGGGGCGCTGCAGGGGCGTGGGCTCGGCGTCCGGTGGGGCGAGGCGGTGGCAAGGACAGAGCACCGGTGTGCAGGCGTCGATCCGGTGGGGGCTATGTTGCGGCCGGGGGCTGAACAGCAACAGCGCAGGCTCGAATCAGCGGCGAAGGTGGGGCATCGGACGGTCGTATGGTGGCTCAACGTCCAGAATCTAGAGCGGTGGAAACAGCTCGAGTGGAGCAGCGAGCAGTGACGGATTCGCGGAGAAAAATCGAGCAGATCACAGCTGGCAGCGAGGCGGCGTCCGACAAGCAGGGGTGTCAGGTCGCGATGCGGGCTCCTATGGGTCAATCGGAGACGCGGCAAGATGGGCGAGTAGAGATGTCGACGAGGCAGAGGTAGCAGGTGGAGACGTCCTCGGGCGCTGGGCTGGCAGAGGCGGCGATGCGGTTGGCAACAAGCGGTCGCGAGCGGAACGGCGTGCAGCTGACGGAAGGAGTCCGCGAGGAAGATGAACAGCAAGCTCTCTGTTTTCTCTTCTACTTTTTCTTCTATTCTCTCTCCTCTCTGCAGCACATGTCTCCCTCACTCTGCTACTTTCCTTCTGCTGCTGTCCTCTCCCAGCAGAAATTCCGCCGACCCCTTCCCCTTAAAAAAAGCCAAAAGAAATTTTCCTTCTTTCATTTTCAACTCCACCCAAATCGAAGCCCCCTTTGACGTGATATAAAAAATAAATAAATAAAAAACCTCAATATGGCCGTGTATTTCTATTATGTGACCCCCTAAAATCCTACATGTTTTATCTTATTTATAGGCCACGAATTAGGGTTTTAATTTTTTCAAATTGATATCCACGAAAAAAAAATTTCCAAACGTAATTTGTTTTTCCAAATGCACTATTTGCTTTTTCGAATGCAATATTTATTTTGGAATTGAAATCTCATAAAAATAAATCTGTAAAATCTCGCCGATGATACACGCTTGGGCTAATTTACTTCCTCCGTGAGCTTAACCCAACTCATCAAATTAAAGTTCTAAACCATCAATTCGAACATATTTGTCAACAACCCACCATAAATGCAAATTAAGAATAAATGTACCTAAAATTATATATTATGCAATTAATTTTTTTAAGGGTTAAAATCAATCCCTGATTTTTCAATACGATAAACGACTAAATAGGTCACCAAAATTTAGGTGTCAACACTATATAACTCGGTAATGAAGCCAAAAATCCCTCCGATTTGGCCTATCCAAATTTCCGTTATTTTGCGAATCGTCCGAAACGATTTTCTGCAAAATCCCGAAATCGTCAAAAAAAATTTGGAGGATGAGTCAACGTTCCTAAAATAAATCGTGACACGACAGAATTTTCAATTTTGCAATTAATTTCAATTTGACTTGATTTTAGCGCGTCCTAATCTACCGAGTAGCTTTTAGGAATTTTTAATACAATTGACCTATAGTCAATTATTTTCGAGCCACAATGTACGTCTTCAACACATTTGCGACTCTCGGTTATCGTGAAAATCTCGAGATTTCAAATACGAACACAGAGTATGAAGTGATAGAAAAATCAATCTAATATCATTCAATAGAAATTTTGCAATTAGGTGGACCTATTGGATGTTATGAACACCAAGTACTAAGAACTTCAAAGAATTTTGTTATCAAATCCATTAGAAACCTTTTTAAAGGATTTGGGAAATCAAGAACGACAGTCTGATTCTGTCACCCAGCAACTTGATCCTCCTACTCCAAATGATCTGATTCTATTCCCAACACAACAAGCTGTTACAAACACTTATGATACTAAGTCAAACTCCATATCCCTTTCATCATCTTCATCCTTTTCAGACCTTACCATTGATGCCTTTCCTATTGCACCGGTAACTTCACCAATATTCATGACTGACCAAGATATGGAATCAGACCCTTCTTAACCAGAACTTGTTCAAACAAGCAATCCTGGATAGAATGTGTCCACAGCGCCAAAATAGTTCTTCACCCTTAATGATATTACTTATCACAAATGGTCAGAAAAACTTGAAGAATTTCATACTTGGTTGAATATTCAGGCTATTACCAACCATGATATGAATGATGTTCTTTTCAATTTTGTCACAAGGTTTACAGGCAGCCTCAAACTTTGATGGAAATCAATGTCAGAACAAGACCAAATTCATTTCTTGTGTTCACTTGACTTTAGTCATGCCATCACCCTTCTATATCACTTCTTTGTTGGAAAACCTTCTAATCTCCAAGAATTCGAAATGAGAGAATTTTTTGAAAGAAAATGCTACTCCCTCTAGAAAAAATACCTTGATAAGCATTATCGAGAAATGCTTAAACTCTTTTATGGTATAAAAGCCAATACAAATCTGAAGCATGTCTTTTTGACTTCCATCCCTAAAAAGTTATCCCAAATGGCTGAGAGAGCCTTTCTCAACAGGCAAAGAAGAATACAGGATATTCCATTGGGAGAAATTCAACAAGAAATCCATTTGTGCCTTGAAGAATTGTGCTTGAAACACCATATGGTTCGAACCTACATCACATATGACAGAGAACTTGAGACAGCATGCTCTCGCCAAAAACTGAAGATCAAATGCTCCAAGCGAGACTGTAATGGTACTTGTGGAAAAGCTTCACGAAAGAAAAAGCATTTTAAGAAGTTTTAGATAAAGGAATCCAGACATGGCCCCAAGAACTTCAAAAGAAAGAAGAAATGGCGATACCTACGAAAAAGAAAAAATCGCACAGGCCATAAGAAATCAAATCGATGCTTCACCTACAATCAGAAATGACATTTTGCCAAAAACTGTCCTCAAGCTAGAAAATGTTAGAATCATCTAATCCATCATATTGAGAACGAGACTGGTATTTCTCTTGAAAATGGTGATATTGAATCATTATTCTCTACTAATGAAGAACCAACTGAACAAACCCTTTGTATCATCCCTTGTTACCAAATTTCCAGTGAAATTGAATCAGATTTAGATTCTGAGGACATTTTTCACATATCTCTCACATCTCCAGAACAAGGTCCTAACATATTTGCAAACCAAATTCATTGTCCTCATTTTCCTATAAGAATCCTCACTTCAAAGTTTGTCAAACCAATCATTGTTATTGCTCTCATAGATACTAGAGCAAGTTGTTCAATTCTGGATACAAAAGTTCTCCCCAAAGAATATTGGACTCCTCATGTCCGATATTTCAATTATGTATCCGGAGATACTTTTTCCACAAATGCAAGAACTACTCCCATACCTGTCTAGTTCTTCCCCTAGTGTTCCATAACCACAAAAATCTTTGGATCTAGTCTTCCCAACAAAGACTTAATCATTGGTTAGGACATCATGACTCAGATTTCTCAGCTTCGTATCATTCCTGGAAAATGTCTTAAGTATAAAGATCAATTCTCTGAATTCATTAATATCCAGAGGCTCTTTTTCATTCAAATGAGTCTATTAAATCCAATCATGTAAAAATTGTTGGAATCCTGTTCAGAATCCCATTCTGAATTTGCTAAAAAATGTTCTCATCCTTTATGGAAAAATTCAGAGTTTTTTGTTCGCCTTCCTTTCAAAAAGAATGAAGATATCAATCTAACAAAAGCGAGTCACATGGGGATGAATCCAGAACACTTGTGTTTAGCTCAAAAGGAATGCTCAGAACTTTTGCAACAAGGCCTTATTGAAATCTCCAATTTTCAGTGGGCTTGTGAAGCATTCTATGTCAATAAGCGTGCTGAGTAGAACAGAGGGAAAATGAGACTGGTAATCAATTACCAACCCCTTATCCTTTTTCTCCAAGATGATAAATTCCCTTTACCATCTAAAAACTCCTTCTTTGTTGGATTCTCTAAGGCCCACATTTACTCCAAATTCGACCTCAAAGCTAGATTCTGGCAATTGGACATTCATCCTGAAGACAGACCCAAAACAAGGTTATGTATCCCAAACCAACACTTCCAGTGGAAAGTTCTTCCTTTTAGCCTAAAAGTGGCACCATCCATTTTCCAAAAGGCCATGTGTCGAATTTTCCAACCAATTCTCTCGAGTGCTGCAATATACATCGATGACATTCTGCTTTACAATTCTGATGAGCAATCACATTGCCAACTTCTTGAACAGTTCGCAGAAATAGTAAAGAAGCATGGCATTATGCTTTTTCAAAGAAAGATGAGTATTGCCCAGATAGAAATTAAATTTCTTGGCATGCACCTCAACAAAGGTACATATTATCCAGGACCGCATATTGCTCAAGAACTGCTAAAGTTTCCTAAACAAAATTTCACGACAAAGCAAGTTTAGCAATTTCTTGAGATAATATCTTAGAGATTTTGTCCCAAACATTGCAAAACTTCTAATTCCCTTGCAATCGATGCTGAAGAAAAACTCCCCAGCTTGGGGAAAATCCCAAACTAAAGCAATAGATGAGCTTAAGGAAATCATGTAGAATCTCCCACCATTGCAAATACCATCAACAGGAAAAAGAATCCTTCAAACTAACACCGGTAATGAATATTGGGCAGCCATCCGCTTGAAGAAATTAATGGTAAGAGACACCTCTGTGCTTATAAAAGTGGAAAGTTTTCTCAAGCTGAAATGCATTATCATTCCACTTTTAAAGAAATCCTAGCGATGAAAAATGAAATAAAAAAGTTTGAATTCCATCTCATCGGCCATCACTTCCTAATAGAATTCCATATCTTTCCCTCGATGACCAAGTTTAAACATAAGCAGATTCCAAACTCTCAATTGCTTAGATAGGCTGAATGGTTTTCAAATTACTCCTTTGAAACCAAACATATTGCCGAGAAGAAGAATGTACTTGTTGATTTCTTGTCAAGACCCAAAGCACCAGCCGAAATCAACATGTACATCATGAGACATGCTTTTCATATGCGTCAGCATGGTGAAAAGTATAAAATTGAGAAAGTCAAAGATTGGCCAAGTTGGAAATATCCTCAGGAAATCATTGAACAAATCCAGAATAACAGTCTCACTGAAAATCTGGATCAACTCATGTGGCAATGTCACACAGAACTGTTCAGACTCAATGGAGGTTCGATTCTTTATTCTTTTGGATTAAATGCAGATTATCCGTTCATTCACCCTTTAATTTGGAAGGAAGATGATTTCCCTGATCAACTCATATGGTTATTATGGTACTTAACCAATAAGTACTTAATAGCTATTGAAGTCCCAACCAGAAAATTCAATGCCAATCTCACCAGAATATTTTCACTCAGTAGAGGAAAGATCGAAAACGAAAGTGACAGGAATCTCTTAAGCTTTCTCAATTGGTTCTATCCTCCTACTTACTGGAAATATCTCTTAGAAAAAGAATTGAGAACCATGCAACCAAACCCTGAAGTCCACACCATCTTATTTTTCAAACGTTCATGGTATTTTCTAACAAATAATGGCAACATTATCAATGCTCCACAGATTATAGGAACCACATCTTATAAACCTCGGTTAGACAACAGAAATGCTTGGATTCACAAATCTTATCCAGGACCTGTTGGATGTTGTGAACACCAGTACTGAGAACTTCAAAGAATTTTGTGTCAGGAGAATAAGACTATTCCTGAAGATGCATGGAATTATAATATACCCACTGCATGGGATCATTATGACCTAACATCAGAAGCCAAAGAAGCACTCAAAGAATTCGGACAAGCTACATCATCTCAGGAGCATGAAATGACAAACTCAAAAGACATTGTCTAATCTTCTCAAGACCCCTATGCTAAATGGGGAGGTCATCTTTCTCAAGACCCCTATGATCAAGGACCTTTGTCCTTATCCCAAAGCATGAACACATTCTTCTATGCACAGCCATCCAATTAGCCCCAGTCAAGCAGTCCTGCCGACACTACAGGAGATGACAATACAAACTAGGCCCAAGAAGAAGTATCCCACTAGGCACATGAGGAAGCCTCCACATCCACATCACACCAATCGAACCAGATTCTCTCACCAGAAGACCTTGAAACACTTGAACAAAAGTATGATGAGCATTGCCTAGCAACAGTACACAGCTCGGATGACTCCAACTATGACTACAATGCTTATGATGGACGAGATCGCTAAAGAAACCAATGTCCGTACAAAATCATTGTAGCAAGTCTTGTTCACTTTTATTATAGCACTAGGCTAGGGAAAGTACTGTTCACAGTCATTGTTCATAGCGTGCGAATAATTCCCTCTCGGAAGTTTTTAGTGCCTTTGTTTTGTTTCAAGACCCATGAGCCTGGTCCTTGTATGTTTGTGACCTCTTATTGTCTATATAAGGCAAGGAGGGTGTGATGTGTTAGACAGAGTCCCCGAAGTAAAGTGGGTGTTTTGTGAAAAACTCTACATGGCTTTCTAAACTCCTCTTCTTCTCCAGCCAGGTAGGATCCTCTGAGAAATGCAGCTCGGGTAAGTTAGAAATATTTCCATCCTGGCATCTCTGAGTGTCTCTAGGCTCTGAACTAAAGGGCATAGTGGTTTTCTGCTACATTTGTTTCCTTTTGTCTGAAGGGGTGATCTATAATGGCGGCAAAGATTGACGTCTGAGGTGGTGGAGGCAAATACATTGTTCTTACAGTGGTCAGAAATGGATTGAAAGGATCAAACCTTCTTTCTTCAAGGAGTCGGATCTATCTTTTAAGTTTTTCTATCTTCGGCTTTGGGCTCTCAAGATGATGATACCCCAGATGTTGTCCCGATTCTAAGGCATGAAGTCTCTTTTGGAATTCAGAAAGCATCTTCTTGGTGGTTTCATCATACTTTCAAAGATCTTGTTGCACATTTCCAATCTTGGAATCAATTGCTTTAAAAGCATTGTCTTGTGCCAAAAGAGTCTCTGATTGCCAATTTAAGACTGCTTTAATGGCAGGAGTTCTTCTCTGTCTCCCATGTTCATCCACATCAGTGGGGCAGTTATCTTAGGAGTATAACGGTATTTGTCTTGTGGATCAATGAATTCTTCTGAAGTGGGAAACGAGAGTTTAGAACTTTTTTGGACAAGAGGAGGAAAATCCGTTTCATGGAACATGGTTATAGAAGAAGTGGGCGGTGTATCTGCTGGAGCTTCAAGTGGGTAGGAGTGCTTCTTGGCCCACTTTAAGATTGGCTTATAAAATAGGGAGAGAGCTTGTTTTTTCTGATGAGATGGTGAGGGTGATTTTGGTGGATCTGGTGAAGCTTAGGGTGGAGTAATGAATTCTGGTGGTGGAGGTGGTGCATAAGAAATCATGAACTAGTATTTATCACACTCACCAAGAGTATCAACGGAGGGGTCTCCGTTCAAGTACCTTTGGTACATGGTATCCTTTGACTTTTTCCATCGAGGTGGAGGTTTTGCAAAAGAATCTACCTCATCAGGGGAATTTGTACAATAAGAACATTGACAAAAATGATCCAAAAAACGATGACCAAATTGATCTTTATAGTAATGGATGTTCATCACTGTTGAAGTGTCGGACAAGCTTTTTTGGATCTAGCTCAGAAATTGACTCAGGAACACATGGTTCGATCATGAAAAGGGTTTGGAAGATGGATTTTCTTCATTTTCTTTTCCAAATTTGATGGAAACAATTCCATCTTTTTTTTCCGAACGACCTCAGAGTCTGAAGACTGGA
This sequence comes from Eucalyptus grandis, assembly GCF_016545825.1. Classification (NCBI taxonomy): domain Eukaryota; kingdom Viridiplantae; phylum Streptophyta; class Magnoliopsida; order Myrtales; family Myrtaceae; genus Eucalyptus; species Eucalyptus grandis. Next base: position 5,514,699 of record NC_052612.1, read on the forward strand.
AAGGCTTGTTATTCTGGTGCAACTTCTCATAGTTGGTGATCCAAGTCCCTGAGAGGAGCTTAGCTAACGTGTCCTTCAGGATCTGTCTAGAAACATGGATGCAGGACTCTTGATCATTCTACATGGAGATGAACAAAGCATCTTCGTTACCATTGTTGAAATTTAGATCAAGAGCATGGTTTTGCATGCGATAGACCATTTGGTAATGTAATGTTGCAGCAACAGAGTCAGCAGTTTGAGGAGATCCAGTAAGCTGGACTTGGACTTTTAAGAAAGAGAGTAGCTGGGGGTCTGAAAAAGCAATGTTGAAATTTGGATACAATATCACAAAGACTTTCCAGCATTCAAAATAGTTTGGACAGTACCAATGCAAGCATGTTGGTATTGTAAGAACCTGGTATCCAACAATGCAATTCTTGCCACAACTGGTAAACCTTTACGACCATGAAAAGTAAGAGCTAAACGACCAGCCCCATAATAAACATGAGAATATCCTTATTGAGCCCATTGTCTAGGAAACTCTGGAAGGATCTGGAGAGTAACAAAATATTCCTTCTCAATAATAGGAATAGGATGTTGATCCAACTTTGAGGACTGTACGTACTCTTTTACTCCTTTCGGAGTTTGTCGGATGAGTTGGCGAATAGAGCGGATGGGTGAAAATGATGAGTTAGGTTTAGCAAAAGCATAATAAGGGTTCATAAGTGGGAGTTGGGTTTCAGAGATCTTGGTTTCATTACTAAGGAGACTTCATAGAGATAATCTATCTTGGAAGCATTAGAAACACGAGAGTTTGAAGGGGTCGAGGATGAGGGAGAGGGAGCAAGAGAAACTAGTGCTTCAAGAATTTCTAGTTCTATAGACATGATGTGGAGAGATCTTCTCAACACTGGATTCACCTTCTAAGTGCATGGAATAGATAATATTACAACAAGATCATGGCTCTGATACTATGAATGGGCCTAGACTTAAAACCAGGAAATGAATAGTCAATTTCCTGCAGGTATGCCTTCCCACAGTGGGTGAACACCTCGTTCAAGCCCACAAGGACAGCCTTTTAGCAGAAAACCACACTAATCACATACATTTATCGAATCAACATATCTCCAGTCTCTGATCAATTTTGACAGTGCTGTAATGACCATTGTAGATTAACACAGTCAAGTCGTCGATTCTTGGTCGAATTCTCGAATATATTGCTTTAAGATTTCTTAACGACTTCACCTAATAAGCTAGTTAACTTATGAGTGGCCAACTCAAAGAAAAAGGCTATAGGCACGTCGATGAAAAGCTCATATCATCTCATTGAAATCAAACTCGAAAATTAGGATGTCATAGATTTTTTTGTCGTTTTGGCGCCTTGTATCTGTATTTGAGACCCTGAGATTTTCACAACAACTGAGAGTCGCTCATGTGTCGAAGATATACATTGTGGTTCGAAAATAATCAACCAAGGATTAATTGCACTAAAAATTCCCGAAAGTCACCCGGTAGGTTAGGTCATGCTAAAATCACATTAGATCGAAATTAACCGTGAATTTGAACTTGATTTCAAAAATTGAAAGTTCTTTCATGTCACGATTTATTTTAAAAACATCTACTCATCCTTCGAAGAATTTTCGGCGATTTTGAGATTTTTACGGAAAATCGATTCGGACATTTCGGAAAAAAAAAATGGAAAATTTGGATGGGCCAAATTGAAAGGATTTTTGGTCTCATTACTGAGCTATTTGGTGACATAAAATTGTAGAAATCATGTGGGCTTCTTCCTCAGAAAACCGGACATCAAATCGGGAAATTGACGAAGAAACGGAAGTTAAATTGGATGAAATTCGTATGTTAGAGGGGCCATCATATTTTGGTCTTCATTTGGACTTCAATTGGGGCAAGTGGGTGTTGAAATTGGCCTTGGATGACCAATTGAGATTGTTAGTTAAAGATAGGGATGATTAAACTCTCTTATGGTCAAAGATTGTTTGACCATCTTCTCTCTCTCCCCCCCAAGACTCACTCGTCTCTCTCTTTCTTACGTCTCTCACTCACGCATGTCACTTTCTTTCCCTCTCCTTTTCCCTTTCTCCCTTGGTCTCTCTCTCCTCCCTTGGATTCTCGAGCACACCTCCACCGTTTTCTCTGTCCTTCGCACGCCAAACCTCGATTTCCTTTCTGTCTTTTTTATCTTTCATTGGTGTTCTTCGAAACTCAGCCCCACGCCCTCTCTCTACCGTCTGCCCCTCCACTACCGCCTGCTCCCTCCATCAAGGCAACCTCCACCAGTCGTTGTCCCCTCCTTCGTGTCCCTCTTGCAACAAACCGGGTCAACTTCTCCCCAGTAGAAGCCTCCTCGTTGACCCCAGCAGCGAAGCCGAAGCCTGCCGCGTGTCCCCCACCGAAGCATCCCTCCATTTCTCTCTCTGCTGCAGCTACCATCCACGCCCACGCATCCCCACGAGTCAAATTTCTTAGCCGATTCCATTTGTTGACCGTTGCCTCGTTCGCGAGAAGCGCCACCGTCAGCCCATCCCCGCACAAAGCTTGGCCAATTTCAGCTCAACCGTGAGCCTTGCGAGCCATCTTTCAGGCCCGATTCGTGCCCCATTGGCGTCGCCGTTTTGAAATTTATCGCTTGCCGTCATGCCATTGTCGCCGTGAACTCACCGGCTTGCAAATCTAATGAGTTAACTCACTAAACCTTACTTAGTAGGTTAATTATGCTTATGGGGTAATTAGTTTAAGTTAATTAAGATTTAGGTGGTTAGTTAGATTAGATTAGTGATTTAATTATCCAATTTTGCATGTTAGGTTGTTAGATTAGATTAATTAGAGACTAGACAGGTTGTATTAATAATCTAGATTGGTTCTGAAATTTTCCGAGCCCATCTCGATATTTAATTAGGCAATTCCGGCCTAGGTTAGCAATTTTGGCATTTAAATTGAATTATTTAATTAATATTGATAAATATTTTCCGAAAATTAGACCGGATAGCCGAATCGAAATTTTGTGCCGATTACAATGGCGTTTTCAGTTTATGCAATTGAATGTTAATTTGTGCAAATTGAGTGCTGATTGGATTTTTGGGTAATTTATTCCAAAATTGTGAATTTCGATATTTATTTAGAAAATCTCGGTTGTTAGGTTTTAACACCAAAAATAGTTTTATATACTATATAAAATAGTGGGATTTTAAATTGGAGGTTATGGATTTTTCAGGTTCGATTTGACTGTATACCCACACACAACTATTTTCACCGGGTGTTTTAATATGAAGAAAATAGGCCATGATCACTATTTTAATGGAGACATTTGAGTACAATGCACAGTGTCCTAAGCTGAGATTGATTGGTCGTGTGTTGGTTAAAGAGAACCCATCTCGAGCTTTTAAGCTGATCATTACCCTATATGAGATACCCATTCATTGGGACTCGGGTTGCGATAGATTCTCGACCTATGCCCCTTCGAGGAAGCCATCTATTAAGATATAGACATCATTGTGCTCAATGACACTGAGACGATGCATGGCTATGCCAATAGACACCGAACTTATGAGTAGGTGGTACTCTTAAAGGGCAAATTTAACAATTGGAACGCATGATTGATTGAGCTGATGTGCCTGATTATGAGACAAAACTGTGCGGCATGGTATAGGACATGTTATAACGGTTTGGTCTTATAATCGAGACCCTTATGATTGATTGAGTTGATAAGACATTTCAATTATTGTGTGCATTAATTATATGTATTTGGGATATGAACTACGCTGACGTGCAGAAAGGAACTGAGGTGGGGTAAGTCCCCCATTCTCATTGTGTGGTTTGTAGCTAGAGCGCCCCGAGGCGTATTTCCTTCCTAATAAGGGTTTAGAGGGTGGACTTACTAAAACATTGTATCACTGGTTATTGTATAAACATTTTCAAGTCCTTAGTTGGTGGTCGTGAAAGATCGAAGCCCGGAGTCTGTGGAGGTGAAGTCTGAAGGATCGGCGTATATGTCCTACTAGCATGTTGTAGGACAGCTTCTTTGAGAGTTGACTTTTTTGTAAGCTTTTACCTAGACTCTTTTTGTATCTAAACCCAGTTGTTTATAAAAGTGTGCTTTTGAGAAATGTTACCATGTTTTCCTATCCCATGATGTTTGTTGTCAAGGGTTACTATTTCGCTTCCGCATGTGCATTAAAAATGAAATGGGTTGGCGACGCGTTCTAGGAACGTCGCATTTGTATCGACCATAAAGGAATGTGTGCATGCTCGAGGGTCGGGGCGTAACATTTTGAAACAACTTAATACTTTAGATCTATGAGAAATCAAATAGGCATGTCTAAATCAAATATAATCATCCATAAATGTGATGAAATAAATATCTCAATGCCTTCCTTTCACATTCATTGAACCATAGATGTCAGAATGTATTAAATGCAAAAGAAATTCAACTCTTTTACTTTTTCCAAATAGTTTTCTTGTTGTTTTCCTTACTAGGCAATGCTCACATATGGGTAAATCGACTTTTTCAATATTGCCCAGCAAGCCCTCTTTAGCTAGCCTATTCATATGTTGTTGGCCAATATGACTAAGTCTAGCATGCCACATATTCACATCATTATCATATGAATTAAAAGATGTGAAAAGGGAATAATAAATATTGACATTACCATAGTCAACATTCAATACAATAAAACCATCTAGAAAATAACCACAACCATAGTAGTTTATATTCAAATACAAATCTACACCATTATTATGGAAGTTCAAACTAAAACCAAGCTTTACCAACACTAAAACAGACACTAAATTTCGATGAATCTCCAGAGCATATAATATACCACGCATGTTTAATTGACAGGTGTCAATCTCTTTTACTTCGATTCTAAAGTTATTTCCTATATAGATCTACTTAGTTCCAATCGGTACTCGTCGAAATTCCACGAATGATTCTCTATCCTTCGTTATATAGTCTGTTGCTCCCGAATCTACAGTCCACAAAGGATTAGATTCAGTTAAGAATACAAAACTTGACACATAATCAAAGTTCTTAAGAGTACAAGGGGTGTATACCTTCTTTGACTCACGACAGTCGCGAGCATAATGATCCTTCTAGTCACAATCATAACATTTCATCCTTGAAATTCTCTTCACTCGAGGACATTTTTCTATCTTATGTTGGTTAACTCTTAGTTTCTTGCTAGTAGGACTTGATGCCTGCATTTCCACATTTTGAACGAATCAATGCGCTTACGCTTAGAGCTTGAAGCCCCTTTTGACCTAGGACCAGCACAACAAATATTTGTTTCTTGCTCAAATGCCTTTAGGCGGTCCTCAAAACCAGCAGGAAGAATAGAAAATTTTTCTCTCTTTTTGTGTCCATGTATTAAATCATGTGGATAGCCGAGGCAGGGGCTAGGCACTTTAAGGAAAGAGAATAAATTCACATATTGCATATTTCAACTCTTTCATGCTCACATACATTGATGATATATTGCCCCAAACATATGCCTCTACGTGCAATATTCTCTTTCATTTTTTCAATATTTCATCCGAAACATTCCAATCTACTCTGAAATATATCGCTTATATATATATAGAATTTTACGAATCCTTTCCAAAAATATCAAATCTCCATTCCTCCTAAGTTAATTTTCAATCTTCAGAGAATAACGGGCTTGGGTCAATTTGCTTTCTTTGTGGACTTAGTCAAATTTATCAAATTAAAGATTAGAACCATCAATTCAAACTCATCTGTCACCAGTCCAATGCAAATGCAATAATAAAAAATGCTCTTAAAGTTATATACTACGCAATTTAATTCCTTTCTTTTTATTAGAGATTAAAAATTAATCCCTAATTTTCATCGGGTCGCCAAAATTTAGGTGTCAACAATGGCAATACTACATTGCATCTGTGCAGCAGAAGCATTCAAAATAATTTCGGCGGCCTTAGTTCCTTAGAGGACTCCTTGGCTCACCTCCATCCATGACGAAACCGCGGTTGGTTCAGTGTGTCGAGGAGCAGCTGATGCTTTCTCAGGGCATCCCGAAGCGGGTGGTCCCGAGGATCCAATGTTCATATGCTCATTCGGATATGTTTATGTGCTGAACAGCAGGTTTCGGATTCTTAATTTGGTTCATTTAGAGGCCTAGGGCGGTCCAGGGGCGTCCCTACTCCCTTTTGCATTAATTCATTGTTTCGAAGCGCGAGTGGGTGTTTTGTTTCTTTTTCTCTCTCTAACAATTGAAAGAAATGGCTTTGGCGAAAACATGTATTGCTAGATTGGAGAAAATTTAAGCTCCATTTGTTTCACGGAAAACAAACGATTTGGAAAACATTAAAATGACTTTTTATATCGCCAGAAATAATTAGTCAATTGAAAATGACTTATTACCTATAGAGAGCTCCAAAAGGAGAGGCAGGATATTGCACAGACAAATTTAGATGTCAACAATGTGAATTTCAAGATTTGAAGATCTACTAAGCAGTCCTGGACATATTACCTGATACCAAGCAACTTAGCACATCTCTCTGCGACAAGATATGACAACGCTTGTATGCTGTGTCCGCTAGCAATACCAGACCAGGGCTTCAGCTTTTTCCAAGTTTCTTTTCTCCTTGGAATGTTCCGGTTTGTGACACTCGTGTTTACTAGTGAATTTCATCGTTCGATCCCTTGAAAGTTAGTCATGATCGTATTCGATGTGCAGTACTTAATGCCAAGAGCATCTTTTCAGCACATTCCTCCAAATGTCATTCTGGTGTGCTTCTCAAATCCAGATTACCACAGCACGCTCGAGTTGCTGATGACATTCGGGGATGATATCAATTGTGTTCTGCTTGAAATAATGAGTTAGTAAGATATTCACACTGCAAATTTGTAATGGGCAGGTTGTTTTCCCAATGTGAGCAACTGATGGTTTCATTATGGTTCGCTTTTAGGTCATTGAAATCTGATGATCACTCTATTCATCACCCCATCCGCCGGATGTCTCTTATCCAGTTATTTTTGAAGTTTCAGGTTTTGTGGTCGACCAGCAATAGAATCTCGCTATGCTGACTGATGAGGAATTGACACAGGAAAAGCATAACTGTACTCATACAGATGATGATGTACTGTTCAGAACAGTCTTGCTCTTCTTAATCGATTGTTTGTGAACGGTATGTTAATTAAGAACTAACTCCATGTCTTCGCCAGTGTCTGCATCTTGGAGGAGGTTGGAGATGAAGATTGCTTGATTTCCTGCGCTTCCACATCTCCCGTCGCAGTAAGATCTCCGCCATTTTTGGTCAGCTCAACTCCAACCAATCCCTGTTTTGAACCCGTTTGAACACTAGACCCATCAGTGGCTGGTTTTCTTAAATTATTGTTCTTTTTCGCCTGCTGGGCCCAGCCAACGAGCCCCTGTTGTATGTGTTCGTCAAATATTGCCTTCTTGAACGAAGTCCCCATCTTAATTACAGCAACAAAAACAAATGACAAGCACATCAGTCTCATTGTTTACCAAAATCACATGTATAATGATGTAACAGTCACATGACGGAACTCTAACCTGTGTTACAATTGCGTATAGAGGTAGTGTGCTGTAACTACAAAGGAGCTGGACAAACACTCTGCAGAACATAAGCAAAATTTTGCTGTCAGGAGTCAAACACCAGTTGTTGTAAGATGCGTGGATCAAAGAGATTATTCCAGCCTCACCCAATGACAAGTCTTGGGACGATAAAATCGACCTCGTGCATTAGGCAGGACTTGAATTTATATCGGATCTGCGGAACGGCAGAGCATTAGTCAAAGTCCTGTTTGTGCGTTGGGAATTTCCAATTTTAACTGACAATTAGCCCCACTTATCCTTACCCATATGAAGAGCAAGAAAGCCAGTTCAAAGGAGTTTTGGAACAGAATGATGTGAATCAGGATGAGAATGAGCCGAGGCCGGTGGAACCAGAAATGGTCATCAGAAGGCTTAACAACTAAGTCCCCTGCAACCGCTATATGCCTCTGGGCAACGTCCTGGGCCAACCGAGTTATCACATGCTCCAGTTTGGTTCCGACCGCCAGCAAAAGCTGCACAGAAGCAATAAGCCATTTAAATAAGAGAACCTTCTGCGTATGAGTTAGGGATTTCCGTTTCCTTACAGTCAACGGGATGAAAGATATCCAGAAGTACGCGTGCCAACCTGCACAAATTATTCCAAGACGGTTCTATTAATTGGAAATAATGTCACTAGTACAGCTTCTGCTCAACTATATGCTCTAACTAAACAACTTACCGGCAACATTGAGCAGCAAGAAGACCACAACGAATAGCCAAAGATACCAACTGCGACGAGGAGACGATCATTTAGTAAATACCCTGAGGAAGAAAGAGCTAAAATATTCTCCTGTTTTTATTTTCTAGCCAAAACGTTTACAAAGTTTTCTTTTGGCAAAAATGCACGCCCAAATTCTTTCTTGAAGTAAAAGGTAAATAGCAAAAAGCAATTTCCTTTTACCTTATTCCCACAACTTTCTTGAAATCGGCCTCCAGAGCGCGTATCATGTACTTGTGGAAATTGAATTTCGGATTGCCTCTACAGTGAGCCTATATAAATGAATGTAATAAATGCCAGTATTAAATTCTACTAGGATCACCTCGTCATAAATAGTCATCACAGGAGCTTATGGACTAAAAATTTATGTTCAGAGGAATATCGTACCATGATAAAACCAAACCGAAGCGTGGTATAATCCGACCTGGTCACACAACCATAAAACTGCTTGATAAAGGAATGCTGCACGAACAGGAAAATTGGTCAAGAATGAGCCGAGGCCCATGAAAATTGCCTGAATATGAACTTGGACATAATAGAAGACAGCGAAATGCCACATCGAAATATCAATACACAATGCTGGATGTCTCCAGTTGTTAGCCAAGACTTCTAGTGAAAAGTAAGTTACATGAACAAGGCAGATGAAGAGGAGCCCTTCAAGACTTACCACCCAGCTGAGTATAGATAAGTTCTTGCCAATGCCAAGAAAACGTCCTCTGATGAAGGTGTGCTCCTGAACATTTGTGAACTTTGTTCGCAAAGCTGCGCATCAATTTTGAAATGTTTGAGACTAGAAACTCGGAATATAGTGCAGAAGAATATACCACAGCAAAACTTTCCACTTTTGAATTGAATGACATTACCCTCTTCGGAGTCAAACTCCTCCTTCTGAATGGCATCCTCCCATCGCTTCCATAGGCGTATCTAAAAGCGCAGGAGATGAGATCAAGCACTTAGACAAATGATTGAAGACACATTTGAGAGATAAGAGACCAACAATGACAGATCACAGAAAGTCTCCTGGCAGGACTTAAAGTTACCTGTGCTCCCCCGCATAGGATCGTTAACGCGCAGAAAACCACGTGCACAGCGGCCAGCACGAAGATGAAAATGTGCAGATGATGAAGCGCCGTGAGAGACAACAACGGCACCTTCCCCACCTTCCCCTGAAACAATAATCACGGCGTTATTCCGTCACTCAATCTGACTTTACCCCATGGCTGAAGCCTCAAGGTACATTTTGTTATCTCCTTCCAAACAGATGTAAATCTCACTCGAATGGAGTCACAGCATCAGAACCGAGAAAACATCTAACAGCTGTTTCTGTATAATTTTTAGTGGCACAATAAATTTCTAATTTTCACGTCGAATGAGCTCTTTGACTTGGACAAAAATAATGAAAAGGATATATAAACGGAAATGTTCATTATAAAAAATGCCAAAGTGAAAGGGGAATAAAAAGACACCCAAGCAATCTAGAAAAATGAACCTCACCTTAAAAAGAAACGAAAACAGTAACTGAGAATACTTGAAAAGCCAAAGTCATGGCTCACTGTCTAAACCATGTCTATGAACAAGGAAAACACAACCATTGTAGATGGGATGTCCAAACCTTACTAGTTTCTAGAAGCTTACTAATCAAACCTTACTCATGAACTCTGCAAAAATGGGGGTTTCTAGAAGCTTGCTGATCACTGTTTTAAACGATGAGGTTGTGTTGTCTTTTGAGGTTTGTGTGGTTTTTCGACTCCTCGGCCAAAATAAGCGGAGGAGAATGAGCGGGAGAGGAGAATGAGCGGAGGCCCCCAGAAAACTTTATACAGCTTATACCGCAGGGTCGTTTTGTTGGCCAAGGTGGCGTTTCAGGCGGCCATGAATCCACCTCCCTCCCTCTCCCTCTCATTTTCTCTCACGATCTCAGGCTAGGAATGGATTTATCAGTCTCCTCTCTCCCGCTCATTCCCCTCTCCTCTGCTTATTTTGGCCAAGGAGTCGAAAACCACACAAACCCCAAAAGACAACACAACCTCATCATTTAAAATAGTGATTGGCAAGCCTCTAAAAACCCCGATGTTTACAGAGTTTATGAGTAAGGTTTGATTAGTAAGCTTCTGAAAACTAGTAATCGCCACAACTGTTGAAAATCTGCAAAAAGTGGGAGCTCACTTTACTCATGGTGAAGCTCGCAACTTTCTCTTTTTCGTGCCCAATCAAGGCAGGGGGTGCGTACATACACCATCAACATATATTAAAAACCATCTCTCTCTCCGAAGTCAAAGAAAAACCAAATGAAAGAGAACAAAATGATGAAAGGACAAAGGAAAATGCACACCACAAAGGAACGCATTCGAAGGGATAGAATTTGGCTCTGATACCTTGTTATAAGTACAAACCAAAATTCTAAACTGGGGATATTTCAACAAGGGGAGAGAGGGAGAGAGAGATGAATATCTGGGATATTGAAAGCTTAGTTACCTTGCCACTGCCGTAGTCAGAGGAAGCCGCTGAATCTTCGGTGAGATGGCGGCGTCCTCCAGGAGGGAAGAAATTAGTCAGGAAATGAGCAGTGGTGCTGCTGTGCTTGTGGGCGGCTCTCTTCTTGCAAGGTAGCCACTTATCCGCGAGCTCTTCCGAAATGCAAATCTTGCCTATACTGTCTTGGAACACAGCGAGCAGGAGCGATATGAAACCCAACAGCATTAGCTCTGCCATGAATGATCATCCGCACATAAAATTCAACAGCTTTAGAAACATAATTATGATTTTTCAGTTTATAAGGACACGTGAATGAACCATAACATATGGTAAATGAAACAAAAATTGCTGCGTGTTTAAGGATAACCTTCTTTGATTTTCTGTAAGGCGTCAAAGAGCGGTTTCTGGTTCCTCTTCTTGAGATACTGCATTTGCCAAATCAGAGAGAGAAGAAGGTCACACATTCTCATCAGTAGAGACATGCGGAGTTATCAGACACGCCATAGTCGATGCACAAATATATCAATTCGGCGGAAAAGAACGAGAAGAAAAGGCACCTTGCCGGCATAATGGAGAAACCGCTCAACAGCCAGAGAAATGACGACTATCACGGTGCAAACAACGGCGAGCACCCACGTTGGCGTGAACTCCAACGTCGGTTCGTTCGCTCCTCCTGCCATCCTCTCTCTCTCTCTCTCTCTCTCTGTTGAGAAATTTGATATGAATGTGATATGTGCGTGTCTATATGTATTGTGTATGTGACTAAACACGATGTGGCATGGGAGGCTGAAAGAGTATACGCTGGACTAAGAAAATGGGATGGTTGCTCTCAGATTGATCAATAAACTAGCGTTTGACTACGGTCACCAGTGGTGAAGGTAGGATTGCATGCTTGAAATGGTAAATGCCTCTGAATATTTTGTTAGAACGTGTTGACACCTAAATATTGGCGACCCGTTTAGTTATTTATTACATTAAAAAATTAGGAATTAATTTTAACCCTAAAAAAATATTAATTAATTAATTAACTGCATAGCATATAGTTTTAGGTGCATTTATTTTAATTTGCATTTACATTGAGTCGGTATAATTTGGTGGTTCTGAGTTTTAAGTTGACAAGTCGGACTAAGCCCACGAATAGAGCAATTTGACCCAAGCCTGTATTAAAAAAAAATCCTATTGCAATTTTTGAAAAAATCAATATAGAATATTCATTTTTGCAAAAGAAATCTAGAAGAGGTGTGGAAAATAAAAAGTGATATTCGCAGATGTTGATTTGAAAAGGAAATTAAAACCTTAATCTTTGGCCGATAAAAAAAAAGTTACTCGTGTAGGGTTTATGGCCCGACATTGATACATACAGCCATTGAGAGAAAAACGAGAAAAACGTCAGTGGCCCTGCTTCCCAATCGAGAGACACGATCATATGAGAGAGAGCGCTCTAAAGTAAGCTTTCTACGAGAACCCCCGTGACACTGTCACCAAAGTCGTGCCGTCACCATTCACGAGGCCGTTCTTTTTGCTGTCCGGTTCAACAAGGATGGCTTGCTGCAGTTCCTTTCATCGCATAGCTCGGACCAGCCATATTGACGTGACCTACAAAGGTCCCACACTTGCCGATTTGAGTTAGCAGCGTTCCTCCACTTTTCCTCTTTGGTTCAATAATTGCACTAGTAGACCCATGTGGTCTTTCGGCCAACCATTTGCAGCAAATCTAACGTCGTTACTGATCCCAAATCATCGTGGCCAGCATCACTTTAGCCGCGAAGTCGCTCGAAATTTCAACCAGTCTCAAGCCAACGTGAGCCGTGGCGCCTTGCTGCCGTGCCAATTTGCCATCGCTTTTTTTTTTTCAGCAACGTCCAGCCATGGCACCGCCTCACCACGCTTCCTAGTGTCTTCGTAGCAATCCGAGCGACGGCCGCAGCTTGATATCCCATCACATCCGAACGGGATTCCTATTGAAGCTGTTAATTCTCACTATCATGCTAGGCAACGTACCTGTCCAGATTGCACTAATCTAGACCATTGTTGCCGCCGGTCTTCTTTCTTCACAAGGCACCTGACTTTGACTAATCAAATAATTGTCCCCTGCAGCACCATGACCCACGAACAGCACCAAGAAACGTAGCCAAGCATCGCTGTGTTTTGATTCGCAAGTCCTCAGAAGCTTGTCTTCGATCACTAATCCAAGCTAAAGCCAACGTGGATCTGCGAGTCTCGCCGAGAAGCACCCCGGGTCAAACCAAATTCTTCCATGGCCCCACGTTTGGTTGTGACAATCGCAAAGGTCACGAGTTCGAGCCACCACTGAACCTATTTCGACGCTCTAAGTCCCAATAATTCCAAGCGAGATCTCAGCCCAGCGTGTCTTCTGCAAGTCTTTCCAGCAAGTTTCCCACGACAAGTAACCTTGGTTGGGCCGCATCAAGCCGCAGCAACGTGTATGGTTCCATACAATCGAGACCGATCCTGCAAAGTTCTATTCTTTATTTTTGCGGCAGATTTTTTTGGCACGGTTTCATCACCCATTACACGCAGAAGATGCCACTTTCTTATTTCTTTTGATGTATAGAAGTGGCCTAAGAGGGTTGCTCGGTCAAAGTCTTCAATGGAGGCATTCAGCAAGCATCTGAGTCACTAAAATCTGCGCAAGAGACGGGCACACGTCCTTTGAGTAAAGGAGGACGCATACATTGAAAGGAGGGAGGATTTCCCACACCTATTTTATAGAAATTTGAAGCATCTCCCAATTGTTGTTCTCTAGGTTTCTCGGATAAGCCTTGCTACTGATACGACAACAAAAGTTATCGTTTTGCAGATTGCTTCTCGAGGTTTACGCGCATATTGTTGAATCCAGCAATCATCAAGGAGCTGCATGCAAAGCCGCCTGGCGGGTAACCATCTCGTGAGCCTCGCCGAGAACCACCACATCGGGTTGTGAGTAGCCGTTTGAGGATCGGAATTTGGAAGCCAATATTCGAATTATGTGAAAATCTTATCTATTTTGATTTCTGAAAATTCTGTTTCTTTATTTGAAATATTTCTCATGCATTGTTGAAATTCCAGACAAACCAATCTTAACTCGCAACTGCACATGAATTTTTATTCTATCTATAAAGCTTTAGATGGAATAATTATTCCCGACGCGAGAGCAAAATTGATATCTTGATTTTTAAGGCTTAAGATCAATTTATTGATTTTATTAGCGAAATAATTAAGTTTATTAGATATCGTTTCCAGATTCGAACGGTGGATAATATTTTTTATGATCGTGAATGATTTGATGCTTATCTTTTAATTGCTTTATTTATCCAAAAATACAAATAAATAAAAAAGATTGCATTTGCATGTCATGTAGATTTGATTTGATTTCCTAGATAGAATTGCATGATAGATTAGTTAGATTCTTTTATAATTACATTAGATGTTATCTAGGTTAGATAAAATCTTTGAGTTAAATTGCATGTCGAGATAAATTTCTAAGGGTTGGTCTCTTTCCTAACTTAAAATAGATAATATCTCACTTTAGTTAGATTTTTTTTTAATATATTTTAGCACTTTTAATTTCGAATTTCATGGAAAACACCCAAAAAAAAAAAATTGTCTTTCAATAAATTAATTTCATTCTCTATGATAGGTTGCATGCTCATTAAGAAAACACAAAATTTTATTTATGTCATATAGTTTAGGTCATATTGCCATGTCATATTATTTCGTGTTAGATTAGTAGCACGCATTACATAAAGCATGATTCCCATTAAATAAATGAAAAAAAAAATTGCGTGTTAATTAGAAATCATATCTATGAGTGTCTATGTAAATTCTGATCTAATATTGCAGATAATTTCGATGTTATGAGGTGAGTCCTGCAATTTATTCATTGTTATTCTTGGATGTTAAATTAGTGGTTTGCGCACCCGCCTTATCACCTCATATGTTAGGGAGGTAAATTAAAATCAATTTAAGCTGCCTGCAAAATATTTTTTTTCAAAATAAAAGAAAAAGGTACTAAAAGGGCATTAGAGAAGTTTAGTATAACCAAGTCCCCATATCTAAAGTCTTTGGTTCGTAGAAGTAAAGTAATTCCCCATTATTTTACTTGGTGTCTAATCAACCTACCATAAACTGATTAGTGACAACTCCTAGATAAAATTTATTTGCATGTTAAGAAATTTGAACCAAGTTGCGAATTGGTATGGGATTGGGAGAGCCCAAGCTAAATCTAGGCTTAGTAATCCATTAGCCAAACTCTAAATGGTACATTCAAAAATTTGGTCGACCCCTTTAAAGAAAACCATGTAGAAACCACATAATCTCGTCTGGTTGGACAAGACAAAATCAATCTTGGTACTCGGACAAGTTCGGATCGGAATGTGTGATTGACTTGGTCTAACAAGATTGCAGTCGGTGTTGACCTCTTAAGACTTCTCCAGTTTGGAAGTTCCCATGTGTTTTAGACCTAATCTTGCACGATTCTACCATCTTTCTGATGACATTCCACGCGAGACTACGATTCAAGTCTAATGAAAGAAGAAGAAATTACCAAAGAAATGAATGAGGAACTATCAAGACAAAGAGTGTGGTTCGATTTGAAGGTCAATACAACGCAGGGAATGCTAGTCGCCAAAAAATTCGTGATGAATCTGAAGGGTATGGAGTCCACAATTGATCAATCACACAAGTGTTTCTCATCCCTAGCTACCTCCCAAAAAAATAAAACCCACAAGTGTTGTTATCACACAACTTTTTACTGTGGACTCATTCAGAAAATCATAGAAAGAAAAATCCTAACAATCTCGTGTGTTATATGTGTCCACCAATTATAATTCCATCTCATATATATACATAAGAAAGCTAGTCAACTTTAATAACCTACTCAAACAAGCAAATATACTTGGATTTAGTTTCCTAACCTCGAGATATATTTTCACTATTGGGGATGATCACAGAGAAAAAATTCCAGCACTCTCTTGGTTGCTTAAATGTCCACCGCGTAAAATTCCATCTCATAGACATATATCTTTGCTCTATGTGTCCACCGCGTAGAATTCCATCTCATATTTATACATAGGAAAGCTAGTCAACTTAGAAAACCAACTCAAATAAGAAAATATACTCGGATTTAGTTTCCTTCACATGCTCGAACTTGAGATATATTCCCATTATTGTGTATGATCACAAAGAAAAAGTCCCAACATTCTCTTGTTCGCTCAAACGTGTCCACCACGTAAAATACCATCTTATATATATCCACTTAGGAAAGCTAGTCATTAAAAAACCTACTCAAACAAGGAAATACGCATGGTTTAGTTTCCTTCACGAGCTCAAACTTTAGATATATATCATTATTGCATCTGATCACCAGAGAAAAAATCACAACACTATCTTGTCCAACGTACCCACCGCGTAAAATTTCATCCCTTATATATACATATCACTGGTCATTACAATAGAACAACTAGCCAAATTAGGAAACCTACTTAAACGAGGAAATATACTTGGATTTAGTTTCCTTGACAAATCCAACCTCGAGATATATTTGCAATATTGTGGACAATATACTGAGCATGACCATCATATCACAAATTTATCTTTTGAGAATTTATCTGTTGGGTCAAAAATGCATTTTTTTAAAGACTGAAATACCAACTCTTTCCCTAAAAATATGCCTGAAATTATTTGGTGGGTCACGTTTTTCTTGAGAAAATCTCTGCATTTTTTTTTTATTTTTTTTTCATTTCTAAAAATTTGACTCGATATGAGAACGGATTTGGTTGGATTTGTGATCGGTTCACACTGCTGCTAGACTTTCATGATGATGTACTTGTCATGTGATTTTCAAATTCGAAAATGAGCGAAAGTGATCATGAATTGTAATTCCGTATTAGATAATTGCTAGAAATGAAGCAACGAAAATATTGGGTTAAATTATAATTGAATGCATGGATTATATTTTGAGTAAAGATTTAGTTGACCTAGGTGTGTTGACCTCTATTGTTGTATGCCCTTAGCATAAAATCAAGTAATGAAATCTCCACGCATCTTGCTTGGCTTATTTATCATAATATTTTCACACCTAAACACAGAGTTAAATTTATATGGAACCCAAAATACACAAAATCTTTCAAAAGAATGAAATTTCAGCACTAAGAAACTTTAAGATTTTTCATAACTTTTTGATACTTTAATAATATTTTTTTATGATAAAATTCAAGTAGAAGTAAAAGTTAGCCTGTTTAGAACGATTTTCACCGATTGTTTATCTGGACTTCGTAAAGTCAAAAATAATCTTTTAATTCCCGTCAAAATTTAAAATACCACCCGAAATTTTAAAACATGATGTGTAAATATACACATGTCAATATAAGACTATTTTTGAGTCATCGAGTATTTTACTTGAAAAAAAAAAATTTGAAAGTGCTTTCACCATAAAATATGAGAAAAGCCAAAAGTTAAAAGTTAAAAAGCACTCAAAACAATTTACGTGGCATTTATGCTTTGATTTCTATATAGAACAAAACCAATGTAATCTTATAAAATTTTATAAATTGATATGCAAAATCATGTAAAATTTTATCATAACTTTTCAAAATTCCAAAGTACTTTTTTTTTTTTTTACTTTCAACTTTCAGAGAAAAAGTCATAAAATGAAAATTATAAAAAGCTGGAAAAATCTCCAAAGATAGGCCTTCCTTTTGTATCGTGTCCAGGCTTTAAGTCAACAAACCAGTGTCTTTTCTTTCAGAGGGGTGGAAAACCGAACTAGGGAGTCGGGACAGTGGCAACTTCAGGGGTAAGAATCAGGACAGTGACGTGCGTAACTATTCCTAGATTTTCATGAGAACCACTGTAGACGACAAAATAAATCAATAACGATTATCGTTGGATAATTAATATGTGAAAAATAATAATTAAAAAATCAATTTTAAACACGAATTTTACTCGTTTGACTTTTAAAGGTATAAGATTATTTTCACACTAACGTTGAACCTAGCAATACATATAAAGAGCTGCGCAAATTTTGTTTTCCTTAAAAATATAGCAATGAATCATTTTTGGGTATCACAATTTAACCTATTTTTGAACATCCCTTTCATCAATTGTCGCATCAGTCTTGCGAAGTGGCTTTTCCAACTTGGCTAAATTTACTAAATGGAGAAGTCAGACAATACGAGATTTCGAGGAAGTCCCTCTTTATGCCTCGCTGCGGATAGGGACACGCCAGGCAGAACCCACCTCAGTTAAGCCTTTGTAAGCATCGAGTCAATCGATCCTTCCATTTTTTTAATTGCATGATCTCGTTGACGCAAGAAATTTTATTTCCTAAACGTTTAATTTTATTAATTGAGTCCTAAATATTTTTACAGATTATCAATTGAATTCTAAATATCTTCACTGTTTGTCAATTAGGTCAATTCAATCAATGAAATCGCTAAGATGAATGCCAATTGTCTTACATGACATTAGTGCTAAACTAGACAATTTTTATAATTTCTAATTTTTTTTATTTTTTATTGTCCTTTTTTCTCTTTCAATCCCGATGAGGATCAGTCGGCATCCTCATCGGACTTGGTAAAACAAAAGGAAAAGGAATATAGAAAAAAAAAGAGAAATAAAATATAACTAATTTTTATACAAAATTGTCTACATTAATGCCGACCGTCCTACATGACTACTAGCGTCCACGTTAGAGATTTTCCAATTAAACTGGCCAAATTAAATCATTTGGTAGAACGTGAGAAATTTAGGACTTAATAGGCATGATAGAAAGGTTTAAAACTAAATTGACAAAAATGTAATAAATTTAAGACTTTTTGAACAAATTTTCTCATCTCAACAAAATTTAAACTACTTTTTAACAAGAGCTCTTTCTCTCAGTTTGAAGTCCCCAAAGTTTAGTTTTCACGTTTCTTTCTCTAGCAAGGCAATGCATTCAAATTGAACTCAAACATTAGTTTGAGAAAATGGCATTCGTTGGTTTTGGCTCGAAATTAATTATGATTAATTTGAAATTGACATGAGTTCAACGTTTCTCGGGACACTCAAAAGTGTTTGCCGAGCAACTTCAAGATGGACACGGATGATCAGGGGATGCAAGAAGAAGGCCCACCTAGTGTAGACATGTCCGACCACTAGGTGGGCACCAAGCAAATAAGGGCCTGTTTGTTTGTGTTCTTTTTTTATTTCCCGGAACACAATTTCTGTTCTTTTGTTCCAAAAAACAAAAAAAGAACATAAAAGTGTTTGTTTGGCTCTCTTTTTTGGAACAAAAAATCTATTTTTATTTTTATTTTTGTTCCCTTAAACAAATTTGAAACAGAAATAAGAAATAATAAAAACATGTTTCTTGTTCTCAAGAACACTTACGAGAAACAATTTTTCACTCTCCTATTTTTCCTTCTCTTTCTTTTATTCTTCTTTTTTTCTTTGGCCGGTCGCCGACCTTAGCCATGGCTAGCGATGCTGGCGACCGGTCGGTAACCTCACCGGAGCATCGCCGGCCCGAGCTTGGCCGAGATCCGGCGAGGCCAAGCTCGCCTAGCCACTAGCGAGGCTCGGCTTCATAGGGCCACCACTAGGTCGACGTCACCCGGTGATGGCCCGGCGAGGCCAAGCCTCACCGGTGGCTAGGCGAGCTCGGCCTCGTTGGGGGCCAACGAGCCTTGCCATGGTTGGGCGAGGCCGCCAGCCCTCGTCGGCCCGGTTGCCGGCCATGGCCGAGGCCCGACCGGCCAAAAGGAAGAAAGAAAAAAAAAAAGGAAAAAAAATAAAAATATTAAAAATTAAAAGAAACAAAAAAATTACACAAGTTTACCCAAACATGTTTATGTTCTTTTTCTCTTCTAAGAACAGAAATTTTGTGCAGTTACCAAACACATTCTTCTAATCAAAAATTGTTCCTCGGAACAAAAATAATTTTTCTATTTTTGTTCCTATGAACAATTTTTGAACAGAAATGTTACCAAACGTTACTTAAGTAGTCGGGGTTCCACCCATTGTCGAGTGGCCAGCTAAGACCGGCTGGGCACTCAACAGATCTCAAAGGCTCAAATGCAACATAGTGTCCGTTGGTCCGAGCGCATTCCGCCTAGACACCCAACCCAACAATGCGGTCTCGAATCCAAACATGTTTTAAACCTATTTTGAAGTCCTTATAAACCACAACTTATGACAACCCTAGAAAGTTTTTAAGAGTCATCATTCAAAAGAGTTTAGAATGTAATAAATAAATAAAATAAAATAAATCTCCTTGCTTGTGATTGTTCCTCGTGAATTGGATTTCTAAGATCAGGAAACACTTGATAGTTGAGCCTTCAAGTGATTGTAATCTTCTATTGTGGAACCATCTCGATCTAATGTGGTTAAATTTCAGTTCTACAATTTATTTCATGCTTGAATCGTTCATTTGTTCACGCTTTCACGTTAATTGTAACAGTTTATTATCGATCAATTACTACGAAAATTTTATCTGTATGCAATTATCATTATGGATTTTATTAAATTTGAGTTGTAGAAATTTACTGGCGTGAATGATTTTAATCTGTGGTGCATTAAGATGTGTGTAATGTTAGAGCCATAGTGTATGGATTTAGCATTGGAGGGAGATGATAAATTTTGTCAAACTATGAAGGCAAAAGAAAAAGTTGATATTTTGAAAAAGCCTAGGTTTGTGATACTGCTGAATCTGGTAAATAATGCTAGAGAGGAGTGGATCACGAATTCTTGATTCACATATCACATTACATCATATAGGGATTGGTTTTCAGATTACTAGTCTATCGAGGATGTCGATTTATTTCAAAGTCTGGGGCTTTGAAAGTTATCATCCACATGTCTGAAAGAGGTATGAACATTTTGAGTGAGCAGGTCTTCTGTATAGGCTTGAAATTTGGAAGATGGACTTTTGCAAACATTGCATGTTCGACAAGCAGCACAAACTACTGCTCAGCACAAGAATTCACAGGACCAAGGTACAATAGATTACATTCATTCAAACTCATGGGGTCCTTCTCAAGTGCAACCAAAAGGAGGTGCCCCAGTATATACTAACCTCCATTGATGAGGTTGAGTGAACTTGCCGCTTTTTGATAATAATAAATAAATAAATGAATAGGCCAATTATTTGTGTTGACACGAAGAAATATGAATTTCTAGACTTATGTTTTCAAATTAACAAAATTCGGCACATGACAATTAACAAGAATGGATGAGAATATTATTTTAGATATGAAAAATCTCTGCCATGGAAATGGAATTTATAATTACTGACAAAAACATATGATCCCATAAGAAGAAAGCAATCTATTTGCAAAGATCCTTTTAGCTTAAATATTGGAGGAGACTTGACTTGCACTTGCATCAATGGAAGAACACGGAACGCAAGCCCCATGATGAATCACCTTATTCCTACTTCGTCCCATCATATTATTAAAGTTGTTCAGACATAAATTTTTCAACCAAAAAGATGATCTCGGTGGGGAGCTCAAGAGCAGGGTAAATCAGAATTAATTTAATTTTTTACTGTGATAATGATTGGATTCTTTGTTTTGAATAATCTTCACACTAAATCCAGCATGATGTGAATTCAGAAGTATAGTATTACTTTCCTGAGCCAAAAAGGAAGTTAGAAATTCTTAATTTGTCTGCTTTCTTTGGAATAATGAAAGAAGTTTCGTCTGTTGCTCTTAGCATGGTGGTGCTTTATCACTTTTAACTTTTAAAGTGAAAGCTGCCCAAGAGCAGAAATTCCGAGTCCCACGGATATGATATAAAGTTCTTTGGATAGTGATAACACGAAAGTAGGAGTGTAATATGAGATGAATGGCTTGTGCATTTGTGATAATGATTTGCTTTTGAAATTGTTCATGTTTCGTGCCAACCCCAAATGATAGATTTACGTACGACAATGGAATAGGATTGATCTTAAGGCAACTAGAGAAAGGATTAACTTCTACCACCATGCCGCTAATTAAGTGTCCATATTTTTTCACACTTATTTTTGGAGAAAAAATCACAAAAAATCTTAAATTATATTCCATGTGAGATATTTACTCTCAATCTTTTTTTTTTATATTGAAACCCAAAACTATACTTACTTTGACACATTTACCCTAAATTTTTTTCTTGTGATATAAGAAACCCAAAACGTTTACCCTCCTCCATTTTTCAATCAAAATAACGTTGTTTTCCTTCAACAATGTTTGCTTTTTGGTATCACCGTATACAAATTTTTTACGGTCCACATTGACGGAATTTTGATGAAATATCACACCGATACAAGTTTGGATTTTTTTGTGTCACAAAAAAAAAAAAGTTTAAATGTATCGCCATTAGCATAGTTTGGAGTTTTTTAGTGGCTTTTGTCCTTTTCATGTTAAGAGAGTTTTCCAATATTCTTTTTTTTTTCATGTCTAGAAAATAGGATTTTTTTTTCCCTGACAATAAATTTTAATAGGTAACAAGACGATTCCAAAACATCAAATATCACTTTTCTTGTACAACCCAACTGATTGATTCCTGCAACAAAAACATCAGAACGCGGATGAGAAGGCAATTTCCAGGTCATAGATAAGGAATCTCCTCGAGTTCTTGAGCCCTTTATCAATGTTATATATAAACTTTATTCCGTCAAGTCCTTAGAGAAGTGAAGTATAAACTGTTATGCAAATAATCCAAACCTGCAATTCTTCCAAAATCTTCTTTAATAATGCCAATCTGAAGAGGCAAAAGTGGTAATAATGGATATGTCATTTATATACTTGGTGCTACATCTGTAGCAATTTGCAGTCTCTTACTCCATGTCAAGACATTTGGCATTGCCTGTGTTATAGATCAGCATATCTTCGCATCATACACGAGAAAGGAACATATATTCGTGAAATTATTTTGGAGGAAATTAAAACATGCAAGAATACAATGAAGTGCCTGATTAGTGTTGTTATAGGTCTCCATTTAACATAAGTTTATAGATTAACGCCATCATTTTTAGAGTCATCACAATACCCAATTAGAGAAACCAAGTTTCCACCGTAACCAATTGTTAAGAGTTTTGCCCAAAATATCATGAATGCGGCTTTACTATGTGTATGGGCAAATTCCTAAATAAGCAAATGGTTGCAGCATTATATCTCACCCCTGCTTGAAAATGGTTGCACCCTTGCCACGATGATTCAGAAAGAACCTTCATGGCAAGGAGCATAGAGTGCAGTTCAGCACGACAGTTCAGATGACCAAGGTACGATGGATCCATTCAGATTTGAGGGGGCCTTCTTCATTGACAAGATCGACTGAACTTGTCACTTATTGATGATAATAAAAGAAGTTGATCATTTTTTTGAGTCCACACAAATAACTATGAACTTTTCGACTTTGTTTCAAATTAACAAAATCTTACATTTGACAATTAATAGGAATTGACAAGAATGTTATCATAGATATGAAAAATCTCCACCATGGAAATGGAATCTACCTTTACCCACAAAACATACAAACCCACACGAAGAAAGCAATCTATTTGCTGAGATTATTCAAGCTTAAATAATGGAGGAGACTTGACTTGCACTTGAATGGATGGAAGAACACAATGTAGACCCCATGTTCAATAATACTTACTATTCACCTTATTGATGAGAAGATAATCATGTGTTGTCCTATCACATTATTAAAGTTGTTTGGGATATATTTTCCAACCAAAAAGATGATTTCGTGGGGAACACGTGTTTTAAAGGATCTTCTCACTAAGTCCAGCATGACGTTAATTCACAAGTATAGATTTACTTTCCAAAGGCAAAAAGTAAGTTAGAAATTCTTCATTTCTATGCTTTACTTGGAATAATGAAAGAAGTTTCGTCTGCTACTCTTAGCTAGGTGCTCATCCCTTTCAACTTTCTAAAGTGAAAGTAGCGCAAGAACAGAAACCAAGGTCATCATCCTCATAGCTAAAATAAAGTTACTTATGATGCATTTGGTTCAATATTCTTCATGGACTTTTAGCTTTCAAAGTCTCTTAGGGAAATGTTGAACCATTTGGCAATAATTTTAAAGAAGCTTTCAAGTAAAAGCTGGAATTAGAAAGGCTGAAAGCCCAATACTAGTAGAAATTAGCATTTGGCTTTCAGTATTTGACCAAATACTAAAACTCATTTTTTTTCCAAAATTACCCTTATCAATTCTTCAAAATTCCAATTTTGTCTCTCATTTCTCTTTTTATTAAAAAAGTACTACACCCTTGTCAGTTCCGACAAAGGGTTACAACCACTAGCAAGCTAAATCTAGTTCAAATGGTCATCGATCAAGGTCACCCAATGTCAGGGGACCTACGGTGAGGGTTGCACAACCCTAGCGAAGGTTACTGGAGGTTGCACGACCTTGGGTGACCCAGGTGGTGCACAACCCAGGTGATTGTTGCTTGGGTCTCATGGTCACGTGATCCTTGCGAGACCCAAGCGAGGACCGCCTAAGGCTACAAGCAAGCAATAGTCACTTGGGTTGCATGCCACCTAGGTCGCGTCCAAAGAGTGAAGTTTAAAGATAGATATTACAGAAAAAGTGAATAAAAATTTATTGATTCATCTATTCAAACAAAATTTCTTGGCATAAAATCATATAACATTTTTGTCCAATTAAGCATATTGAATGATTTGAGAATTCAATTATGTAGGAGTTGGTGGAACATAAAAAGCAAGAATATCGTCATTGCATTCCCAACATGAAATGACTCTTGTAATGCGAAAGTATAACATTTTATTTTATGTAGGGCAACCTTATCTGTTTTTTAATGGCAAAAGTATTCTCCGACACATTTTATTTTATGTAGGGCAACCTTATAAGGGGGAAAAGTGGCTTTAGAGAAAGGGAGGCCAGCTTGTATCCACTAAGTTGGTCATTGTAATGCTTTTTATTTCATTTATATTCGTGCAAGTCAAGTCCATTATTTTCTCCATTATTTGCAAGCGGAACATCTTGGCCAGTCTCCATACATGCATTGTTTTTCTTGGTTGTTGTATGTTGTACATTGTGCAAGTCCCATTGCCATCAACAGAGAAGGGAAAAACTTCCCAAATTAATTCTAAACCTATCATACGAACGCCAATTCAACCATAAATTTTTCAACTTCATTAATGAAATCAAAAAACCCTATGCCAAATTCCATGTAAGTCTTTCCAAATAATTTGTGCAGATTTTCCAATGTAGCATACTTGTCATTCGGGATTTTATGTTAGTTCATCAATACATGCTAAATTAGAATTCACGTAGTCACAGCATTTAAGTTTAATTATGTTCATGTTAAACAAGAAAATGCAAAAAGAGTAAATTGGCATCCCTTGATCATATCTAGATATCATGTCTATGTGGAAAAATGCAAAAGTAGTAAATTGGCATCTCTTAATCATATCTAGAAATCATGTCTAAGTCATACATAAATCAAATTCAAGTGGTTGCTTGGTCTTCAATTAATATTTTGCAAAACATTCATTGGAAGCTTTGCTTAGCACATCAAGGTTTTTCCATCTCCACAAGTAATTTAATTATTGCTTAAATTATTGAGTATTAATTTCTTGTTTGTAGGCCCACATGGTCATCTCTTACATGTTAGTGGTTAAACTTAAAATTAACTCAAATTGCTTGCAAAATATTTTTGAATAAAGAGAAAATGTACCGAAATGATGTTATATTTACCCTACATAACCAAGCCCTCGTATGCATAAATATCTAGTTTACAAATTACTTGAGTTTCTAATTGACCCATAATAGATTAGTGACAACTCCAACTTGAATTGATTTGCATGGTTAGATGATTAAATTAAATCCACCCAAAGTTGCAATTGGTATGTTCTTGAGAAAGTCCATGCTAAGTGTCACGCCCGAATCCTCCGAGCACGTGTCCATCTCTCCTTGGTTGATTAAACTACGACATCCTAGGACGCGTCGCCGACTCATTCTTTTTAATGCGCATGTGGAAGCATATAAACAATCCCCAGACAATAAAACAATGGGATAGGAAAGTAGGGCCAATTTTTCAAACCAAAACAAACATTTTATAAACAACCAGGTTCATTTACAAGACCAGACTATTTACAAAAAGGTCGACTCATTCCAGAAGGAACCGTCCTATGACCTACTAGTCAAACCTGTTCACCGATTCTAGTCTATCCACCTTTTCAGACTCCGGGACTTCCGTTCCTTCATCAACACCATCTAAGGACCTGAAAATGGTTATACAATAACCAGTGAGACAATGTCTCAACAAGTTCAACCCCCTAAGATCCGATTAGGAAGCAAATGCGCTCTAAGGGCTGCTTAAGCACAACACAAGTCAGAGAACTTATCTTAGCCTCAATTCCATCCTACAAATTAGTATCATTTACAAATGCCTCAAATCACATTAATCAATCAATTCATAACATCAAATCAAATCATTGATCTAGTCGATTACATATCACCACGACCCTTTCTTGGTCGGCTCATCTCATACTATCTATTAAGTCCACTCATATTAGGACTGCTCTCTGCTAAGCTAATAAATAAATAGTATAGCTCGCTTCTAAGATGGTCGGATATACTGCTCTCTACTAAGCTACCATATTGTCCATCGGCTAATATAGTATACCGATGATGCTTAATCTAAGCTGATAAATAGTATACTGCTCTCTACTAAGCTAACATTTCGCCCGTGGGTTGATATAGTATACTAACATTGCGATAAAGTATATTAATCTCTGCTAAGCTAACATATTGCCTATAGGTTGATATAATATACCGGTATACTGCTTTCTCGTTAAGTTGACATATCATCCGTAGGCCGATATAGTATACCATCACAATCCAATTCAATATTTTTATCATTCTCGATAAAATAGCCGTGTGTGGGTACACGTTGGCCTTAGCTAAAATACTATAATTTCATTTCCACAAATCCCACCATTTTTTGTAGTCCACCAAAATATTTTTGGCGCTATCAACCGACTGCCCGGCTATTTTCCATTAATTACCAAAATTAATTAATTTAGAAAAATAATCCTAAAATCACCATTAATTCAATTCAGCACAAATTAACGCTCAGATAAATAAATAGACCGCACTACAATAATCAACCATAAAATTTTGATTGTCGGCAATCCCAGCCTAATTTTGAAAAATAATTAATTAATTAAATAATTACAAAATTTATTAAATAAATGCAATAAATCCAATTTAGGCCCACAATGCCTAATTGGACGCCAAAACGGACCCGAAAAATCCCAAGGTTCATTCAATAAATATTAGAACTTATTTTCTTGCTAATTGCTACAACTAACCCTCCAACATGCATCAGTAAATCTCTAATTTAATTACTCAATCTAATTTATCCACCTAGTCATACTTAATTATATATAATCAACCCATAAGCATCATTAACCCACTAAGCGAGGATTAGTGAGTTAAACTCACCTGATTAACAATCTGTTTGGATCAAAACGATGGGGACGCGAGGGCGGCCGATAAACCCCAAACTGAGATATGTTGCTAAATTGGGCTGGGCTTGATCTGGGCTTGGGGTTGCGGTTTGGGCTCGGCTTCGCAAGCTTGGGCTCCAAGACTGGGCTGCTGAAATGTAATTGAAGATGGGCTTGAAACTTGGGCTGGACTGCATAGAAAATTGTGGACTGGATTGCTGAAATTCACGGGCTTTATTGCTGAATTATTGGGCCGAAGTTGGGCTGAACTACACGTGGATTGCTGGCGCGAGGAAAACACGAAGATGTTGGCCTGCGGTTGGTCGATCGTGGGCTTTGTTGGATTGAACTGAGCAGAGAGGGAGAGAAGCAGCTTCGGGGGATGCTGGCAGCAGAGAAACGAAGCAGAGAAAGAGGAAGCAGGCTGGTGTGGTTGGCAGCTGCTTCGGTGGTGGTGGCGTGAGCCTTCGGTGGAATGGAGCTGCACGAGGGGATGGCAGCTGGCGGGTCAAAGATGGCGAAATTCTTTGGAGTTGTTGACTCGGTAAGCAACGCCACGTGAAGGTGGCATGAAGTGACAGCCGAGAGAGAGAAGATGGGATCGATGGTGGAACAGCAAGCTTCGGTCAACACCTAGGAACAGCTTGAAGTTAGTTGATTGGAGGGAACAAGAGTTGGTGGTGATGAGGCGTGCTGGCAAGCGGCAGAGGTTGAAGAAGAGACGGTCATGGGCGTAGGGTTTCAATTGACTGGCAGGAGGAAATCGAAGGAAAAATGAAAGAAACAAAAGAAGCCAATGAAAGAGAGAAAAAAGGTAAAACCGAAGAAGGGTCGGGGGAAATGGAATGCACGAAGATGGAGAGGGCTGAGGCGTACACGGCAAGCTCAAGAAGAAGAGGCAAAAGTCAAGATAAAATATCAATTTCATCATGACTTAGCCCACAAAAATCCACAAGATTATCCACTTGGTCTCTCTGCGACAAGATATGACTACGCTTGTATGCTGTGTCCGCTGGCAATACCAGACGAGGGTTTCAGCTTTTTCCAAGTTTCTTTTCACCTTGGAATGTTCCGGTTTGTGACACTCCTGTTTACTAGTTAATTTCATCGTTCGATCCCTTGAAAGTTAGTCATGATCGTATTTGGTGTGCAGTACTTATCTTCAATGCCGGGAGCATCTTTTTGGCACATTCCTCCAAATGTCATTCTGGTGTGCTTCTCAAATCCAGATTACCACAGCACGCTGGAGTTGCTGATGACATTCGGGGATGATATCAGTTGTGTTCTACTTGAAATAATGAGTTAGTAAGATATTCACACTGCAAATTTGTAATGGGCAGGTTGTTTTCCCAATGTGCAGCAACTGATGGTTTCAGGTTTTGTGGTCGACCGGCAATAGAATCTGACTATGCTGACTGATGATGAATTGACACAGGAAAATAATAACTGTACTCATACAGATGATAATGTACTGTACAGAACAGTCTGATAATGTACTGTACAGAACAGTCTTGCTCTTCTTAATCGATTGTTTGTGAACGGTATGTTAATTAAGAACTAATTTATGTCTTCGTCAGTGTCCGCGTCTCAGAGGAGGTTGTGGAGGTTGGAGATGGAGATTGCTCGATTTCCTGCGCTTCTACATCTCCCATTGCAGTACGATCTCTGCCATTTTTGGTCAGCTCAACTCCAACCGATCCCTGTTTTGAACCCGTTCGAACAGTAGACCCATCAGTGGCTGTTTTTCTTAAATTATTGTTCTTTTTCGCCTGCCAGGCCCAGCCAACGAGCCCCTGTTGTATGTGTTCATCAAATATCGCCTTCTTGAACGAAGTCCCCATCTTAATTACAGCAACACAAACAGATGAAAAGCACATCAGTCTCATTGTTTACCAAAATCACATGTATAATGATATAACAATCGTATGACGGAACTCTAACCTGTGTTACAATTGCGTATAGAGGTAGTGTGCTGTAACTACAAAGGAGCTGGACAAACACTCTGCAGAACATGAGCGAAATTTCGCTGTCAGGAGTCAAAGACTTGTCGTTGTAAGATGCATGGATCGAAGAGATTAGTTTCAGCCTCACCCAATGACAAGTCTCGGGATGATAAAACGGACCTCGCCCATTATGCAGGACTTGAATCTATATTGGATCTGCAGAACGGCAGAGCATTAGTCGAAGTCCTGTTTGTGCGTTGGGAATTTCCAATTTTAACTGACAATTAGCCCCACTTATCCTTACCCATATGAAGAACAAGAAAGCCAGTTCAAAGGAGTTTTGGAACAGAATGATGTGAATCAGGACGAGGACGAGCCGAGGCCGATGGAACCAGAAATGATCATCGGAAGGCTGAACGACCAAGTCCCCTGCAATCGCTATATGCCTCTGGGCAACGTCCTGGGCCAACTGAGTTATCACATGCTCCAGTTTGGTTCCAACCGCCAGCAAAAGCTGCACAGAAGCAATAAGCCATTTAGATAAGAGAACCTTCTGCGTATGAGTTAGGGATTTCCGTTTCCTTACAGTCAACGGGATGAAAGATATCCAGAAGTACGCGTGCCAACCTGCACAAATTATTCCGAGACAGTTTATTAATTGGAAATAATGTCACTAGTACAGCTTCTGCTCAACTATATGCTCTAACTAAGACAGAGTGCTTAGACAACTTACCGGCAACATTGAGCAGCAAGAAGATCACAACGAATAGCCAAAGATACCAACTGCGACGAGACGATCATTTAGTAAATAGCCTGAGGAAGAACGAGCTAAAATATTCTCCTGTTTTTATTTTCTAGCCAAAGCGTTTACAAAGTTTTCTTTTGGCGAAAATGCATGCCCAAATTCTTTCTTGAAGTAAAAGGTAAATAGCAAAAGGCAATTTCCTTTTACCTTATACCGACAACTTTCTTGAAATCAGCCTCCAGAGCGCGTATCATGTACTTGTGGAAATTGAATTTCGGATTGCCTCTACAGTGAGCCTATATAAATGAATGTAATAAATGCCAGTATTGAATTCTACTAGGATCACCTCATCATATATAGTAATCACAGGAGCTTATGGACTAAAAATTTATGTTTAGAGGAATATCGTACCATGATAAAACCCAAACGAAGCGTGGTATAATCTGACCTGGTCACAGAACCATAAAACTGCTTGATAAAGGAATGCTGCACAAACAGGAAAATGGGTCAAGAATGAGCCGAGGCCCATGAAAATTGCCTGAATATGAACTTGGACATAATAGAAGACAGCCAAATGCCACATCGAAATATCAATACACAATGCTGGATGTCTCCAGTTGTTAGCCAAGACTTCTAGTGAAAAGTAAGTTACATGAACAAGGCAGATGAAGAGGAGCCCTTCAAGACTTACCACCCATCTGAGTACAGATAAGTTCTTGCCAATGCCAAGAAAACGTCCTCTGATGAAGGTGTGATCCTGAACATTTGTGAACTTTGTTTGCATAGCTGTGCATCAATTTTGAAGTGTTTGAGACTAGAAACTCGGAATATAGTGCAGATGAATATACCACAGCAAAACTTTCCACTTTTGAATTGAATGACATTACCCTGTTTGGGGTCAAACTCCTTCTTCTGAATGGCATCCTCCCATCGCTTCCATAGGCGTAACTAAAAGCGCAGGAGATGAGATCAAGCACTTAGACAAATGATTGAAGACACATTTGAGAGATAAGAGACCAACAATGACAGATCACAGAAAGTCTCCTGGCATGACTTGAAGTTACCTGTACTCCTCCACATAGGATCGTTAACGCGCAGAAAACCACATGCACAACGGCCAGCACGAAGATGAAAATGTGCAGATGATGAAGCGCCGTGAGAGACAACAATGGCACCTTCCCCTGAAACAATAATTACAGCGTTATTCCGTCACTCAATCTCTGACTTTGCTCCATGGCTTAAGCCTCGAGGTACATTTTGTTATCTCCTTCCAAACAGATGTAAATCTCACTCGAATGGAGTCACAGCATCAGAACCGAGAAAACATCTAACCGCTGTTTCTGTATAATTTTTAATGGCACAAGCTTTTTCACGTCGAATGAGCTCTTTGACTTGGACAAAAATAATGAAAAGGGATATATAAACGGAAATGTTCATTATAAAAAATGCCAAAACACATGCGAAAGGGATGGAATCTGACTTTGATACCTTGTTATAAGTACAACCCAAAAGTTTAAACTGGGGATATATCAACAAGGAGAGAGAGGGAGAGAGAGATGAATATTTAGGATATTGAAAGCTTAGTTACCTTGCCAATGCAGTAGTCAGAGGAAGCTGCTGAATCACCGGCGAGAAGGCGGCGTCCTCCAGGAGGGAAGAAATTAGTCAGGAAATGAGCAGTGGTGCCGCTGTGCTTGTCGGCAGCTTCCTTCTTGCAAGGTAGCCACTTATCCGCGAGCTCTTCCGAAATGCAAATCTTGCCTATTCTTTCTTGGAACACAGTGAGCAGGAGCGATATGAAACCCAACAGCATTAGCTCTGCCATGAATGATCATCCGCACATAAAATTCAACAGCTTTAGAAACATAATTATGATTTCTCCGTTTATAAGGACACGTAAAATGAACCATAACATATGGTAAATGAAACAAAATCTGCTGTGTGGTTAAGGACAACCCTCTTTGATTTTCTGTAAGGCGTCAAAGAGCGGTTTCTGGTTCCTCTTCTTGAGATACTGCATTTGCCAAATCAGAGAGAGAGGAAGGTCACATATTCTCATCAGTAGAGACATGCGGAGTTATCAGACATGCCATGGTCGATGCACAAATATATCAATTCGATGGAAAAGAACGAGAAGAAAGGCACCTTGCCGGCATAATGAAGAAACCGCTCGACAGCCAGAGAAATGACGACTATCACGGTGCAAACAACGGCGAGCACCCACGTCGGCGTGAACTCCAACGTCGGTCCCTCCGCTCCTCCTGCCATCTCTCTCTCTCTCTGTTGAGAAATTTGATATGAATGTGATATGTGCGTGTCTATATGTATACGTATGTGACTAAACACGATGTGGCATGGGAGGCTGAAAGAGTATACGCTGGACTAAGAAAATGGGATGGTTGCTCTCAGATTGATCAATAAACTAGCGTTTGACTACGGTCACCAGTGGTGAAGGTAGGATTGCATGCTTGAAATGGTAAATGCCTCTGAACGTTTTGTTAGGACGTAGACCCCTTTAAAGAATACCATGTAGAAACTACATATTCTCGTCTGGTTTGACAAGACAAAACCAATCTTGGTACTCGGACAAGTTCGGATCGGAACATGTGATTGACTTGGTCTAACAAGATTGCAGTCGGTGTTTGACCTCTTAAGATTTCTCCAGTTTGGAAGTTCCTATGTGTTTTAGACCTAATCTTGCACGATTCTATCATCTTTCTATTGACATTCCACGCGAGACTACAGTTCAAGTCTAACAGAAGAAGAAGAAGAAATTACCGAAGAAATGAATGACGAACTATCAAGACAGGAGTGGGGTTCGATCAGAAGATCAGTACTATGCAGGGAATGCCAGTCGCCAAAAAATTCGCTATGAATCTGGAGAGCATGGAGTCCACAATTGATCGATCACACAAGTGTTTCTCATCCCTAGCTACCTCCCAAAAAAAAAAAAAAAAATCCACAAGTGTTGTTATCACACAACTTTTTACTGTGGACTCATTCAGAAAATCATAGAAAGAAAAATCCTAACTATTTCTTTTGTGTTCTGTGTCCACCAAGTGTAATTCCATCCCGTATATATACATAGGAAAGGTAGCCAACTTTAATTACTTACTCAAACAAGCAGATATACTTCGATTTAGTTTCCTAAACTCGAGATATATTCCCACTATTGGGGATGATCAGAGAAAAAATTCCAGCACTCTCCTGTTTGCTTAAATGTCCACCGCGTAAAATTCCATTTTCATAGATATATCTCTTGTTTGCTCTGTGTCCACCGGGTAGAATTCCATCTCATATTTATACATAGGAAAGCTAGTCAACTTAGAAAACCAACTTAAATAAGGAAATATACTTGGATTTCGTTTCTTTCACGCGCTCAAACTCGAGATATATTCCCATTATTGTGTATGATCACAAAGAAAAAGTCTCAACATTCTCTTGTTCGCTCAAATATGTCCACCGCGTAAAATACCATATTATAAATATCTACTTAGGAAAGCTAGTCATTAAAAACCTACTCAAACAAGAAAATATGCTTGGTTTAGTTTCCTTCACAAGCTCAAACTTTAGATATATACCATTATTGCATCTGATCACTAGAGAAAAAATCCCAACACTATCTTGTTTGCTCCAACTTGTCCACCGCGTAAAATTCCATCCCTCATATATACATAACGCTTGGTCATTACAATAGGACAACTAGCCAAATTAGGAAACTTAGTTAGGCCTTGTTTGGTTCAGCTTTCCCAATGGACTTTGAGCTCCTAAAGCCCCTTGGGGAAAATATTAAGTATTTGGCAAGCATTTTTGGAAGTCCATTGGCCAAATGTCAGTATTTTGGAAATGCGAGTCAACTTCTATTGTTCATCCGTTGACTTCTTCTTCTTCTTTTTTTACCGAGCATTCATCTTCCCCATATCCCAACCACCAACGGCCAGATCTGACCACTGGTGAGGCTGCTCAAGGTCCAAGGAACCTAGATTTGGCCACTAGTCAAGCTACCTGTGGTCGCGCTCAAGCACCGCCGCTTGGGCCTCGTCAATGACCAGATCTAGGCTTGCACGACCCAGGCGATGCCGCCTGAGGTTAAGGGAACCCAGGCGACACTGCCTGAGGTCGAGGGAACCCAGGCGATGCCAGCCTGGGTCGTGCGACCTCAGGCGGCGACGCTTGGGTCATGTGACCCAGACAACCTCGCTTGGGTCATGTAGACCCAAATCTAGCCTTCGGCGAGGCTTAGGCGGCGCCGCCTAAGGTCATGTGACCTCAGGCAACCTCCCCGATGGCAAGATCTTGGTTCATGCAACCTCAGCCAACCTCGCCGGCGGCCAAATCTGGTCGCCGATGATTGACTCACCATTGATCGGCGATGGAGTTTCATCGGATTTTATTTTTATCTCTTTAAAATATAATAAAAGCCATTTGCAAATGTTGGGTTTACTAAACGGTATCTACACCAAAGTCACTTTCCAATGCCCTTTAAATTATAATATGCCAAACATTCAAGCATTCCTGAAACTCCCTTTACCCCAAAAGTATTTGTATTTGGCCAAAGGCATTTCCCGAAAGCCGAACCAAACGGGCAAACGAGAAAATATTCTTGGATTTAGTTTCCTTCACAAGCCCAAACTCAAGATATATTTGCAATATTGTGGACAATATACTGAGCATGACCATCATATCATACGCAAATTTATCTTTTGGAATTCACACATAAGTCGGGTCGAAAATTGCATTTTTTTAAAGACCGAAATACCAACTCTTTCCCTAAAAGTATGCCTCAAATTATTTGGTGGGTCAAGTTTTTCTTGAGAAAATCTCTGCATTTTTTTTTTTTTTTCCATTTCTAAAAATTTGACTCGATATGAGAACGGATTTGGTTGGATTTGTGATCGGTTCACACTGCTGCTAGACTTTCATGATGATGTACTTGTCCTGTG
Source organism: Eucalyptus grandis (assembly GCF_016545825.1). Lineage (NCBI taxonomy): Eukaryota > Viridiplantae > Streptophyta > Magnoliopsida > Myrtales > Myrtaceae > Eucalyptus > Eucalyptus grandis. Next base: position 5,549,536 of record NC_052612.1, read on the forward strand.
ATTTTCAAATTCGAAAATGAGCGAAAGTGATCATGAATTGTAATTCCGTATTATATAATTGCTAGAAATGAAGCAACTAAAATACTGGGTTGAATTATAATTGAATGCATGGATTATATTTTGAGTAAAGATTTAGTTGACCTAGGTGTGTTGACCTCTATTGTTGCATGCCCTTAGCATAAAATCAAGTAATCAAATCTCCACGCATCTTGCTTGTTTTATTTATCATCATACTTTTCGCACCTAAACACGGAGTTAAATATATATGGAATGACAATTTGAATTTCATCCAAAATACATAAAATCTTTCAAAAGAATGAAATGTCTGCATTGAGAATCTTTAAGATTTTTCATAACTTTTTGATACTTTAATAAATAAATAAAAAATTATTTTGAAGCTTTGGATAAAATTCAAGTAGAAGTAGAAGTTAGACAATTTTCACCAATTGTTTATCGGGACTTCGTAAAGTCAAAAACAATCTTTTAATTCCCGTTAAAATTTAAAATACCATCCGAAATTTCAAAACATGATGTGTAAATATGCACATGTCAATATAAGACTATTTTTGAGTCATCAAGTATTTTACTTTAAAAAAAAATGAAAGTGTTTTCACCATAAAATATGAGAAAAGCCAAAAGTTAAAAGTTAAAAAGCACTCGAAATAATTTACGTGGCACTTATGCTTTGATTTTTATATAGAACAAAACCAATGTAATCTTATAAAATTTTATAAATTGATATGCAAAATCATGTAAAAGTTTGTCATAACTTTTCAAAATTCCAAAGTATTTTTTTTTTTTTTTTACTTTCAACTTTCAGAGAAAAAGTCATAAAATGAAAATTGTAAAGGGTTTAATACAATAAATAAATAAAAAACCAAACTGGTACATATGTAACAGATCTACCCTCCATTAGCTTCCGTTCGATTTTTCCGCTAATTTTGCTGACGTGCTTGCTGACGTGGCAAACCAAGTGAAAATTCATAAGTTTAATACCATTAAAAACCCCAAACTGGTATATTTATGACAAATTTATCCCAAGCTAATGTATTTACGACAAATTTACTCTAAATTATTTTTTTTCAATCATAAAAAACCTAAATTGGTACACTTGCGGCACATTTACCCTCTTTCAATTTTCCAAAATTTGACTGAGTTGTGATGTCCAATCAATTTTATTTTCCGAATTACTCTAACATTGCCTCCATATCATTAATACTTAATTTTTTTTTTTTCCTTTTATTGGAATCATTATTAGAAAATATTGAAAGACTACCAAATGTGCACTTCATTTTTGTGCCGAGAGGATGCCTATTAACTAAAAGATGGACAGATCGCTTGTGTACATATAAAAAAATAAGTGCACATATTGTGGTTGCTTCACTCGTTTTTGGTTTGTGACAAACTTGGCTTTATGTTTATATGTCTTAGCCCCACATGGTTTACTACTTGTCCACAATCTGTTTGTATGCTTACATATTACTCTTGTTTTGCTGGTCATTCGTGTTAGTCCATGTCCTTATTAGCGTTACGTAGTCTTTCCTACCTTAAGTGTGTCAAAATTTTAACATGGAACTTGCATGTGAATGGTACGAGTGACTTATACATCACATGCTCGTTGAAATGCCGGAACCAAAATCACTTATGTTTGTTACTAATTTCAGGTGTACTTTGAGTGTGATTATTTTGTATATGTGCGCAAGCGATCTGTCCATCTTTTAGTTAATGGGCATCTTCTCGGCACAAGAATGAAGTGAACATTTGGTAGTCTTTGAATAGTTTTCTAATAATGATTCCAATAAAAAGAAAAAAAAATCAAGTATTAATGATATGGAGGCAATGTTAGAGTAATCCAGAAAATAAAATTAATTGGACATCACAACTCGATCAAATTTGGGAAAATTGAAAGAGGGTAAATGTGCCGCATGTGTACCAATTTAGGTTTTTTATGATCGAAAAAATTAATTTATGATAAATTTGTCGTAAATATACCAGCTTGGAGTAAATTTGTCATAAATATACCAGTTTGAGGTAAATTTGTCATAAATATACCAGTTTGGGATTTTTAATGATATTAAACTTATGAATTTCCACATGGCTTGCCACATTAGCAACCGCGTCAGCAAAATTAACAGAAAAATCGGACGGAAGCTAACGGAGGGTAGATTTGTCACATATGTACCGGTTTGGGGTTTTTGGTTGTCAAAAAAATAGTTTATGGCAAATTTGTCACAGATGTACTGGGGTTTTTTTAGGGTATTAACCCAATTGTAAAAAGCTGGAAAAATCTCCAAAGATTTTTAAGTCAACAAACCAGTGTCTTTTCTTTCGGAGGGGGGGGCGGAAACCGAACTAGGGACAGTAGCAACTTCAGGGGTAAGAATCAGGACAGCGACGTGCGTAACTATTCCAGGATTTTCATGAGAACCACTGTAGACGACCAAATAAATCAATAACGATTATCGTTGGATAATTAAATATGTGAAGAAAAACTTTTAACTAAAAAATCAATTTTAAACACGAATTTTACTCGTTTGACTTTAAAGGTATAAGACTATTTTCACACTAACGTTGAACCTAGCAATACACATAAAGAGTCGCACAAATTTTGTTTTCCTTAAAAATATAGCAATGAATCATTTTTGGGTATCACAATTTAACCTATTTTTGAACATCCCTTTCATCATTTGTCGCATCAGTCTTGCGAAGTGGCTTTTCCAACTTGGCTAAAATTTACTAAATGGAGAAGAAGTCAGACAAAGACGAGACTTCTACGAAGTCCCTCTTCATGGCTCGCTGCGGATAGGGACACGCCAGGCAAAACCCACCTCAGTTAGGCCTGTGTAAGCATCGAGTCAATCGATCCTTCCATTTTTGAAGTTGGTCGGCTACATACGGTCGTGTCTTTCATCGCACATTGCACATTGATAACTGCATGATCGCGTTGACGCAAGAAATTTTCCTTGTCGAAAACATATGATGGAACGAGTCGTTATCATGATCGGTTCCCGAATCACTCATCCGCTTTCTCATCACCCATCTATCCTCGACCCCGCTCTCACTTTCCTTTCGCTCTCATGGGCAAAACCCATATTCATGTGTTCACTTAAGGGGGAAGGGGGAAAGAAGAGGAGGATGACGCATTGTACACAATATCATGACCCATTCTTACTAATTGTCACTATTTTCCGTGGGATTGAATCGTTTCAAATATCTTTACTAAGTGGTAGAGATTATCTCAATTATAAGGTGGTAAATATATTGTTAAGACATAAAAGTACACTGTGAAATACGAAATTTAATAAGTAAAACGATTTTAAAAAACGTATTTTTGCAAGCATGAGGTTTGGGCCTAAGACACGAGGCTTAGTTGCGCCTAATGTAACAGCGTTTTGTGTGCGTGATTTTTGAGAATCTAAGGATTTATGGGGATGGAAATGAGAACATTTTTCATATTTTGTTAGCATTAAGATTGTTTTGTAATGGGATGAAAGTGTGTGTCTTCTGAAATATATATAGTATGATTTCGAGAATAGGGGACGCAAAATTGAGCTTTGAAATTCAATGATACAAATTTTAATTTAAAAGTTAATCGAGGATAATTATTTTAACTACCCAATTCTTCAGTGGGGGCTAATTAAGCCCAGTTCTTCAAGAATATTGTCATATTCAAGCAGTATGTTTATATTAGAAATAGAATTCTCTTTTAAAACTCAAATAAGATTTTTCTCCTTTATATTGAAAAAAAAAATAACGAAGGTTAATAGTTATTTCTCGCTTTTTATTTTTCACAAATACCCTTCAAATATGTAATACCCATTTATTGAGTAACCACACATTTTATTTCCATGCATAGCCACCATTTTATCTCACTTTTTACCATTATCTATTTATATCTATATACATGTTCAAGCCCAAAGGGAGGTTCATCTCATTTATGGCTTTTTGACATCACCATTGCATAAATTACTAATTATTAAAAGAAAAATGGCTCCGTTTTGTTCTCCACTTTAATTTATTTTTCTTGTCAAAAACCTTTCAAAGGTAAGCCTCTAAAACCTTCATAAATAGAAAACTACCCATGACTTTTCAAATTAAAACATTATCAACTGCCCAAAAAGAAAAAATAAATTAATCATATCAAACAAGAAATCTTATTTGTCTCACTTTTAAGTTTGCATTATATTAGGTCAATTTATTGAGTAACCATCCACTTTCTTGCAAAGCATAATTACCATTTTTTCTCACTTAGCACAAGCACGGATATCGTACTGGGCATCCTCAGTTATATTGAGAAATCAAATAAAATATTATATATATGTTTGCCTTACAATTTTTAGTAGTTATATATTGGCTCTCTACACGTGTGAACATGATACGGTCGTGTGCTCGTGTTAGATACGATCATGCATGATACGAAATTGAAAGTGAGACTGTTTCCACATTTTCAATTTGAATCTTATTAAGTAAGAAGTGTTTTTTTGTCTCACTTTTAACTTTGCACTATATAATGTCAATTTATTAAGTAACCATTTCTTTCTAAGCATAACTACCATATTTGTCTCACTTTGCACAAGTACCGATATAGTACCAGACATCCTCAACCATATCGAGAAATTAAGGCAATATTATTATGTATATATGTACTTAACCTATAATTTTTCGAAGTTAAATGCTAGCTCTCTACACGTGCACACGTGCATACATGATATGTTTGTGTGCACATGTTTGATACAATTGTGCACAATACGAAATCGAAAGTGAGAGTCGTTTCCACATTTTCAATTTGAATTGCATTAACTAAGAAGTTTTAATTCTCTCACTTTTAACTTTGTATAATGTTGATTTATTGAGTAACCACCTACATTCTTTCTAGGGAAAAAGCCACGAAAAACCCCGAACTTTGCCCAAAGTGACACATTTACCCCAAACTTTTTTTTGTGACGTGAAAAACCCCGAACTTTGCCAACCGTGACACATTTACCCCAAACTCTTTTTTGTGATGTGAAAAACCCCGAACTTTCGTTACGTGACACATTTACCCCAAAATTAGAGGGCATTTTGGTCTTTTCATTTTTAAAAATTTTTAAAATTTTTTTTTTCTCTCTCCCCTCCACCGGCTGGCCGGCGAAGGGAAGCCGGCATCCGGCGAGGGCTGCCCTCGCCGGCGTCGGGCTGCCCTCGCCGGCGTCGGGCTGCCCTCGCCGGCGTCGGGCAAGGGTCACCCTCGCCGGCGTTGGGCTAGGGTGGCCCTCGCCGCCTCGGCGAGGGCCGGCCTCGGCTAGGCGGCGGCCCTCGCCGGCCTCGGGCGAGGGCCGCCCGCCTGCGTCGGGCGGGGGGTGCCCTCGCTGCGTCGGGCGAGGGTGTCACCGCCCTCGCCGGATCCGGCGAGGGCCGTCCTGCCCGTCGCCGACGAGGGCCGCCCTCTCGCTGCGTCGGGCGAGGGTGTCCCTGCCCTCGCCCGACGCCGGCGAGGTCGCCGGACGCCGGCTTCCCTCCGCCATGGCCGGCAGAGGGAAGAAGAAGAAAAAAGAAAAGGAAAAAACAGAATAAAAAGACAAAAATGCCCTTGATGGGGTAAATGTGTCACTTTGAAGAAAGTTCGGGGTTTTTTGGCTTTTTCCCTTCTTTCTAAGCATAACTACTATTTTTGTCTCGCACAAATGCCGATATCACACTGGGCATCCTCAACCATATAGATAAATTAAAGTAGGGGTGTGGCTTTTTTAGTACCGGAGAAACAAGTTTCTTTTCTAGGATTATTTTGTTTTCCCTTCAAACCTAACACAAATAATTTGATTACACACAAAGGAAACTATCAAAGTTTCGTCTATGAATAACTCGATATTAAGTGAACCATGCGCTTCTCCGATTTTGGTCATATGGGATCTTCCACCTTTTGGGTGGATTAAAATGAATATTGATGGAGCATCTAAAGACAATTTGCTGAGAAGCATAACTTTGGGTTTTGTGATTAGAACTCAACTTTGCAAAACAAATTGGATTTCATAGGATCATCATTAAGATTGACTCTAGAACTGTCATGGATTTTCTTAGTCCAAAGCTTAGATTAATAATGTTGGCCCCACTTTTCTTAAAGATATAAGAAGATTGCTAATTTCTCTCCCTCTTTCTGAGTTTAAAGTGTAATATAACTTTTAAAAAAGAAATTGTTGTGGTAATTGGCTTGCTAATCTTGAGATCCACAAACGCTTGAATACTAATTTCTTTTCATTATCTTGTACAGAGTTACTTTATGTTTTATTACGTGACAAGAAAAGGATGGTAGATTTACGATGTTAAGTTTTTTATTTGTCTTTAGCTTTTCTTATACCAAAAAAAAAAAGACAATATTATTATTTATATAAATATTTAACCCATACTTTTTTGTAACTACATAATAGCTCTCTACACGCGCTTGCACAACATCGTTGTGTGTGTGTGTTAGATACGATCGTGTGCGGTACGAAATTGAAAGTGAGATCATTTCCACATTTTCGATTTGAATCATATTAACCAAGAAGTATTAATTATCGCAATCTCACTTTTATCTTTGCACTATATAATGTCAATTTATTTAGTATTTTCTTTCTAGCCATAACTATTATTTTTGTCTCACTTTGCACAAGTACCGATATCGTACGGGACATCTGAACCATATTAAGAAATTAAAGACAATATTATCATGTACATATATATATATATGTGTGTGTGTGTGGGCGCGCGCGCGCTCGCGCGCGTGTTTAACCTAAAACTTTTAGCAGCTACATACTAGCTCTCTACACGGGTGTGCAAGACACAATTGTGCGCGCATATCAAATAAGATCATGCATGGTATGAAATCGAAAGTGAGACCATTTCCACATTTTCGATTTGAATTTATTAAGCAAGAAGCATTATTTGTCTTAGTTTTAACTTTTCACTATTTAATATCAATTTATTGAGTAACCACCCGCTTTCTTTTTAAACATAACTACTATTTCCGTCTCTCTTTAAACAAGTACCGATATTGTAAGTCACCGATATCGAGAAATTAAAGACACTATTATTCTATACATATTTTATATTTATATATATATATATATATATATTTAATCTTTAATTTCTAACAACTACATATTAGCTCTTGACACGCGCATGTGGTACGATTGTGTGCACGTGTTAGATACGATCATGCATGATATGAAACCGAAAGCGAGGCTTGCTTCCAGATTTTCAATTTGAATCATATTAATCAAGAAGCATTATTTGTCTTACTTTTAACTTTATAGTATTCAATACCAATTTATTGAGTAATCGGTTGCTTTCTTTTTAAGCATGATCACCGTTTTCGTCTCGCTTTATATAAGTATCGATATTATATATCACCGATATTGAGAAATTAAATACGCGATTATTCTATACATATATGTTTAACCTTTAATTATTAACGGTTATATATTAGCTCTTGTCACGCATATGCATGACTACGATTGTGAGCATGTGTTAGATACGATCATGGATGATATGAAATCAAAAGCGAGGCTCATTTCCACATTTTTTATTTGAATCATATTAAGCAAGAACCATTATTTATTAGGGGTGAGCAGCGGTTTAGGGTCGACCCTGGACCGACCCTGGACCGGCAGACCCTGGACCGGCCCAACCCTACCGGTCTTGGTATGGTTCCCAAGGGGACTAGGTCGGTCCTTAGTCCTGAAATTCCATGACCAACACCGTGCGGGTTGGTCATCGGTCCTAAGAGTTTTGGATTGATCTAACCCGGACCAACTCGTATATTATATTATATTATTTTAAATTTTTATATATTCAAACCTAAGTAAATATCTATTCTAAAAAAAAAACCTAAGTAAAATGATGTTAAAGCTGTTGACTCCTCAGGCTCACACTCATGGACATACGACATCCAAAAGGCATGAAGTTTACGCCGTCAAGGTCTTCACGGCGTCCTCCTCCATAGTCCAGTATGTTCTTTACCGTGAGGACCAAGGAGTCCTCATAGTCATGAACTCGCAACGTCCAAAACAGCCCGAGGTTTACGCCGTAAATCTCATCACGGCTTCCTTCTCCAAAGTGCGTTCACTTCCATTATGTCTTCTTTGTTCTTCAATTTTGCATATGGTGTTTTGAATATTAAAGATAAATGATTACAAGAACTTTCCATCTTGTCCCATATCTTGATGAGCGGTTTAGCAGGTACGAAATTTCCATTATTGTGTTATCTTATATTTGTTGAATATGTATTGGTATTTATAGTTTAGTTGCACAATGACGTATTGTCAATGGATGTGTAATTTGAATTTATAGGTTTGCTTTTTTAGGGAATATAAAAAACAAGACGAAAAAAATTATTGATCGGTCCCGAGTTGACCCTGGAATCGGACCGAACCCATTGGGTCAGTTCGGTCTTTAGTCCCAGGCTCAATAGGGTCGGACTTCGGTTCTAAAAATTGAGGACTGGCACTGTACGGGTTGGTCCTAGGGTTAGGGAGTGGCCTGGACCAACCCGGACCATGCTCACCCCTATTATTTATCATACTTTTAACTTTCCAATATTAAATATCAATTTATTGAGTAACCGGCTACTTTCTTTCTAAGCACGATTATCATTTTCATCTTGCTTCACAGGTATCGATATTATACGTCGCCGATGTCGAGAAATTAAAGACGCTATTATTCTATACATATATGTTTAACCTTTATTTCTAATGGTTACATATTAGCTCTAGACGTGTGCATGCATGACATGATTGTGCGCGTGCGTTAGATACAATCGTGCACAATACGAAATTGAAAGCGAAGCTCATATCGACATTTTCGATTTGAATCATATCAAGCAAGAAGCATTATTTGTGTCGCTTTTAACTTTGCACTATATAATACCAATTTATTGAGTAACCACCTACTTTGGGAGTGCATGACAACCTAAAATTTATATTCGGAAATAGTTTTTCCGTTAGGGCACTGCTTTTACGGAAGAGAAATCCGTTTGATAAACTTCTTCGTTTTTCTATTTGGAATAGATTTCTATTCCGAAATAGGTTTGGAAGAGAAATTAGAAGCTAAAATTTTTTACTTCTGATTTCTAGAAGAGTTTTCTAATTTCTCTCACTAAACCCTAATTTTGATGAGTCCTCCCTCATCTCCTCTACGTCTTTGCCTCCTCCTCTTCCTCCGCCTATCCTCATTTTATTATAAATAAAAATAAACATATTCATTTTATTCATTTAAAAATAAAAATAAATTTATTAAAATAAATAAATTATTTTTATTTATCATTTTTAGTTTATTAAAAATAAATTTATTAAATTTATTGAAAATAATTTATTTATGATAAATAAAAATAAATCATTTTTATTTGCCTTAAGTGTTTTGCCAAATAAAATTATTTTTATTTTTTATTTTCATTCATTTTAAAATAAATTTATTCGTAAAATAAAATAAAATAAAATAGAATAAGTTTATTTTTATAATTTTATTTTAAAATAAAATGATATTTTTATTTTATTTTTTTATGATTTATTTTATTTTATTTTATTCATTATTTTTTTGTTACTAAATCATTTTTATTTTTATTTTTTATATTAAAGGTCGTCGGTCGTCACCGCCGTCCGAAAGGAAGAAATTTTGTGTCGTTATCAAACGAATTTCTATTTTTAGAGTAGAAATTTTGTGTCGTTATCAAACGGTTATTTTCTTAAACTCTTTTAGAAATAGAAATAGAAAAATCTATTTTTGTTCCATAAATAGTTTAGGCAGAATGGTTTGTCATGCGCACCCTTTTTTACTAAGTATGACTACCATTTTCATCTCGCTTTACTCAAGTAATGATTTTGTACGTCGCCGATATCGAGAAATTAGAGATGTTATTATTTTATCCATATATGTTTAACCTTTAATTTCTAATAGTTACATATTAACTGTCAACATGCACATGCATGATACGATAGTGCATGCGTGTTAGATACGATCATGCATGATACGAAATCGAAAGCGAGACTCGTTTCCACATTTTCGATTTGAATCATGTTAGATAAGAAGCATTATTTGTGTCGCTTTTAACTTTGCACTATATAATACCAATTTATTAAGTAACCACCCACTTTCATTCTAAGCATGACTACCATTTTTGTCTCCCTTTACACAAGTACTGATGTCATACCTTACTGAGATCGAGAAATTAAAGACCCTATTATTTCTAGACATATACATTTGACCCAAATTTTCCAGCGATTACATACTAGTTCTCGACACGCGCGTGCATGATACGGTCCGACTGCGCAGGTGGGCACTAGATTTGACCTGACTACGCATGCGTTGGATATAATAATGCTTAATACAAAATCGAAAGCGGTACCCCTTTTTTGCACTTCCAATTTGACTAATTAATAATGCAGATATAGGAAGTTCTTAATCTTATCTAATAAATCCCAATATATTACTCTTTTTTTGGGCAGTAATTTATGATATTACCTTTTTTTTTGGGCAGTATAACTTAAATAAGTTTGCGCACGCGCGGGGTGCGCGCGTGAGAAGTTAATTCAGCGACGCGGTAGATTTGAAAAAAGTACAAAAAAGGGAGACAGGACAATTTTCGATTTTTATCCCCCTCTTCTTCCTCCCTTCCTTTCCCGCTCGCCCCCTCCACCGACGACGCTGCCGCCAACCGCCGCTGCTCCGCCACCTCCGCCGCCGCCGAGCTCCGGCCACCACCACCGCCTCCGCCCCCCGCCTCCCCCGGACGACGGAGCCGCCGTCCCGCCTCCGTCCGCCCCCGTTTCCCGGCGTGCTCGACTCCTTCGAGCCTCGCGGCGGTTTTGGACCGGCGGAAACGAGGGCTTTTCTTCGCCGCGCGCGCCCCCCCGAAGTGACGGTTGACGGCGGCGAAGGCTCCTCGTCCGACGGGGAGCGGCCCCGGTCGGACACCGGCGCGGTCCGCCCGCCCTTCTGCTTTCCCCCGTTTCTTCTAGTCTCCGATCGGGTTGCCCGCTGTCAGTGAATTGCGGGGTTGGTTTGTCGTCCACTCCGGCGGAAGCGCGGAGAACGGCTCCGGGGATTCGGGTGAGTAAATTCAAGTTGCTGCATCTTCGGTTGGTTGTTTCTTCTTACTTGTTTGCAAGTCAACGTCGGTTCTTGAGATCCGCCGGGATGTCTCTGTTCTCGCCTTCTGCTTGTGGATGTATGTGAATTGTTCTCATTTAGGGCTTTTTGGCCGGGATCCTGTTGGGCGTTTGAATGTCATGGTCTTTTTTTTTTTTTTTCCAGTTTGTTTTGTTGTGCAGTTTGAATGTTCAATGGTGATTGGTTTGGCCGTTTGGGTTCTTTATGATTGTATGAATTCTTTGACTTTTCCAATTTTTGATCTTTTAAGTATTCCGCTGAGCCGTTGCATTGCACGAACTTTCCTTGTGACGTATCTTTCGGACTTAGCATTTGCTTTTGCTCCTATTTGTGCAGAGTATTGTCGTTGGGAAGTCTGGTGCTGAGGCTATTTGAGTCAATGCCCGTCACTAAGAAGGTTTTTCAGAAGCTTTTGCATTTTTTGTACCCGTCCTTATCGGCGCATCTAGGTTCTAGGCATGCATAAATTTTTGCAATGTTGTGAAGGAGAGATTTTGAATATCTGGAATTTATTGATGGTTTGATACGAAATGGAGTGCAATCACGTAAGATTTTTTACATAGCTGACCGCACTTAGCGGCATAAGGATTGGTTATTGTCAATGTCCTTGTGACGGCAGTGAAAAATTATTCCTTGACAGGGCATATCCTCTATAAAAGATGATGCATCTATTTTATCCTTAATGGATGTCACACTTTTAAGATCTTGATGCTTGAAATTGTTTTTCCCGATGTCTATAAAAAGAACAGTGACCACATACCATCTTTTGATGATGTTTTTCTCCCCAAAATGAAAGGAAGGTCTGTTGGTCTGCGGTCCATTTCTCTTTAAGCTTGGATGTGATGTTACGATTGAAATGTATTTGATAGTACTGTTTTCTCTTGCATTAGAATTCAGAATGTAGCCAGATCGGGCAAGTGTTTGGCAAGTTGATGAAGCAGATGGGGACTCCTAAGGACTTTGAACTTCCAGAATGGTTCACTAAGGAGAAGCCCGCACCATACAGTTTTATAAGGCGCAGTATCCACTAGTGAAATGCAGTTCTTGCTATGTTCTCCCTTCACATTTCATGTCTAAGTGATGCTATGTACTGTCGATGATATTAATTTGAGTAATTAAATTGCATTCAAAGGGGTATGAGGTGGGTAGCAATTTTTTTCAAAACGAGCAACGTGAGATTAGAGTGACTCACAACATTGGCTGCTATCTACCCGTTTGTGATGTTTCTGAAAGCAGACTAGATTCTTTACAAAATAAGCAGAACAACAGGTGAGTCTAACAGCTGATGAAGGACAGATATGGTCTTCTCTTTTGTTGTTGACTTCACTCAAATCAAAGCTCTTTTACTACTGATCCTGTGGTGAATTAAATGATTCCATAGTCTAACTCAAAGTTAAATCTTATAACATCTTACTTGTAGGAAGCATACAAAAGGTTGTTTAAATTTTGGAGTTCATTTTTTAAACCTTTCATGTTAATTTTTATTACCTCCTGGGTCACTTTAGTTTTTAAAAGAAAAGACTACTGCATCTTTATTAAGACTAATTAAGGAATTCAATTTTTTGGGTGTCTGTTGGGAGTCATGCTGCATGGGAGGATAGGAGCAGCAAATAGCTCTCTTTTGTCATCTTGGAATTTTTCTCTACTTCCTGCCCAAATTATATTCTATCATATGAAAAACATTTTAGTTTGCTTGGTTGTGATTCAATTCACCTCCTTCCCTCACCCTTGTTTACCAAATTTGATGGCCGCAACTCATTACTTCCTCAATTTCCCTCCTTTCCATCTTAATTATTATATTCAGTTGCTCCCTATGGACTTTATTATGCTGGATTATATGTGTGAACTTTCCTTTGGAGTCTCCTGGACATTGTGCTGTGTTGACTTGACTAATGGAAGACATATATCTCACAAAGAAGATGAAGAGGCGTCTTGACGATGATGGCATATTTTGCTCTTGCAGCCCATCTCCTGGTTCTTCCGTTGTGTGCAATAAAGATTGCCATTGTGGGTAAGAATTCATCCTTCTCTCTGACTTGGGTGCAGTCAAAGTCTTTACTCTAGCTGTGATGCTTCTAATTAGTAAAATCCATGTAAGAATATGGTCTTTCAAGTCTCATAATTATTTGTTGCCAGTGCATGTCGACAAATTAATGAGCTACTGATACTTAAATTGACTGTCAAGTTTGATTTATGAAGCTACTAATTTTCTGGCGATGACATGTTGCAGTTTCGTGGTTCTCTTAGGCAGACAACAAAAATGATGCTCTAGTCAATACAAGTTTCATCTTTGGGTTATCTAGCACGTTATTCGGTGTCTATAGCCATGAAATGACTCAAAATAATGTAGAGAATTGGCTTGAGTAGTTCTTCCTCTAGCTTACTGCAAGAGTTAGATGAGAATCTGTGATTTTGAATTGGTTATGCTCATGCAGAATATTGTTTCTTACAATTGGGCGAAGTTGTGCCTGGACTTGAGATCGAGCCTCTTTTTCTATTTTCGGTAATGCCCCCTTCAGTATGAAGATGTGCAATTTTCCTTCCTATCCTATATCTAAGGATGACGACCTTAACCGACCTCACATGGATTGTTTGCTAACAATTATGTGTATCAACCATTTATAGTCAGCTACCTTTAAGAACAATAAGTGTCTTTGGACAGTATATGGCTAATGATCATCTGCGAACCAGAAATTTTTAACCCAATGTGATTTCATGAATTAAAGGTGAATGCTTTCTATATACAGGATGCTGCTCTCTAGCTGCTCCTCAGGATGCAAATGTGGAAGCTCGTGCATTAATAAACCTTTTCAAAATCGGCCGATGAAGAAAATGAAACTTGTGCAGGTATTCCTTTTATACGAGGTGATTATAAGAGCATGGAAGATGATCTTATAGTTGCCAACAGGAAATTTACTAATGCTATTAATCTATTGAACTCATTGAGAAGGCAACCGGATATAGTCAACTCCGCTATTTTCCATGACCTAATTCTTGCAGTGTATTGGCATAGCCTGAGGATAAAAGTGGGCCCCATGTCTGGGATTCAGAGTGTTGGCATGGACTATATTGTGTATTTTATTTAAACATAGCTCAGCAGATAGGTATATTTATGAGTTTGCTTAATGTGGAATGTGATATAATACAATTGTTTCTGCCCGGCGATTTTCTTGTTTTACTGCTGGATATTCAATTTGTTGTTATATCTGCTCTTCTGCATGACGGCAAAAATGTTTTTCTTTTTAATTTTTTCCATCTTGGTTGTTTTAACAGCTCTACTATACTCAAGACTTGTCAATTTTTCTTAAAGTAGGCATTGTTCTTTCATGTCTGTCAACCTACAGGAACTGCTTGGTCATGTGTTCATATTCTAACCTGAATTTATAATGCTTTCGTTATAAGCCACGTGATATGCTAAATTTAAGTTATCCATGGGTGTAGACCGAAAAATGCGGTTCTGGAATAGTAGCAGATGAAGATATCAAGCAGGGGGAGTTTGTCATTGAATATGTTGGAGAAGGTAAGGCCTTAAAGTTGCTGCTGAAGATTGTATGTTCTTTGGAAAGTAAAAATTTTAAAGACTCTATTCATACCTTTTGTTCTTTTTGGGTAATTATATTGTGCCAAAATTGCCTGCTTCCCAGAATACAGAAATGATGTTATTAGATATTCCAACTTTTTGAGTTTTGAGGAAACAAAAGTAAAAATGGGCAATCTATAGATACTAATTGTTAATCTGAAGTATCAGTATAAGAAGAATGTTGATTTTTTTTCACTTGAAAAATTATTTTTAAAGTACAATAACTTTTGTAAGTAAAAGCTGCTGTGGAAGATTTTTATGTTTTATCTTCAGAAGCAACGTTTTGAGAGCTCTGGAGCTCTTCCAGATGTGTAGTAACTTTTGGTTACTGTCTGTTTATTTTACCAACTTACATTGTCTTCTTGGGTATGCCTTTTGAACTGACCTCTTTAAATAAACCAATTGCTTAAAAGATTAAGCAGCATGTTGATCTTCTTTGATGCAGTCATTGATGACAAAACTTGTGAAGAAAGGCTTTGGAATATGAAACATCGGGGTGAAACAAATTTCTACCTGTGTGAAATAAATCGAGACATGGTAATTGATGCGACATACAAGGGAAACAAGTCGAGATATATCAACCATAGTTGTTGTCCCAATACTGAGATGCAGAAATGGTTTTCCACTCATTCTTTTTCCTTGCTTGTATTCCACTTTGCTCATAGGAAAATACAGCATGTTAAACTTTTTCTTAACAGGATAATCGATGGTGAAACGAGAATTGGTATTTTTGCGACTCGCGACATCAAAAAGGGCGAGCATCTTACCTACGATTATCAGTATGAAGACTTTCATTATGCTTTGGTGTTATATCAGGAGCATCCTGTTTTTCTGTGCTATTTTGTAAGAACGGTCTTAAATTTCTTAGATTCTTGTAGCATTCTAATATGTCTAGCAGGTTTGTCCAGTTTGGTGCAGATCAAGATTGTCACTGTGGCGCTGTAGGTTGTAGGAGAAAGCTTGGTGTCAAGCCTAGCAAGCCTAAGATGTGTTCAGAAGCAGCGTTGAAGTTAGTGGCATGCCAGGTTGCAGTTTCTCCCAAATTGGAGGGAGTCTTACCCAGAAATGATGTATGTACATGCCACTCGTTGGTGATAAATTCTTGTAGCACTTTACACATTCTCCTGGTTTTACAAGGGCTTAAGTTTGAGATTTTGTGAAATAATACGTGGGGAGTTCAAAGTTCAAGGAAAAGGAACATTTATTCTTGTAGAACTTTACACATTATTTGAGTTCCTGTCTATGGACATATTTTTATCTATAAAATAGCTTTGGCATCCTTATTTTATTCTCTTTCTGGAGGTATATCTCTTGTACTTCCCTCCAAATACTTGTTTTCATCTTCTTTTTTAAAATTATATTGTGCACATCACATTTTTTTCACTAGATCAGACAGTAGTCTGACTTCTTGTTATTGATTTTGGAAGGTTTGCCAGAATGGAGGTCTGCATGCAGGTTTTGCAAACTTTTCTCTATATAGTTTTGCTAAAGCTTTTAAATCGCCATCATCCATTTTCTCAAGTTGATTTTTTTTTCTATTAGGAAATTCAAGGTACATTCGCTGTCAACGATCTCCTCACAACTGCGTAGGGGAAGTCATCAGAATTACTCGTCCAATGAATGAGAGGTTGGTTAGTCTTTCTTGATCCAGTTTACTTGAACCATTCTTTTTTCATTGATTTATTCTCTTTTTCTTTCCCTTGTCTGCAATGACAAAATGGTGAATTTCAAAGTGAATTATATGACAGCCTGGTCACGTTTATTTGTTTTCTACTGTATTTCCTTATGTAAATTTTGTCTGATTTGATCTCCAGGACTTTTGGGATTATCAGACGCTTTGATAACTTTTCCAGGAAACATTCTGTAAGATCAAGTCCCTTTTAGTATAATGAAATCTACTGCATAATCAAGTCTTAGTATATAATGGAATCTACTGCATGATTTTAATGTGAAACCACTTGGTTGCTGCAGATAATGTTTGAAGATGGTGCTGTCGAATTTCTTGATATGTCAAAAGAAGATTGGGAATTTGTGACTTTGTAACCATATGTATCGGTAAGTATTCTACTTAGCCTGTTACTATTATGCTATCTGTATTTCTGAGTAAACAATTTTTTTGGCATGTGATTAGTATGTTTTAGCCTTAATTTTTTCAAGTGCATGCTTCCCATGTTAAGCAATCTCTAGAATAAGGAACTGATAATGTATGGGAAGCAGATTCTCCACGATTGATAAAGATCTTTGTGGCACTGAAGTTAAAAAAAAGTGTTTGAGATGACAAAATAAAGAAGCCTGTCATTTTAATCTACAAAAGGACACAATCTAGCTACTCAGATGTTTGTCTGAAATTGGTTCGTAATCTGCGATGAGATTATGCTTTGCTGCCAATGCTAGTTTTTGGATGCAGAATGTCTTGGTGAGATGTCATTTAATTGATTATAGACTGTGTTGCTTGGGCTTGTTGCTCTGCCGCCTGCCCCCTACTGTATGGTAGCATTGTCAACACTACAATAGTGTGGTTAGACGATCTGTGTTCCCCAAAAAAGAGCACTAGAACTTGTATGTTATTAATGGGCCAAATACTGATCCACAGGGTTAATATTCTTGATCATGTGAACTTCTCTAAATTAGAAGCTGGAAATGAATTTGTTGTCTTTGGTAGAAGGAGCAAATACTGATTCACGTCTAGATTACTATTTGTCAATAGGGTTCCCGGACTATTAATGAACTGTCCTCTATTGGACATATAGTATACCCTTTATTTCATGGCTAGAGCAATTTATTCTTCCATCTAAAGGGGTAGTTGAACTTGCCTCAAAATGCTTCCTCGGTGACTGTATCTGGCTTAAATTTAAGCAGGAAGTTCCTCTATTTTGTTCTTACAATGCTCCTCTTTCGAATTATCGGTTGATTGTACGAGTAATAATGCTCTACGTTTGTTTTTTGTGTTTCCTTGTGATACTTATGTGGCACGTTTTCAAAAGAAAGTAACTTGTCTTCCCGCATGTGCCCCTTGCTGATTGGAGCATGCTGTTCTTCCAGCCCCCGCTTTGCTGCTGCTGATGGGCTAACCTTTCCGAGCTGAATTTCAGGTCGTGGACTATTCGAGATCGACGATGCTCAAAACCAACTCCCCATGCTACCTGCAATGAAGAGTGTGCATAAGCAGTTCTGGCAGGATGCATGAGAATATCGTGCCGACCTCACCCAATGCATATGCGTCCGAGATGAAAATCCCATTCTCTCTCTCTCTCAAGAATGTTGTTGTACCAGTTGTGTAACAAGTAAAATTACTTTGGTTACCATTGTTAAAGTTCGATTCCAGCAAACTTTAGGTCTCTAATTTGATTGACGATCCGGGGAGCACCCCGGTCTGTGACATTAGGTGAGATAGCAATAATTGGATTAGAAAGCCGTTTTCCTTTCTGTGATGCATCTGCAATTTTTTGGCTCTGTACAGGCTGAACTTTTTCAACCCAGTTGAACCTGAAGCCTCGTTACTTGTTTGACCACCTCTTCTTCCACCCACCCCCTCTCTCTTTCTCTCTCAAAGGGAAGGTGGGTTGGTGTGCCGCCCTCTTGCCAACAACCCCCACGAGAATTTTCAAATCTTCTCCGGCGGAATCGGGGGACGCAATCATGACCGCGTCGGTTCTGCGTGAGCTCGCATCTATGCACCTTTGGATGAGGTGAGATTCACTTGATCGAACGGAAGATGCGAGCCGTGCTCGCGTGGTTTTAGATGTACCATGTTCTTTCTCAAACGTGGGGGAGACCGTGGATCTCGTGGTGCCACGACATTCGTGGAGATCTTGTGCCCTTTGTCATGACTCATTACCAACTTTCCAGCCAGCGACCTGCAGCTGGTGGGGACCATCGTCCGGTCGTACCTCGCGCATGATAAATGCGCACGTTGATCTTCCGATTTACTCGCCGAGGTGTTCATTCCTTTAATCGTAGTCCTCTGAAAGGCTCTTATTCCGAGACCCGTCGGCAGATTCTCTCGAGCTTTAGCATTTTTCGGGACGCTTAATACAGTTTCTCTCTTTTAACTTCGTCCTCGGGCGGCGTAGCCGGCCACGCCAGATCTGACTACCGGCACCAGGCGAGGGCCGTGGCTCGAGCGACGGTGGCCGGAGCCAGATCATTTTGTTCTTTAAATAGCTAAATACCAAGTTGCTTCCTAGTGCGTGCCTTTTTCTTTATTCCTCACTGTTCTTTTCTTGACGTTCTGGCCACGCTGTCTGAATTCGTGAACTCCACACCATGTGCGTGCATTATTAAACGGTGCATAATAGCTTTGCATCTTGCACATTCGTCTCCTCCATCTCTCTCTCTCTCTCTCTCCGCCGCCGCCGTCGGTAGGGCTTGGTCGTCCCTGAGAAAACCACATTGTTCATATCTTCGCGTCCATCAAGATGAAGGCGATAGAGAAGATCAGAGAGGCTCTCGACGGCCGCGGGGACGATGGGGAGCCCGTGTTCTCGTTCGAGTTCTTCACGCCGAGGAAGAAGGCCGACGTCAACGCCCTGCTGGACCTCATAGGCCGCCTGGTGGTCCACGGGCCGGCGTTCTGCGACCTCACGTGGCGGACCGGCAGCTTGGCCACCGACGACGTCACCCTGGACATGGTGGGAAAGATGCAGAACGCGGTCGGCGTGGAGACCATGATGCACCTCACCTGCACCAACATGCCCGTCCAGAGGATCGACCGCGCGCTCGACAGGATCAAGTCCGACGGCATCCGGAACGTGCTCGCGCTCCGCGGCGACCCGCCGACCGGCCAGCTCAAGTTCGTCCCGGTCCCCGACGGCTACGGCAGCGGCCTTGACTTGGTAAGCAAGGGCCGACAATGCATGGTTCACGTGTCGACTTCGGGGTTATCGAACCCGTTTGACTCTTGTCATTGCGAAAACGATAGCATTTCCTACCGAAGGTGCTCAAAAGTTTGATTTGTTGAGATTTCTGACCTCAAATCTCAATGATTGACAGCTTCATTTACCCATATACGGCCCTAAATATTCACCCACTAAGCATTTAAAACCTAGGAAAGAGAAATGCTAGATATCCTTTTTTTCCCTTTTCGAAAAATGTTAGATATCCTAATCATTCAGAAGTTAGGTCCAAAATATCTTTGTGCAAAAATGAACCGTCTTTTCTGATGAAAGAGGCGCGTCTTTTTGAACTGCAGAACCAACAAATCATATGTAACAATTAATGCTTTGCGTACCATGCTTTGTATGTGGCTCTGTTTCGGTCTTTATAATTTTTTTTTTTTTTCTGGATCTGGTTTTTTTTTTTTTTTTTTTTTTTTTTTTTTCTGGATCTGGGTTTATAATTGCAGGTGAAACACATCAAAGACAAATATGGGGATTACTTTGGCATTACTGTTGCTGGCTACCCAGGTTCTTTGATCTGCTTTACTCAATTGTTACATTAAAAGCCTGCATATTTCCCTTTGTTTCATTAGTCGAGGCCACTATATCATAATACACTGTTGTTTAATATGTTCAGAGGGCCATCCTGATGTCATAGGAAGCAATGGCGTGGCCTCGGATGAGGATTACCAGAATGAGCTCGCCTACTTGAAGCGAAAGGTCTGGTTTCTTCGGTGAATATTGCTGTTGTGTGTGTCCCAATCGGTGCCAATTGGTGCTTATGGTTTTTTCATGTCTCCCCTGAATCTTTTTGTAGGTGGATGCTGGAGCGGACCTCATTATTACTCAACTGTTTTTTGACACAGATATTTTCCTCAAGTTTGTGAACGACTGTCGCCAAGTCGGAATAACTTGTCCCATTGTTCCTGGCATCATGCCGATCGGCACCTATAAAGGCTTTGCGCGCATGACTAGTATATGCAGAACAAAGGTTAGAGTCACCTTCTTCTCTATGTTATCATGATATATATCCTCTTCCAGTACTTTCAGATATTGCTCGTGTTTTGCATGGTTTCAGGCGTTCACGATGCAGTGTAGAATCAGTTAATTATGTTGATTCTGCTAGTTTTGTGATCACTAAATGTTTCGGTATTGCAGATACCGGCTGAAGTTTCCGCTGCTCTGGAACCAATAAAGGATAATGACGAAGCTGTTAGGAACTATGGAATTCACCTTGGAACAGAAATGTGCAAGAAAATTTTGGCTAGTGGAATCAAGACTCTTCACATTTATACCTTCAACAAGGAAGCCTCGGCCGTGGCAGTACTAATGGTTGTTCCGAATACCCTATGACTGTTTAGAAATTTTGACAGGCAGTCCAGTTTGTTCTGGCTTTTATCCTAACTTGCACTGCATATCTTAATCAGAATCTTGGCTTGATTGGAGAAGCCAAAGTTTCAAGGTCTCTTCCCCGGAGACATCCTGCGAAAGTCCTTCCTGTTGAGGAAGATCAACACCCGAATTCAAATACTACGGAGGCCAAAAAGAAGTTTTAGCATCAGTATATTGGCGTTTCGTCGATGCAGTAAATTATCAGCATCTCACTAATAGGGCGAGTCATCCAAAGGGCTGACATTTCAAGGACCACGGCATGGGACCAATGCCCTCTCAAATGGGGGTGATAGAGGAGCAACTGGGACCGGAGAGGTTCTCGTTCCGATTCAGGTCATTGTATCATTGATATACTTTGAAATAAATTTATTTCTCTCTCTCTCTTCATTTCTAAATTTATATTGGACTAAATATCTACAATAGGTAGTTGATGCTTGTGGTGTCTAAGTCGTTCAGTGTCAGTTGAGATGTGAGTTTGGAAAACCATTTGAGGTTAAAGCTTGTAATTGTAGAAGAGTCCATGTTGAGCTCTCGTAGAGCACTCCTTCTGTACTATGTTGGTGGTAAGAGCCTACATATAAACAAGAGTGCTCTGTCTTAGAGATGTACACTTGAGACCAACAATTCCATTATTGTAATACAATTACACCATTTAACAAGATTTCTCTTCATTAACTCTATTGCTCCTTCACTTGATCACTTGCCAAATTCTTGTCTCACACACACATACACATTAGAGATTTACATTTTCATAATCCAACAATTGGTGTTGGAGCAAGGCAGCCAGGGGACATGAACCTAGCAATCAGGAGCGTGGTACACGAAGATAGTGGTTAGGGATCATTGTACGTGAGCAGGCTTCAGGGACCGGAGTGCATTGAAGTTTTGCCCATGTGCAGTTAGAGATTGTGATATATCCAAGTGAGGTGACTGATAGCAGTATCGAGAAGCTTAACAACTCCAATAATAATAATTGGAGTACCATGTGCAGTTTTACTTGTTGGCTCAAGACTTGTGGTATATTGTTGGCGGTGGCAACACCACACAAGAAAAAGGAACATCAAAGTAGGTAAGGCACTATATGTTCTTGTTGTGACTATTGAATGAGTTATTACAGCACATCAAGAGCACAAAGACCCTAAAGGAGGTACTTAGCAGCGTTGTTTGAGGACGGACATGCCAAGTTGCAATGGTTGACAATTCATTTGCTTTAATATGCGACAACAAATAAGAGTTGCCGAAAGAAAGAATTGGCATTTGGTGGAGTCATGCAGGAGCATGCTACATGCAAAGAATGTTCCCAAAAATTTGGACTGAATGTATGAAGCTAGCAGCGCACTTGGTCAAAAGATTATCCCGGCTTGGCTTTTTGTCACCATAGGAGAATGTTATAGGAATCCACAAGTCCATGGTAAGTCATTTTAGAGTATTTGGTTGTGTATACTATGCACCCATGCTAGGCCCATCTACATAGCAAGTTCAACAAGAAGGTAGTTCTCTCCACATTTGTGGGATACGGTGATCAAAGGAAAGGGTGGAAGTGTTGCGACCATGAACTATCAAATTCAAAACAAATCGAAAAAGAGGTTCATGAAAGAATTGAAGAATGGAAGAGAATGATGAGCTTGATAAGGACCCCCAGATTGACGAAGAAAATGAACCTGTAGCTGGAAGAGAAAGTCGGAGCATAGTCATCAGAAAAATCAAAGGCCATTGCAAATTGATGTATGTTCAAGAATGATAGAAGAGTTTCGACCAAGTTAGGTACATGAACCCGAAGGGCGGGTAACTGAACATAGGAAATCAACAAGGCAAAGAAAACTAAATCCCAAATATGCAAATGCGATGTTGACAGAAGATTTCGAAGTGATTGAGCTATTTACATACGAGGAAGCCTCACCTGACGTGGAATGGAGAAAGCCATGGAAGAAGAGATCCAAACACTAAGGAAAAATCAGACAGGAGATTTGATGTCAAGATCTAAAAAGGTACGCCCTATATCTTATTAGTAGACTTATAAACTTAAAACTTGATCAAATGGATTGATAGAAACATATAAGGCATGATTAGTTGCTTGAGAATTCTCTCATAAGTACAGTCTAGATTATAGGAAACATGTTCCATTTAAGACCATGGTTAGAAGGAAAAATGGAAGCTGTGGTCTAGACTCGTGGTTGGTATGAGTTAACAGGACTAACAAATTCAAATAGGCAAACATGTTCCATTTAGGACACATGACGTACAAATGCATGGCATTGTCTTTGTTGAAACTCAATTTCATGAACTTCGTGTCTGATTTTGTTGATGACTCCGAAAATCACCACGTCTGTAGATCCAACAAGTTTTCCAATATGATTGGACACAAAGCCTCATATTGAACTGTTGACCAGTTGCAATCTGATTTCTTCAACCCTTATTAGTTGAATCCCTCTCTCTCTCGTTATAATTATTCTTTTTATGGAGTGAAAACATCATTCGGCGAATAAACCCGGGGTTGGTGTAGTGGGGCCCTCTCCAACAACTCCCGATCCAAGCATTCTCATTCCAAGGTTTTGGTGGTGGGTGGAGAGAGCCGTGGATTTGCTATCTATGTTTGTCCTCCCTGCATCTAGACTTAAACTCAACCTTGACTTTAGCAAATTAATGGGTTTGTGCTTTTCCTCAGGATCGTTCTTGCGAGCGTTATACTTAGTCGGTGTCAAAATGCTCGTAAAAAAGCCCGTAATGTTGCATCTGTAGATTCTGTAATTAGTGAAACTTTTTGCGTGGAGATTCGGCCGAGTATGTTTAGCGTAGTCTAGTCCTTGGACCGAACAGGAGCTTCAATGGGTCCATCCACGACCATCTTAATTTGATTAAGAGTTAAGTTAGCTTTTGGAGTATTGTCTTCTCTGTGAGACACAAAAGTAGAGATGCAAGGAAGGATAAGAGTTGGGTTGGTGACATACTCAGAGACCATCTCAGGTCTATAGATCTAATCTAAAGATGGAAAATTGGAAGCTGTGAAATCTCATGGCAAGAAGTGGGACCATCCTAGAACCCAAATCTCAAAAGGGTGTTCTGGTCTGGCTTTTGGTTGTTGAAAGTTTAATGAATCTTCAATTGGGTGCATCTCAAAAAGATTAAAAATCCAATCTTTCACCAGTTGAGATGGGAATGAATCTTCTATTGGGTGCATCTAAAAAGGATTAAAAATCCAGTCTTTCCACCAGTTGAGATAGGAATGAAGCAGCCACCGTAATGTAATGGGACTTGGTGTTGGAGTGGCTGGAAAAAAAGGTCAAGCTTTGAGGAGAGTAATGAATCTTCTATTGGGCGCATCTAAAAAGGACTAAAATCCAAGCTTTACCAGTTGAGCTGGGAATGAACCAGCAGCCACTGCAATGTAATGGGAACTTGGCGTTGGAGTGACTGTAAAAGGCCAATCTTCTATTGGGTGCATCTCAAAAAGATTAAAAGTCCAATCTTTTCACCAGTTTGAGATGGGAATGTAGCGGCCACTGTAATGCAATGGAACTTGGCGTAGGAGTTGCCTGTGAAAAAGAGTCCAGGTTTGAGGAGGTGTCTGTAAAAAAGCCAATCTTCTATTGGGTGCAATGCGAAAAGACAAAAAAATCCGATCTTTTCACCAGTTCGAGATGGGAATGAACCTGCCACGGTAATGCAATGGACCTTGGTGTTGGGGTACCTGTAAAAAGAGTCAAGCTTTGAGGAGGTGTCTGTAAAAACAGCCAATCTTCTAGTGGGTGCAATGCAAAAAGATTAAAAATCCAGTCTTTTCACCAGTTAGAGATGGGAATGGACCAGCCACTGTGATGCAATGGAACTTTGGTGGTGGAGTTGCCTGTAAAAAAGGTCAAGCTTTGAGGAGTGGTGAGTGAGGGGAGGGTGGTGGTTGGGTGATGGATGTGCTTGGGTTTGGGTGAATGGTGATGTGGGCCCTCTCACCAACTCTTTCCCCCATTAGGAGTCCCCTGCTCTCTTTCCTTGTATATATAGACACTGAATCCCAGATCTCCATTCGTCCTCTCTCTCTCTCTCTCTCTCTCACAGCCATTGATGCGTGAGGCAGAGTAGTGGGCGAACCTCAGCCTCTTGGTCACATTCCCCACCGAATATCTCTCTCAGCCCTGTCGGTGCTCTGTTTTTATCTTCACCCCCAAGAACCAACCGGATCTCGCTCGTTTGAGCACGACCCAGAAGAAGGAGAAGCGCAATGAAGGTGATCGAGAAGATCAGAGAGTCCGCCGGCGTGTGCAACGGCGGCGGCAACGGCGGCGAGGGGAAGGTGGTGTTCTCGTTCGAGTTCTTCCCGCCCAAGACGGAGGACGGCGTGGACAACCTGTTCGAGCGGATGGACCGGATGGTGGTCCACAACCCGACCTTCTGCGACATCACCTGGGGCGCCGGAGGCTCCACCGCCGACCTGACCCTCGACATCGCGAACCGGATGCAGAACATGGTCTGCGTCGAGACCATGATGCACCTCACCTGCACCAACATGCCCGTCGAGAAGATCGACCACGCCCTCACCGCCATCAAGTCCAACGGGATCCAGAACGTCCTGGCCCTCCGCGGCGACCCCCCGCACGGCCAGGACAAGTTCGTCCAGGTCCAGGGCGGGTTCGCCTGCGCTCTCGACTTGGTTCGTTCCTCCGTTCTTTTTCTTGTGCAATTCAGGAGTTTGTGATTGATGCACTTGCGCTTGATTGGTTTCGGCAATGTGGTATCTAGATTCTGATTATGTTAGATCGTCCCATGTCGTGTCGTCGTCTGATTTCGTTCGGATCTGCTTACTTGTTAGGATTAAAATGCAGGTGAAACACATCAGAGCCAAATATGGCAATTACTTTGGCATTACTGTTGCTGGCTATCCA
This sequence comes from Eucalyptus grandis, assembly GCF_016545825.1. Taxonomy (NCBI): domain Eukaryota; kingdom Viridiplantae; phylum Streptophyta; class Magnoliopsida; order Myrtales; family Myrtaceae; genus Eucalyptus; species Eucalyptus grandis. The sequence goes on from NC_052612.1 coordinate 5,575,383, forward strand.
GGTTGTTTAATTTGCTCTGCTCTCTTCACACGTTTCGTGAAAATCTTATGCTATTGATTGGTTTGTAAGCATGGTGTGAGGATCTAATGTCGTACTATTTTGTGGAATCAGAGGGCCATCCCGATGTCATCGGACAGGATGGCCTGGCTACATTGCAGGCTTACCAGAATGAGCTTGCCTATTTGAAGAGTAAGGTATGGTGGCATCGCGCCAATTTGGATTGATCTAGTGGTCATATGAGTTTGTGACTTCCGTGGGCATGTCTTCATGTCACCGATGATTTTGTGTAGGTGGATGCTGGAGCAGATCTCATCATTACTCAACTGTTTTATGACACTGATATTTACCTCAAGTTCGTGAATGACTGTCGCCAAGTTGGAATCCATTGTCCTATTGTTCCTGGCATCATGCCAATAAACAATTATAAGGGTTTCATTCGCATGACTGGTTTCTGCAAAACAAAGGTGTGTGACTTTCTTCTGTATGTGCTCCATTTGCTCTACTGGTGTTTGTGGATATTGCTGATGCTGATATGGTTTGGGGAAAGCCGGTATTCTGCATGGGAAGTACAGTAATTCACTTGGATAGAATCTTGACACATTCTCCCTGTCCATGTCCTATTTAGTCGAATAATATGAGTTTTTCTTGAGTTAATTTAGTATGCAACTAGAATTGTTCACCAATTTTTTTTCTTTTTCTCTCCTGATTCAAGATTGAACTTTTAAGACCAATTCTGTATTGGGTTTTCTAAAGTGGCTGAGAAAATACTTGAGTGTGCGGACTCATATCCTTCTCTTGTAATATTTGTCTTTTTGTGGAGCAGGAAAATGATGTAAGGATAAGTGTAGATGAGAACGTGAAATTTTAAATCTGATGAAATTGGCTGCCACTTAATTGAATGGAAGATTAATGTGGCAGCATATTTTATGAAATTATTATGGTTTGGACCATCTTTTAGATGCAAGGAAAAGAGGCAACCTTATCATGCTTGGTAATACTATAGTGGTGTGGATTTCTTTTTTAAAGATCGGATGAAAGGGAGAGAGGCAACTCTTATTTCGTGGCTCGAACTTAGCTAAAAGGAAATAATGATGAATAAAATCAAAAGATGATGATAATCTTGATGCAATGCAGAATTAAGTATTTGCTGATTTTTCCAGTTCGATTATCATTAACTGTTTGAATGGTGTATGTTGCAGATACCAGCTGAAATAACTGCTGCCCTGGAGCCAATCAAGGACAATGAAGAAGCTGTTAGAAACTACGGGATTCACCTTGGAACTGAAATGTGCAAGAAAATTTTGGCTAATGGAATCAAGACGCTACATCTTTACACACTCAACATGGAGAAGTCAGCATTGGCTATATTAATGGTTGTTCCAATATCCTTGAGCCTTTAACAATATTTACATTGTTGGAGTAGCTTTGATCTCTTCAGGCTTTTATTAACGTATACTGAGTATGTCATCAGAATCTTGGCTTGATTGAGGAGTCTAAAGTTTCAAGGTCTCTTCCTTGGAGACGTCCTACAAACGTCTTCCGTGTTAAGGAAGATGTTCGGCCCATATTCTGGTACATTAGATGGATGAGAAATTTACTGTTAAGTTATATGTAAAGTAGGGATTATTATTTGTATGATGGGATGATTGGACTATGGCAGGGCAAATCGTCCAAAGAGTTATATTTCAAGGACCATGGGGTGGGACCAATACCCTCGTGGACGATGGGGTGATTCCCGGAGTGCAGCGTATGGGACACTGACTGACTACCAGGTATAGCGTGCCATCAATTATGCATGTGGTTGATTTTTGACGATTGTTGAAGTAGTAGAAAATTCTTGTTATACTTTTCTGTCGCTACATGAGCATTTAATGTGATATTTGTGATGTTGCTGCATCTTCAGTAAATTTAATTGAGTTCTGCAGTTTTTGAGTTCTTATGGAGTTGCTAATATAGAGATTACTCACTATGATCTATAAGTGGCACTAACCATTCTGTAAATTGTCCTTTTTGGGTACCAGTTCATGCGTCCACGTGCCCGTGATAAGAAACTTCATGAAGAATGGGTTGTTCCCTTGAATAGTATCGAAGATGTTCATGAGGTGAAGTTGCTGTATTTTTTGTTGTTCCTTTTTGTTTCTGAATTATGAGAACATATTGGGTCTGAATTTGTGTATTTTGTATTATTGTGCACCAGAAATTTAAGAAATTCTGCCTTGGGAAGTTCAGAAGTAGTCCTTGGTCCGAGTTGGATGGCCTTCAGCCAGAGACAAGAATCATCAATGAACAACTGGGAAAAATTAATTTGAAAGGTTTCCTAACAATTAACAGCCAACCAGCTGTTAATGGGGAAAGATCTGATTCTCCTTCTGTTGGTAAGAAGACATGCCATGGTGTTTCTTTAAGTTCCCTGTTTATCATTGTTTCTAGATAAGTTGAGCTGGTAGAAACCATGATTTTACTTATCTAGATAATGGATTATGAGCCGTAAAGATTCAGATTAGTTGCGCACAGCAATTTTTTGAATTGGTTTGGTTTTTAAGCTGTTACATGCATTAAGCTGTGAGTTTGTCTTCGACGATCATTGTGCTTCAAGCCATTATTTGTTGAGTTGTCCTTCTGTGGTATATTTTATCTCATTAGGGCATTTGCGAAGTTCGATCTGAAATTATGAGCAATTACTTTTGTAGTAACTATGCCTAGTATATGAGATATAGAATTTGTTGGAAAAGGCAAGCAGGGTTAGGATCTTGTACTGGTAGGTACTCAACAGTGGGCTTCTTCAGTGTCCTGGAAATTTTGAGTAGAAAAACAGAGGAATACAGCATATGGTTTAAGAGAAAAACAGAGGAATACAGCATTTGGTTTAAGGACTTTGTTATTGAATATAGAAAAAATGCATATGTTGTATGTTGGTGGATGGTCTTAAACTTATCGAAGTTTTATGCCAACAAAGGCTGGGTGATGATGGTAATATGCAGTTCTTTTAAAGTAATTTTATTACGAGGACACGTCAGAGGTACATACTGAGAGGCACAGAGTAAAATTTGTCTTGAATGAGAAGATATCGAGTTGAGGAATTTGAGATGCATTGGTAGAATCTGGGTCTGTGAGAGGGCTTACATGCAAAGGGGGAAGAAAGGGCTAGTAAGTGACAAGCTAAAAATATTAGAGAAATTTCCAGGACACGGTAGATCTTATTAAGGACATGGACTTAGTGAGGTTGAAGATCATGACATATAGTGCCAAAAAAAAAAGAAAAATCTAGTGAAAAAAATGCCTGGTTTTTCTTGCTTTTGAGAACTGGCTCTCTTTGTTTAGCAAATTTAAGAAGCTTAAAACATCTTGAACCTTGGAGTGTTACAGAGAAACTTAAGTTTTGATTTTCCATAGATTTTTGTGCTGTTTCTGCATCTGTTATTAAGTAGTCAAGGACTACTTCACATTGCTTGAGTTCGGTTTGCTTAATGCTCCTGTCAATTGTAATTGTTATGGTCAGATAGAAGAAGATGATTTTCCGAAGAAAACTAGATGCACTAGCGATGCGGATCACTACATTCTCGTATCTTTCTCTTGCCATTCTAATGCCTCGCAACTGATGTTTTGGCGCGGTTTTAATTCAGGATGGGGTGGCCCTGGGGGTTACGTGTACCAGAAGGCCTATCTGGAGTTATTCTGCTCTCCAGAAAAATTAAACATCCTTGTGGAGAAATGCAAGGGATTCCCAAACCTGACCTACATGGCTGTTAATAAAGGAGGTGACAAATGGATATCCAACGTCGGGGACTCCGATGTGAATGCAGTGACTTGGGGAGTCTTCCCAGCGAAGGAGATCATCCAACCGACAGTGGTTGATCCAGCCAGCTTTTTGGTCTGGAAGGATGAGGCATTCGAAATCTGGTCGAGGGGTTGGGCTTGTCTGTACCCCGAAGGCGACCCGACCCAAAAATTGCTTCAAGAGGTTTGCGCACACTTATCATACACGCCTTTTGTATATAGACCGCGTCATTTACCTGCCTGTACATTCTCTCGTTTTTTTCTCTCCCTCCCTTTTGGAACTGTTGTGATGACAACAAATGTGTTCATATCTTTGCAGATACAGAGAAGTTACTTCTTAGTAAGCTTGGTAGATAACGATTACATGAAGAGCGATTTGTTCGCTGTGTTCGAAGATATATGAAGTGTGTTGCTTGCTGCGGTTGAGTTGCAGTGGACATGCCTGTATTTTAAATTTCCCTAAGGTGATTGTTGTGGGAATAACCTGTTGGGGATCTGGTATTGCAATTTACCACCCGAAGTTGTAATCTAGATAATCCAGCAGATGATTTTGTCTTTCAATTCTTAGAAATGTTGATTTATAATCTTTCTCAGCCTTTCATACTTGCAATGCAGTTCAGGTCGACATAGTCCATCAGCATTCTCAGCATGAACGACGCAGAGTATTATGATGATAATGATGATATGCCGTGAAATGATATACGGCGAAATTTCCTTGGATTTTACGTGGTTCTAGTCTGGCAAACATTGAACTTGTAAATTTTGTAAATTGCAAGATGTTTTATCGCGCTAAAGAAGTTAAGATGGTTTGTATCATGACAGTGCTGCTTATGACCCCTGGGCAACAGTTTCCTGACGTAACACAGAAGCACTGGTATGTTAGGGTCTTCCCTCGCAGCTTTAGGAAATTTTGTGCTATAAAAATTCGTTGAAAAGCCAGTACAGACGCATATCAGCACAAGAGAATGCCACAAAAAGCGCCTTATCCTCCAAACCAAAATTGATTAGTCAAAATCTGATTGCTCGACGCATCTTGCTTCCTCATCCTCACCAGCATTATGTTTGCATCTCCATTCAAAATCATTCTCATCGAAAAATGGCAGGTCTCTGCCTGTAACATGTGTTCATGAAAGAACTGAAGAAAAATATCACCTTTAGCCCTCTAGCACTTTACAGTGTAATGATATTAGCTGAGAGGATGCTACCGCCCATTATTCAAGAATGAGAAGCACATTGCCACACACGATCAAGATACATTGGCATTCTTTAGAGATTTGCATACTACCACACCTAGAGATGTCCGCATAAAGCGATCTCTGAGCACAGCATTACAGGAAGCATCGGTCTTAAGATGGGGCTGGACTGACTCCCAAATCTTTTTCTTTTGAACCTGCAAAATTTTTGTGCAGAACAATCAAGAAAAAAGACAAGATGTATATATTATATTTTTTGTTTCTCGCTCATTATAATCTTTAGTCCACCAAGTACACATATTTTTACTTTTTGTTACCCTTCTGACAGGCTGAAAGGCCTGTGACCTTGGAATATTTGTGTCGTTGTGAGTGCAGAAATATCATACTTCACAGATAAAAGAAGCATGCAGTGGGAAAATCCTACTACATCTTCAACGCAGCCTTTTCTAATTGAAAGCTTTTTGCTTTTTGAGCTTTTCAAGCTTCTCTGATTGCTAGTATTTAGATAATGTAATTATTACTGGACAGGATGTTTCCGGACATGGAAGCAAGATCAACTGATGTCCCGATATTGATGTAAAAAGGGGAAGATACTAGCAAAGTCATATGCAGATGATCAATGAACGCTCTGGAAGCATTACAAACAAAAGCAACTAAAGCACTCGGCAAGAGAAGGAAGAATGACCAATTAAACAAGATAAAAACGAAAAGGTCTTCACAGCAGACAACTGTAATAAAAATCAGCTAATGGCTTAGTACTTATTAACAGGCAAGAAAACTATATATCAAAATCTCCAAGGAAAGCCATCCAAGTCCAAAAGGAATTTAAAAGAACCCACTCAACCAACTCCAGCGGGTTTGAAAATGAGATTTAATTTAGTTGAGCTATCCTAAGGCAAGATTCCCATATATATTGAGGTCAATGATATCACAAGCTTTCCCTTCCCAGTTTCGCTATGAGAATTTATTTATGACACCCTGACAGTACTTGCAGGAACTTTGGCATTGATATTTTATTTTTGGGTTCTAACAAATGAGCTAGTAGTGGGGCTAGTCCTCTGACTTCGTTTTCTATTTATGTAAAGACCACTTACTCATATTCCAAAAAGGGAGAAAGAAATCACTGGACACGTTATAGGTAGCGTGCAATGGGCAAAGGTTTGAGAATATGCTTCATAGAGTAAAGATCCCATTCCTGAAGGGCCAATGTTACAGATTGATCAAGATGAAAACCACTTTAACTGAATCAACTATCTCAAGAACCAAATTGTTGTGCACAAAAAATAATGCCGTTCAATTAAATGTTGCTTATAGTACTTAAATCAACACCAAACATGACCAGAAAAAGTAGTGCTCTGGTGATACATCAATCCTAAGCTCATTCCAGTTCCTTTAGTTGGCCTGTAATCACCATGACAATGCTCAAAGGTGGACACACGCAGAGGCTGAAACTTTTGTGGGGAACGATTGACCACACATTCAACAGCCAATGCATCAGAAGATATATCTTTCTAGAGAATTATATTATAACAGTGTTGAAACAAAAAAGAGAGACTACTTGACGATTGTAATGCATCATGCATTACTCCCAGAGATAGTAAGTAGAAAAGTACCTGATTAGGTGTCACAGGAGGAGGTTGATTTTCTCTCTCTTCTTCTGAGCCAAACCATATTCTCTCACCAGGGATCGAGCCCTCAGGAGGCAAAAGAAGCTCGATATTTTCATGAGATGCATCAGAAGCAGCCAGAAGCATTCCGTTTGATTTAACTCCACGCATATTCCTTGGCTTCAGATTTGCTAGTACAACTACATTTCTGCCCTGCAAATTTTAAACAAACATCACTAACATGACTCATCCTGACAACGAATAAAAGAAACGATAGCATTCCAAGTCATAGCCTATTTTATTGTCCCAAATCTGGTCAGTAATTGAAACTTCCAAAATGATAACTATGTTTTGTAGTCTAGGTTTGCAGGGTACTGAGCATCAAACCTGTCTAATACTTAAAAGTGTTGAAGAGAAGAGGACCTGAAATGCCGTGTGCAAAAAACTGGATCTGTTTGGACGTGCTCTACGCACAAAAGGCAAACTGCACTTTCTAAATCTAGCAACATTCCTTGCCATTTGATGAAAAGAACCTTTAGGGCTATGTTCAGTTGATAGTGGACCTATAACTCATTAATATTGAGGGAAGTCACTTTTAGTTCGCTACAATTTCAGTCCTCGAATTTTTTACCTTCTTTGAAAGTAATGCGCTGCTTTTATTTGCTTGAATTTTTTTTTAAAAATAAGAATAAATAAAGGCTGTTGTTATATCAGCTGTTAATTTTCTTTTTATATCAATAGGTGCCCAGGGCTCTTTGAGCACCTAACTAATACCCATTGCGTGTGACAGTCCTCCATCATGCACTCAACGGGTAATTACCAGAGAGGTTTATACCCCTGGGTGACCCCAAGAGAATTGCAAGCAAACCAAGTTTTGAGTGAGAAGGATGAATACGTTTGCCACTTGAGCAACCCCCTAAGGTTTCGTTTTGCTGTGAAAGGTCATAATAATATCAAACTAGTTATGAAGTTTCTAGTTTCATATCTATTACAATGGAAGTGTACACCAGTCGATCCAAAATCCTGAAATTCCTTTCCTGTAGGAGATCAATTCTGTTTTGCTAAACCTCAAAGTAGGAGATCCACTTCTGACTACAAGCTCATTAAAAGTGGGGATTGAAATTATGTTTTATTTGAGAAAAGTCACTTCAAAATCATAGAGCCTACTTGGTCAGATCATCAACAATACAATTCCCTAAGAAAGGGAGAAGGCACCATGATAGGCCATTTACTGCAGATACTAAACTGAAGAACTACTCAAAGCTTCCTCAGACCAGGCAATACAATTGGCCATTTCATATTTCCTATGGCAAGACCACAGTTCCATCAAGAAGACCTCCATGAGATAGAGGATTCTACAGAGGTCAGGGTAAAGATAAATTAAACAAACGAGAAACTTGCGAGTAATAAGTGAACAAGCTAAGATGGTAGACTATATTACTTTGACTCAATAAAATGACACCATTAGTCTCGAGATACGTAAATAATGACAGAGGATCACTATCTGACTGAGCCTTTATCTATATTGCAATTTCTAACAGCGTATAAGAGATCCATATCATCAGAAGGATGTCTAATTTGTCCCTTGTAATCTTAAGGTGTCACAGGACAAACCCCCAACTTACCTCCAGCTCCACCCTCATCTATATTTCTTGATGTAACCCCCAGTGGAAGTCGCAGATTACCTTTGCAGGACTCCCTTAAATTGCAACACCACTTCCATTCTTGTATTTATTCAGATGACTTGATCTTATAAAGGTGAATAACCTATGAAAGAAGTGCTTTTGTCTCCAGCTTCCAACTAAAGAGCCCTAAATTTCATCCTTCAGAGATTCTTTGATATAATGAAGTCAGCCAACTCCTTCTTTAAGGCATCAGTGCAAAAATAGATAAGACTCCTTTTCTAAGGCTATGCTTCCAAGCCTCTCATTCATAACCACACCAAGTAGCTCTTTATAATCAAAGTAGCTCCAACTAACAGAGCAGTCATGCTCATTTCATTGCCGCGCATGGTAGTTCACACATTACACTTACTGAATCAGCTTTTCAGACTTCTCAATAAGGTTAAGCAGAATGTACTTGCAGACATGAACTAAACAGATCAGTCATTCTGTTCTTCAAAAACTTGCTCAAGCTGCTAACTATAAATTCTTCGACTTTGAAGCCTGAGCAGCATATGACTCCTACCTATTAAAAGCGCAGAACTCCAAAAACTGAAAAAAAGTAACCTAAACTGAATCTCATTAGTCAGCAGGTGAATTGACAGACCTAAATGCGAAGAAATCGCAAGCACAACAAAGGAGATGCCGTCAATCCAAGACCACGAAAAGTGAATCTGTCATGTCAGACCAGGTTCATTCTTGCCTTCCACACTACAGATCGATCGAGCAACCATCCAAAACCTCCCAGGCAATCCACTGAAATCGAGAGTACAAAACATACGCGCGGACCATCTACTTCATCCTCAACCTTCAAGAACAGCGCCAGGCCGCCGCAATACACAGAGACAAGGAAGAGGAGTAGTACCTGAAGCTCCTGGAGAGGGACGTACTTGACGAGGCCGCTGCAGATGATTCTCGGTTCGGCCTCGCCGACGTCCACCTCTTCCACGTACAGCGTGTCCGCCTCCTCGTGCCTCCACGCCTTGAGCACCTGCCCCACCCTTATGTCCAGCGCGCCCGCCGCCTCCCCTATCTTCCTCATCCTCTCCTCGTCCGACTCCGGCTCCGGCTCCGCTCCCTTCGCCTCCGCCGCCGCTGGATCCGAGGAGCTCGCGGCGGCGGCGGCCTCCACGTCATTCGCGCTCGCGCTCGAAGAAGCCCGGCAGAACCGCAGCGCGGCTCCCCCGCCGCCTCTCGACGCGAAGAGAGCGCCGCCCTTGACGGCCGCCGGCGCCGCCGTGGGGAGGGCCAGCGGCGGCGGCCGAAGCTGGCGGCGGCGGCAGGTGGAGAGGAGGAGGAGGCCGCCGCACCTGGCGACGTTGCTGACGGCGGCCATCGGCGCCATTCCGATCGGTGAGGGGAGACGCCGTTATCTCGTTATCCGAGGATTCCAAGTGCGCACATCATCTGCGTTCGGCTCATTTCATAAAAGTAAATTTTAAGTCTATAACATAAGATGATAAATTGTTTATATTTTTTTAGCTGGGGTACATGAATTGAAAATCCTAAAACTTATATAAAAGTGCAATTGAGTCCTAAATTTTTTTAAAATAAATGCAATTAAATCTTAAAACTTATTAAATTCATCCAATCAATTCATTTCATTGGGTTTTATGAAAATTCTATGATTTGATTACACTTTCATAATAAGTTTTAACGCTTAATTAGATTTTGTGAAATTTTTAGTATTTTTTTTTGTGACCCAAGAAACTTAGGGGAACACGTAAGTGGGAGGACCCTTTTAAGACCTCAAGTGACCGTGAGGGGATTCGAATTCCTCCCCTTAATGTAGGGAAGAAAGCCCAAACTATTGCGACCACCAAGGCGGTAGTATGAAATTTTTAGTATTCAATCGTACTTTTATGATAAATTTTAGGATGCGATTGCTATTTTTAAAATTTTAAAATTTGAATGCACTTTAGTAACGGGTTTTAAGATTTTCATTATATTTATTCTTTTTTAGTTTAATTCCCTAAGAAAATAATTTGTGTTACTAATTTGTTAATTTCGACTTCGATTTTGATCATTTCGTAAAAATTCGATGTCGTGTTTGAGAGCACGATGATGGAATGTATTTTTCTTTTATTACTGGAAAATTGATGCAAATCGTGAGAAAATATTGGCTGTTGCTAAATTCCGTGAGTATCAATGGTCTGACATGATACGACACTTATATTATAATTAGGTACACCACAACACTTATATTATAATTAGGAGTGTACCGGAAAATTTCTAAAATATGTGGAAGTTGTGGAATCAATAGCGTGGAGTGGATTTCAAGGTTTATGGTTATACTAGCCTATGTCCTGTACCTTAGGTACAGGGTTCTGTATGACATTTCTTAAATAAACTCTTGAATTCCTCTTTTTCTTTATAAAATCTTCACATTTATATGTGTGAAAAGCTTGATTAATCACCAATCTCTAACTTCATTCGTGCACGCGTTCGACAGGTTCAACTATGTTTACTGTGATACATTTTAGTTCATACTCTCATAAGAGTGGGGCGGATTCTCACATAAACTTATAGATTTAAATGATGGGTGACTTTTCTATTTATCTTTTTTAAGTTTTGGATGGTATTACCATTTTAGGATTATATTGCTATTAGTCATGAACTTTTATTTTATACTGTACTCCTTTCATGTTTTGTAATAAATGTTCAATCCGTCAATAAATAGAATTACCACAACTTTTTATTAAGTTAAAAGATTTTCTTTAAAAAAAAAATACAATGTGACTAGTGAGAGTCCCAGCCCTAATTTCAAAAATTGAAAAAAAAAACAAAGAAAATGAAAAATGAAAAACATAAAAATTTTATATAAAAATGTCTATCGATTGTGCCACATAGAACGAATTAAATATTTCATATATATAAAAAAGAACTAAAATATTATCAGTTCATCTTTTCTTTTTTTCTATAAAAGAAAATCAGCAAACATGTGGAGAAAGTCATATTTCTCAATCGAACTCGCAAGAAAAATAATTAAATATTTCATATATAACTCCGAAGCTCCACTGATTTCGCCCGTTGAAATATTAAAATGTTACGACTTATAAACAAGGGCTATGACAAGTTGTATCGGACACATCCACTCCAGCAATTAGAGGTTGTTCTCGCCACGGCGCTGCCTTCAGGGCTTCCATGGTGGCGGCGGCGGGGGAGTGACGGGGTACAGCGGCGGGACGGCAGAGAAGATGCTGTTCTTGTCGATGGTGCGGCCGCCGCTCTCTGTCAGCGACACGAGGGCCGCCACAAGCCCCGCGTTCCCGGCCAAGGTGGGCTCGTTGTAGCTGTAGTTCGCGCGCACGTCCTTGAACTGGTCGAACCGGTCCGGCCCCGCGACCATCGCCCCATTGATCGTGTTGGGGTTGTTGTTGCGGGTGTCGCGCCACTTCCACCCCCCGGTGCACGAATACTTCTTGTGGTCGTTCGGGATCGACGCGCCGCGGTGGTGCACGTGCTTCGGGTACTTGGCGCCGAACCCGACCACATAGCTCATCTTCATCGGGTTCTTGCCTAGGATGTAGTCGATCTGAGTTCAATTGTCCCAACCAGAGCATACACATTAGTGATCAGAAGTATGATCAGAACTCGATTCGGAGTCGATTTCAATAAGAATGAGCAGTCACCTGAGAGGTAGCGAAACTCCGGAGAGTGTCGGACGTAATGAAGTTCGGGCCGCAGTTCCATCCCGGGACGCCGGTGGCGTTCATGTAGTCGACGTAGAGGGACGCCAGGAACGCGGCGTTGGCCATGTACTGCAGCGGCTGCGGATTGCCGTGGTTCAGCTCTATCATTCCTCCTGCAAATCGAAAGGCGATGATGACCCGACTAAAATCGGACTCGGTTCTCGGTCGGAAAAGTCGACGATCAGATCGGATCAGAAGCGAATTAGTCACGCTTACCTTTAGTCCAATTGAACACATTGAACTGGTGAAGGTACGAGCACATGGTGAGGCCGGTGACGTTCTGGTACATGCTCAGCATGTCCTCGTACGGGTAGCCCGGGTTCAGGAACACGCGCAGCCGCGTCAGCAGCAGCATCGCCGCCGGCAGCTTGTTGTCCCAGCTGAGCACGCTCAGGTCCGGGACCATGTAGAACGCCTTGGAGTTCTTGGGGATGCCCGGGTTCGTCGCCAGGGAGATGTAGGACTTGTTCCCGGTCGCGTAGTACAGCCACGCCGCGCCCCACATGTACTCGTCGAAGTAGCCGGTCGAGTTGTAGTAGGGGTCGATGTAAGGGTTGCCGCGGGAATAAGGAGTGCGCCTCCCGGAGTCCCGGGCGAAGGCGAAGACTGTTGCGGCGCCCTTGACCAGCTTCTTGGAGTAGGCGGCGTCGTCCCGGAACACGATCGAGGCGGAGGCTAGGGCTGCGGCCATTTCCCCAGCGAGGTCCGGCCCAGAGTTAGCGGTCTGCACCGGCCGCGGATAGTCCATGTCTTCCGGCCTAGTCCAGCAGTAGTGGTCGTCCGGGGTCTTCGAACCGTTCTGAGATCCGCCCACCTGGAAGAAGAACAACAGCATCAAATGGAGTTCCATAAGAACGAGCATTCCTAAAGCTGAATCGCAGCACTCCAAGGTCCGTGAATCTAATCAAATCCAATCAAGATCAGACCATCTGACCGCGCCGTCTATCATCTCGAGCATCAGAGATCAGCAGGAGCGAACAAGACGATCGGAGTTTTTTTCCGGCGGCACATATCGGACATTACCTGACTGTAGATCTTGTCGATCTTGGTGGCGGAGGAGTTGAAGGTGAGGAGGAGGTAGTCGGTGCCCCACTTGATGAGGTCGCGGGCGTGGTTGTACTCGCCGACGGCCTCGTACTTGTGGCTGTACTCGATCACGCTCCAGCTCAGCATCGACATGGCGAAGGCCATCGGGAAATGGAACTTGGTGTTGTCGCCGGCGTCGTAGTACCCTCCGACCAGCCCTCCCTTCACGTCGGTCGTGGCGTTCCCGTCCTGCAGCCCCGAGTTGCCCCTCCAAGGGATGGGGTTGTTCTTCGGCAATTTCCCGGCTGCACCGGAAAAAAAGAAAGAAAGAAAGGAATTCAAAAACACTTCGCGACATTATCGATCGGTCAAACCCTTGTAACGTAGTCGATTCGACTTGACGAGGTAAACACGGACACATACACTTTTGGGCATTGAAGAAGAGGAGGGCCTTGTGGAGGGCGACGGTGTAGTTGTCGGGCGGGGGCGGGCGGGGCTTGTGCCGGGGCACGGTCTTGACGATGATGACGGGGAGGGCGATGAGGAAGAAGGCGGCGACGAAGGCCCAGCCGGTCCACTTGAGCGCCTTGCGGCTGCAGACGACGCAGCCCAGGTCGACGTACTTGTTCTTCTGGGGCCGCTGGTTGTGGTTGCCGAGGAGCCAGCTCTGCTGCGTCTCGTCGAGCTCGTGGTGTTGTTGCGGCGGCTGCAGCGCCGCCCGGTCCCACTCCCGGCTCCGCTGGTCGTCCTCGGCGGCGGAGGAGTCGCCGCCGTTGATCTCGAAGGACCCGCCCCAGTGGTTCCTGGCGTGCATCTCGACGGACGATCCGGAGTCCTCCTTCAGTCGGCGGTCAACGCGTCACCGGAGAGCCGCCGCCGTCGCCACTGCCTCGTCGTCTTCTCCGGCGGGTTCGTGGTGCGACTGCGAGGATTCGATGCCTGCGCAGGGGGTGATGATATGGAGGGGAGGCCGGTCGGTGGGAGCGAGTGAGATTTGGCAACTCCCCCGGTCTCTCCGATTTTCTTGATTTTCTTGATTGTCTTTTCTTGATTTTCTTGATTTTTTTCTCCGGGTCAGTTTATGCGTTCTGTGCAGTGAACAGAGAGAGACAGAAGGGAGCGTTGACTTCGAATCCCCGGTTCTTGGTTGTCTTTTTCTTTTTCCTTTTTTTTTCCCGTTATTATTATTCTTCTTTTGGCTTTATTCTTTTTCTTAAAAAAAAAAAAAGAAAAGAAAGTCCGGTATATACAGGGAATGTTGAACTGGCCCCCTCTATCTTTCTATGGTGTCAAACACGCCATTTGACATATCAAAGCCGCTCCTTTTGTACGCAACCATTTTTTTCCCTCTACCCATGTGGGAACGGCATTCGAATTTTCCGATTCGATTGATTCACACTCGATGTGATTGGAATCGCTCGATAAAGTTAGGGGATACAGCCTCCTCGATATTTACTTCGAGCTTAATACAATTTCAATATAGGATCTATAAAAAATAACACGAATCACCCTATAGAATTGAGGGGTATAGCCTCCTCCAAGTTTAATCTCCTCGACATTACTTCAAGTATGATGCGATTCCAATAAGGGTTTCATCACATTTAATGCTTTCAGATCTGTCACATGTAATTTTTTCCTATTACAATCCTCGACCACTTTGAGGCATGTGAATTATCCTATAGAGTTAGTGGTGATATATAACCTCCTCGACATTGTTTCAAGTATAATGCAATTTCAATTCGGGATCCCCACATTCAATGCTTTCGATCTTTTGTTGCATAAAGCGAATAGGACCAATCTATTTTTCTTAGCAGAAAGAACCATTTAAGAATCTCTTAATTAATGTTTTTAATTACACTGGGGAAATAATAGCATTTATACTGGTAACGGCAACGGCGGATCGAGGAACGTGGGACGTCTCTTTCACCTTAGTTGGCCGAATTATTTTATTTTTTTGTTTTTATTTAAATAATTGTCCACATCTATAGCATGGACTTGAGAATAATGGTATTAAATTGAAGTTAGTCAAATCTTGAATTCGATTTAGACACGCATCTCTACGGGTCAAAAGGGCATATGAAAAGGAGGGACAGCTAAGAAATGTGGGGAGGATTGAGAGTCGTGCTTGTTCATGCCCTTAATTTAAATACCCTTTTTTCCCCTTAATTAATTCTAATCTAATTTGGACCGACCTACTTGCCCGTCGTCGGAAAGCGAGTGGCCAACTTCGAGTTCCAGTTCGAGTTCGATCTCCTCCCCGTTTAATTTTTTAATTACGTGATTATTTATTGACAGCCATTGACTTGGATAATGAATTAAGTCGCAAATAGGACGCGTTTATCTCCACTTTTTCAACGACCGACCGAGTGTTTGATAGAAGGTATTGCACCGCCGATTTGGGTCTTTTTCTCGGTAAGTGTAATCTTGCATCACTTACATACACGGTTATGATATGGCTTATAAAAATATTTAGGCCATGTTTGGTAACACTCCTTAGAACAATTGATTTTATTCTTTCATTCTTTAGAAAAAAAAAATAGAAATCTATTTAGGAAATTTTTTGTTCTCAAAAGAAAAAATTCATTTTTTTTTAATTTTTGAAAATAAATTTGGAACGAGAATCAAGAAATACCAAAAAGTTACTTTTTGTTCCCAATGACCATTCCTATAATCAAGCCTAATTTTTTTTCCTTTTCTGTCGTTGGCTCAAGCCTTGTCGGTGGCGAGGCAAGCTTTGCCCGGCCACCCCTAGGTCGACCTCACCTTGGCTGGACGTTGTTGACTTGGCAGTGGCCTGGCGAACCTTGTCGGTGGCTGAGCGAGCTCGACTCGCCAGATTTGGACTTGGCCATTGCTCGACTTTGCTGGGGGCCGATGATGCTTTGGGGAGCTCACTAGCCCTCGTTTGGCCTATTGCCGGCCATGGCCGACGACGGGAGAAAGGACAAGATGACAAGGGAAAAAGAAAAGAAAAAAAGAGAGAAAAATTTAATAAAATTATTAAAAGATTAGAAGAAAATGGCTTTTATTAGAAATTTTAAAGGTTTTTTCAAACGCATTTCTATTTTGGGAATAAAAATTTTGGGCAGTTTACCAAGTGCTTTAAATGCTCAGAAATTGTTCTCGAGAACAAAATTAAGAAAAACCATTTCTAAGTAAAAATTATTTTTAGAAATAGAATGGTTACAAACATACCCTTAGTCTACCACCACCTGAACGGGCGTCTCACATGTCCGGGAGAGGGATAATTGTAATTTCGCAACGCTTAAGTAGGCTAAATACATGGTTACAATTTGTCTTTTATAATGTAGTCTCCCTCTATCTAATGGTTTAGGCTTTTAGTCTGATATTCTAACATCATTTTAAACATAAAAAGCTCGTATTATTTCACGTGTTGCTAGCATGGCGTCACTGACTAATTGAGTTGTTAGGTTCAAGTGTTTATTAGAATGAAGGCACATGTGCTGTCTCCGGAATCATATATGTATTTGGGATAGTACGTTATTACTGTCACATGATATAAATTGTCAAAGTTAATCCTTCCCAACACAAAAGATAAAGAGAAAAAGGTAACTTAGCGGGATGTGATCTTCCTTTCTAGTAGAATGAAAGAGAGTGGATCGATGGTTTTTATTTTTTATTTTTAGTTAAAGGATTGATAGTTGAAGTAGCCATGTTTTATGAGCATTATCATAAAGGTCTCACTTCCACTACAAAATGTTTAGCCTAAGCCGTGAATACTTTAACCATAGCCCTACATGCTGCCAGAGATCCAGAACCCATTTCGTCAAAATTAGCACATGCACTACTTCTGCAAGTGTTATTCAAAGCTCTTGGATCTCAAGTACGTTGACTATTAATCTATATCACTAGGCAACTGAAGTCAATGGTGTAATACCTAATTTGTTGTAAATATGATAAACGCATATTATTATTCGATAATCATTTTTTTAATTTTAGTTAGTTTTAATGCAGTTTTAATGCTTAGAAAAACGAATTATTGAAATATCTCTACATAACTAATAACAATTTATGTTAAACATTTTGATTCGATAATGAAAACATTTTTTTTTTTAATTCATTTGGTTATATAATTCAATTAAAGTTAAGACTATGCTCACCCACTTGACTGGATTGATGTTAGGTAGACCCGTCAAATGGTGTGGATCGGGCAAAAAATGGTCCGACATAAATAAACACATTTAACCCATTTTGATGCATTTTTAGGCAATACAGATCTAGTGACTTTACTCGACCTGAACCATACCCGACTTATACCCGTTTTGTTAAAACACATCTATATTTAATCCAATCTATGCTCATATCCAAACCAGGGTGAGAGTGTGGAGTGAGCAAGCGTGAGATTGAGTGATGACGAGAAAAAATGAAGAAAGAGTTGTAAATGTGGGTTGGGTCTAAATAAGTTATGAATCCATTTATGACCAATTTAACACTTTTATTATGTTTAAACTTATTAATGATCCATGTACGTTATATAACTAACCCATTTAATTAAACATCAATATGGGTTAAGAAATGGGTAGGTGGGCCTAGTTCGGATTCATCTTTATGTAATGTGAACTCACTTATGCGTGCGTGGCCAATTTAATTGAGGGGACCATGTCGTCTAAACAATAAGTTAACGTTTACTAACCTCTTTAAATTTGATTTAACTGACTTTTATGATCTTTTACTAGCTATTAGTTAAAGAAGAAAGTATTACTCATCAATTTCATTACATACCAAAAATGTTACTCATGAAAGAGAAATTTATCAAAAAAAAGTCAGAATTTTTTTGCACTTTTATAATTTCAATCCTAAATCCTTTCATATTTTGCTAATTGAATTCATTTGGCTAATTTAGGTCGAAAATTGCTAACAAGAATATCTGGCATCTTATGTGGCGTAGTCAACGTTGACATTGATAATTTTTAATAATATTTAATATTTTTTTTGAATTTTTATCTTTTTTATTTATTATTTATCCTTTTCTTTTTTCTTTCTTTCTTTCTCTAGTAGGCAATTGATGAGAGGCGAGGATTGAAAAGGTTGACCTTGTCAACCTTTGGTGAAGCTTGCCTCCAATGGTCATTGGCAATGGTGAGCCTCTCCCAAGGTCAACCTCATCAGCCCTAGTTGTCGACCATTGTCAAGGCTCGACAACCAACTAGATAAAGAAGGGAAGGTAAAAAAAAAGAAGAAGAAGAAGAAAGAATAGAAATAACAATAACAATAAGAACAACAACTGCAACAATAATTAATTAAAATTCTAAAAGAAGGGTCCCTTCATCGGATTTGGCGATGCATGGCCTTGTCCAGCCTTCACCTTTACCCACAGCCGGTGACCTTGGCTTACCAGCATAGAGGCTAGTGACTTGCGAAGGAAAATAATGAAAAAGGAAAAAAAAAAAGAAAAAGAGAAAGGAAAGAAAAAAATTAAAGAAGGAAAAGAGAAGAAAATAAAGAAAAAAAAAAGGAAAAAGAAAAGCCAAATTAATAAAATATTTAATTTTTTTTAAAAAGTTCACATCGGCATTAACTGTACCATATAGGCATTAAGCGTACCATAGAGGACGGTTAACATCTACATCAGCAGTTTTTAACCCAAATGGACTGTATTGGTAAAGTGAAAAAGTTAATGATTAAATTGGTATAATTAAAAAGTTTATAACTAAGAAAATACTAATATAATGGGTTTATGACTTTTTTTGGTACTTTTCCCTAAAAGTTTGTAGTTTTTCTTTTTTTACTCAAAACAAAAAGTTTAGGACCAAATGAGATTGAATTTAAAGTTGGTTTTTTCTAAGGGAATTAAACTCTAGTTTCAATAATCTAAATTCAATTTAGTCGCATACTACACTTGTGTCATAATAATTCCATTTCGTCTCTCTATCTCTGAACCTAGGCTAATTACTCAAAAAATATTCATGGCAGTCTACACTAGCGCGATGGAGCTAATCAATCTTCACGAGCTAATCAATCTTGTTTTATGTTCGTGGGTTGACATGCTGCGCTTGGTCGTTTGCTTAATGCTTGAGTCGTCAGCGTCTTGCTTTACCTAGTATCGTCGTTGGAGAAAACGAGTCATGCTGCGGGACTTTAGCCTGTTCTATCATGCACGAGGCGCCTTGTCCTAGTCTTGCTATTTCCACCCGACCGCACCTGAGAAACATCAATCCATCCCTACGTATAGAGACGCTGCGAACTTCCGCAACTCCTGAAGTTTATAGCTTCTTGGATCATTCGCTCATTCCATCGGGAGAAAAGAAAAGAGAAGTAAAGAGAAGAAGGAAAGGATGAGGAACAAGCAGGTGATATTCAGGGACTTCCTCGCGAAGGGAGCCTTCCCTAAGGAGTCGGACATGGAGGTGACCGAGTCGACCGTTGATGTGACGAGAGCTGTTGCGGAAGGCTCCGAGGGAGTGCTGGTGAAGAAGCTCTACCTCTCCTGCGATCCTTACAAGAGGGGTCGCATGCGGAAGCTCACCGACCCGGCTGAGAGCTATGTCGCCTCCTTCCAACCTGCTATCATCTCCTTTTTAAAGGTTTATCTTTTCTTGGTTATAGATTCACGCTCCTGAAGAATAATTGGTTCCGGCCCAATAGCTCAAGGAGAAAACCTCATTCATAATAAGTTTGGGCTTGTATACATACTGTCGCGACCAAATTTTTGGATGAGAACCACCTAAAATTTGACTAATGGATTGCTAAGCCTAGGCTTAACTCGGGCTCTCCCAAGCCCATACCAATTTGCGACTTAGGTTTAAGTTTTCAACATGCAAATGGATTTTATCTAGGAGTAGCCACTAATCTATTTTTAATGGGTAAATGAGAAACCCAACTAAAGTAAACAAACTAGAGACTATGGGTACGGGGACTTGGTTACACTAGATTTCTCTAATGCCTTTTTGGTACCATTCTTTTATTTTCCAAAATGTTTTTGCAGGTAGCTTAAATTGATTTTAAATCTATTTCCGGTGATTATGCAGGTGCACAATCCACCAATTTAATACCTAGATAATAAATAAATTACAAAAAACTTACTTCAAAGTAACGAAAGCATCTGCAATATTAAATTAAAATTCACATCAACAACCCTCGATATGGTTTCTAATTAACACGCAATTTCTTTTTTTGTTTTCACTTAATTAATGAAAATCATGCAATATGCAATGCAATATTAACTAAATGATCTAATTCTAATGACATGTAATTTCTAATTAAACGAGCCTAGCAAAAATACTAAATGACATGCATTTCAATGAATCTAACTCTAATGACGTGCATATGACATTTTTTTTTTTTCTAAAAGAATGCATTTTATCCTATGACATTTTTTCTTTTTCTAAAAAGAATGCATTTTATCCTATGACATTTTTTGTATTTTTTCATGTAATTCGGAATTAAATAAAATGTGAAAATTATTTAATTAGATTAAGGTTCTATTCAATTTGTATTAGGAATTAGGTTGAACCAAATCCTAATTTAAACTAGAATATTATCTTAACCCAAATAATCCTAAAATGCAATCTATTTAAGAAAATACCTAAACTTATAATAAATTAAGAGAAATATTATCTAAAATTAAACTAAGTGTAATTTTACCCTAATATGCCATGACATACAAAATATGCCCCCTAATTCTACATGAATTATGCTTGATGATTTTTTTTTTTGTGGCTTTTCCTTTTTTCCAAAATTAAAATTTAACATGCAATTCAAATAACAATAAAACTAGCATCCTAAATTAATGTACTTTCTTTTTGTTTTTTTTTTTAATTTCGAAATTAACAATTGCCAAATAATTAAACATACAATCCAATTAAAAAAAAAAAAAAAAAAAAAAAACTAGCAACCTAAATTAATTGAATTTTTTTTTTTTGAAAATTCATGATAAATAGAATGCTTAACCTAAATATGCCAATAACCCTAAAACATGCAATATTCTAACTCAAACATATTTCAAGATAAATAAAGCAATCAAGTCCATTCAAAATTACCAAAAAAATAAAATAAAATCACACATTGTTCAAATCAAGGGATAATATTTTAAGGGATAATATTTCGCTAGTAAAATCGATAAATTAATAGTCTTAAAGATTAAAATATCAATTTTATTCTCATTTGATTAATTATTTCATCTAAAGCTTTAAAAAATCAGGTGATATGTTGGAATTTCCCATTATGCATAGAGATATATTTCAAATAAAGAAACCAAGATAAAAAATAAAATAAGATCAAATAAGCTTGCCTAATAAAATAAAGCAAATCTACCTAATTTGATTTTTTTTTTCCTTTTCTTCCTTTTCTTTTGTTTCCAAATTTGGCGGCTCGTGTGATGCCCAGCCGTCGGTGTTCGGAGGTCCGGCGAGGTGGCTCGGCAGTAGCTGGATCAGCAGCGAAACAGGGGGGGCAGCTGGTGCTTCGCTCGGTCTCGGGCAGAGGAGAAAACCCAGCAGCAAGGAGGTCGCTCGGGCGTGCAGCAGCTCGCTCAGGTGGAGGACTCGGGGCTGGCAGACGCAGCAGTCGCGGCTGGTCACGGTTCAGGCAGGAGCAGCGACGTTGGGCTGCAGCGGATCGGCAGGGGAAAGCTCGCGGAGGCACGGTGGTGACGAGATCGAACGGAGGTGGCGTCGGTGCTCGGGTGCGAGCGCGGCTTCTGGCGAGATACGCGGTTGGGCTCCAAGGGAGTGCTGGTGAAGAATCTCTACCTCTCCTGTGATCCTTACATGAGGGGCCGTATGCGGAAGCTCACCGACCCGGCTGAGAGCTATATCCCCTCCTTCCAACCTGGTTCGGTGAGCCCGGCTCAACTCTTCTTTTTTTCTTTTGTCCCTTGTGAAACTTTGTGTCGTTTTACATTGGTTTCTGAGAATTTGACTTTGCATGCTTTTGCTTGCTACTGTTCTTGGATTGTTGATTCTCAGGCTGGCTAAATAGTATTTCAGGACTGGTTATACGTTGCATTTTTGTCACAACTGTGATTCAGGATTGTTTCTTTCTTTATATCCTATTCTTGTTTATGGGTTGAGTTCTTGTAATCTCTGTGGTACGACCCGATTCGAGGCGTCTTTGAAAGCATACCCATTGCTCTAATTGTGTCCCAATAGTTCCTGAAAAATGTGTTGGAGGATTTGGTGAATTCAAAGAACCGAGTTTGTGCTCGTAGGTAGAGAAGCTTTCACGTTTTGCAATTGGGTGGTCCGATAAAATCACATTTAACAAACCAACACGGCTTGCTTTCATCACTTCCATTCACTGTGTTAGGATGATGACTGATGAAAGTAGCTTGCACAGGGTATAGAACAAAGAAGTACATAATTGATTGAAACAAAACAACATTGAACACGCCTCTGTAAGCATTGTTCTTGTGATTCTGATGAATTGATATGAAGTTCATGTTCGCCAAATGCATTACCATGTGTCAACACATCTGTGCAGCCTGTTACTGGATTTGGAGTGGCGAGAGTCCTGAATCTGGGCATCCGAATTTCAAGAAAGGCGATTTGGTTTGGGGCCCCACTGGATGGGAGGAGTACAGTCTACTTCCCGCGCCAGAGACTTGCTTTAAGATCGAACACACCGATGTTCCTCTCTCTTACTACACCGGTCTTTTGGGTACACTCTTCAATCATCTAACGTATCTGCTCCTTCAATGTTAATGAACTATATTTTTCGCTCCAAGTCTTCCTGTTGATGCACACTTTCCACAGTTCTTTCGCAAGTTCTGCAGCACTGTCAGTTGATTGAATTATGCAACGAGTGTGTAATTCAGGAACTTCTTGATAGCTTCTCTTTTGGATAAGTAACGTTGTCTCGTGATAGTTAGACATAGCCGTAGCGCGCCTGCTTTTTAGCTTTGGCAAAATTTTGGCACTCAGTCTAGTTTCTACAAACCTGAACTCTGCAGGCATGCCAGGCCTGACTGCTTATGCCGGGTTTATTGAGTTATGCTCTCCTAATAAAGGAGAAACTGTTTTTATATCGGCCGCATCAGGGGCGGTTGGTCAGCTTGTTGGCCAGCTTGCGAAGTTGTTCGGTTGCTATGTTGTTGGCAGTGCCGGCAGCAAAGAAAAGGTAATCTTCTCACATTTGTGCGACATATTGAATTTCCTCGAATCACAGTTGTTTAGGGAACATCCCCCTCCGACATGGCACTAATTTGGTTTTCCGATCACATTTAGCATCTGCAAGGATCGCCATGTCGGATGTATATCCTCATCAATCCGCTAAAATAAATGCAGAAGTACTCTCTTTGTTAACTAATCTCTTCGTTTCCTCATTCATTTCCGCAAAATAGGTCGACTTGCTGAAGAACAAGCTCGGATTTGACGAAGCTTTCAACTACAAGGAAGAATCAAATCTGGATGCAGCACTGAAAAGGTTAGTTCGGAACACACTAATGACAATTGAGCGAATCAACCACCTTACATGTATGCGCACGAGCGCGAAGCCGACTCGAGCTGATGGTTTTCCATCTTGAAATCTTTCAGGTACTTCCCTGAGGGGATCGACATCTACTTCGAAAATGTCGGGGGAAAGACGCTGGATGCGGTGCTACTCAACATGAAGCTTCATGGTCGAATCGCGGTATGTGGAATGATCTCGCAGTACAACCTCGAGCAGCCCGAAAGCGTGCACAACCTGATGCAGCTCATCAAGAAGCGAGTTCGAATGGAAGGTTTCAATGTGATTGATTATTATCATCTCTACCCGAAGTTCCTGGAGATGGTTTTGCCTCCCACTAAAGAGGGAAGGATAGTATATATTGAAGACACCGTCGAAGGGCTCGAGAGCGGTCCGGCGGCCCTGGTAGGGCTGTTTTCCGGCCACAATGTCGGGAAACAGGTGGTCCTAGTTGCTTGCGAATGAGTCACTTGTTGTACCTTTTCCACTAGCATAGTCTCTTATGATAGAACCCTGGAGTTATAAGTTTAAGATTTTTATTAGCATAATTGTCTTTGAACTATTGTGAGAATAATAGAGGTACAAATTTTCCAAGAAGTGGGGCCTCGTAATAATTTACAATTGCTTGTTATTTGATTTTTTGTTATTCTTACAGTATAGTAAAAACTATCCCATAATTATTTCTTTGAGTTCTACCATTATATTTTTTAAGAATAATTTCAACTATTAGTTAAAAATTTCATGAAAAAAATAAAATAAGAAATACGATCATAGTTTGGTTTTAATATCTCTATCAAGTCGTGTCATTGAAAAACATCATATGTTGGTTAAATTAAATTATGAAATATATATACGTCTAACTAGTGTGATTTTCAACTTTGCTACATAATTGTGTTAAAACATGTTAATTCCTCTTAAAAGTTGCCATTCTATAAAAAAAGGATGACTACTTATTCGTAATTATTATTTTTGTGTTCAATTTTTCATGATAAAATTAATTGGTATTTTATCCTTTAATTTCTCTACTGTAAAATTTTAGAATTCCTCAAATTTTCATGCATTGTATTTAACCGCCCTTTATATTTCCGATTTTCCACCCCTCCATTTTCTCAAAATCCACATTTCCCCCCAGAAAGCATAGAGGGAAATTGGAATCGCCAAACGCTCCTGCCAAAGCCCTTCGCTCCTCCGCCACCGACCATCGACCGCCGCCTCGGAAGCCCCATCGGTGCCGCCGTAGACCGGTGACTCTGTGGCAACCGCAGCTGCACTTCGCGCCGTGTAGCAGTGACTGCCACCAATCGCCGAGGCCGGCTCCACCGTCCCCAGCCCCCGAGTCCGTCACCCTCTCTCTCTCTCTCTACAGCGACTTCGCGTTCAACTCCTATCGAACTGAATTCGTCACCTTTTTCAAGCTTTGCTTATCCAAGTAATTGAACTGCGGCCATTCCTAGTTGGTTCTCAGTAGCGCAGAATGAGTGGCGGCGTGCCAGCCCTTGGCCATTTTAGCGTCTGGAATGCATTTAGATGTTCCTACTGATTTTGCCGACAAAGTTAACGTTTACTAACCTCTTTAAATTTGATTTAACTGACTTTTATGATCTTTTACTAGCTATTAGTTAAAGAAGAAAGTATCAATCATCAATTTCATTACATACCTTAAATGTTACTCATGGAAGAGAAATTTATAAAAAAAAAGTCAGAAATTTTTTGCACTTTTATAATTTCAATCCTAAACCTTTTCATATTTTGCTAATTGAATTCATCCGGCTAATTTAAGCTGAAAATCGCTAACGTAAATACCTGGCATCTTATGGGGCGTAGCTAACATTGACGTTGATAGTTTTTAATAATATTTAATCTTTTTGAATTTTTATCTTTTTTATTTATTATTTTTCCTTTTCTTTTTTCTTCCCTTCTTTCTCTAGTAGGCG
Organism: Eucalyptus grandis; assembly: GCF_016545825.1. NCBI lineage: Eukaryota > Viridiplantae > Streptophyta > Magnoliopsida > Myrtales > Myrtaceae > Eucalyptus > Eucalyptus grandis. The sequence continues at coordinate 5,600,680 of NC_052612.1, forward strand.
ATTGATGAGAGGCGAGGATCGGAAAGGTTGACCTTCTTTCTCTAGTGGTCATTGGCGATGGCAAGCCTCTCCCAAGGTCAACCTCATCGGCCCTCATCCGGTTGTGACCATCATCAAGGCTCGACGACGATCTAGAGAAAGAAGGGAAGGTAAAAAGAGGAAGAAGAAACAATAGAAATAATTATAACAACAGCAGCAACAACAACGACAATAATAATAAATTAAAATTCTAAAAGAATGGTCCCCTCATCGGATTTGGCGATGCATGGCCTTGTCCAGCCCTCACCTTCACTCGCAGCTGGTGACCTTGGCTGACCAGCATAGAGGCTAGTGACTAGCGAAAGAAGATAATGAAAAAGGAAGGAAAAAAAAGAAAGGAAAGGAAAAAAAAATAAAATAAGGAAAAGAGAAGGAAAAAAAAAAAAAGGAAAAGAAAAGACAAATTAATAAAAATATTTAAATTTTTTAAAAAAGTTTACATTAGCACTAGTCGTACCATGTAAGATGGTTGACATTTACCTAGTAGTTTCTAGCCCAAATTGCCCAAATGGACTGAAGTGGTAAAGTGAAAAAGTTAATGATTAAATTGGTTTAATCGAAAGGTTTATAACTAAAAAGATACTAATATAATAGGTTTGTGACTTTTTGGTAATTTTCCCTAAAAGTTTGTGATTTTTTTTACTCAAGACAAAAAGTTTACGACGAAATTGAGATTGAATTTAAAGTTGGTTTTTTTTTTTAGGGAATTAAACTCTATTTTCAATAATCTAAATTCAATTTAGTCGCATACTACACTTATGTCATAATATCTCTCTATCTCTAGACCTAGGCTAATTACTCAGAAAAAAATCATGGCACTCTAGACTAGCACGAAAACATCTTGTTTTGTATTCTCTCCTTGAGCTATAGGGCCGGAGCCAATCAATCTCCACGAGCTATGACTCGTCGAGACGATAGAGAGGGGGACCCAACGGAGGCGCCTAGAGGTCACTGATGACATCTTGTTTTATGTTCGCGGGTTGACGTGCTGCGCTTGGTCATTTGCTTAATGCGTGAGTCGTCAGCGTCTTGCTTCACCTAGTATTGATGTCGTGCACGAGTCTTGTTGCGAGACTTCGGCCTGTTCTAGCATGCACGAGGCGCCTTGTCCTAGTCTTGCTATTTCCACCCGACCACACCTGAGAAACATCAATCCATCCCTACGTATAGAGACGCTGCGAACTTCCCCAACTCCTGAAGTTTTTAGCTTCTTGGATCATTCGCTCATTCCATCGGGAGATAAGAAAAGAGAAGTAAAGAGAAGAAGGAAAGGATGAGGAACAAGCAGGTGATATTCAGGGACTTCCTCGCGAAGGGAGCCTTCCCTAAGGAGTCGGACATGGAGGTGACTGAGTCGACCGTTGATGTGACGAGAACTGTAGCCGAAGGCTCCGAGGGAGTGCTGGTGAAGAATCTCTACCTCTCCTGCGATCCTTACATGAGGGGTGGCATGCGGAAGCTCACCGACCCGGCTGAGAGCTATGTCGCCTCCTTCCAACCTGGTTCGGTGAGCCCAGCTCGACTCTTTTTTCCTTTTTTGTTGTTTCAAGATGAAAACAGTAATGACGAGAAGATGAAATTCCTTGGCTGATGAACTTGATTTGGGATTGATTAATGCTTTGTCCCTAGTGAAGATTTGTGTCGTTTTTACATTAGTTTCCGAGGGATTTGACTTTGCATGCTTTTGCTTGCTGCTGTTCTTAAATTGTTGATTCTCAGGCTGGCTATATAGAATTTCAGGGCTGGTTATATGTTGCATTTTTGTAATGAGCACGCTTCTGTAATAAGCGGAGTTTACGTAGGATCATAAAGCATTGCGCTTGTGATTCTGATGAATCGCTTCGAAATTTGTGTTCGCTAAAGTGTGTTAACGTGTCAACACATCTATGCAGCCTGTTACCGGATTTGGAGTGGCGAGAGTGCTGGAATCTGGGCATCGGAAGTTCGAGAAAGGCGATTTGGTTTGGGGCCTCACCGGATGGGAGGAGTACAGTCTACTTCCCGCGCCAGAGACTTGCTTTAAGATCGAACACACCGATGTTCCCCTCTCTTACTACACCGGTCTTTTGGGTACACTCTTCGATCGTCTAACGTATTTGCTCTTTCAATGTTAATGAACTATGTTTTTTCCCCCTCAAAGTCTTCCTGTCGATGCACACTTTCAACAGTTTCTTTTGCAAGTTCTGCAGCACCGTTAGTCGATTGAATTATGCAACAAGTATGTAAGTCAAGAATTTCTTGATAGCTTCTCTTCTGGGTAAGTAGCGTTGTTTCGTGATAGTTAGCCCTAGCCATATTGCTCTTACTCTTTAGCTTTAGCAAAACTTCAAACCTGTACTCAGTCTAGTTACTGCAAACCTGAACTATGCAGGCATGCCGGGCCTGAGAGCCTATGCTGGGTTTTTCGAGTTATGCTCTCCTAAGAAAGGAGAGACCGTTTTTATATCCGCGGCATCAGGGGCAGTCGGTCAGCTTGCTGGCCAGTTTGCGAAGTTGTTTGGTTGCTAAGTTGTTGGAAGCGCCGGCAGCAAAGAAAAGGTAATCTTCTTACATTCGTCCAACATCTCGTATTTCCTCAAATGGCAACTGTTTAGGGAACGGTCTAACATGGCACTAATTTTGTTTCCTAAACACGTTTAGCATCCGCAATGATCGCCGTGTCGGATGTATATCCTCATCAATCTGCTAAAATAAATGCAGAAGTACTCCTTCGTTAGCTAGTCTCTTCATTTCCCCTTTTACTTCTGCAATATAGGTTGACTTGCTGAAAAACAAGCTCGGATTCGATGAAGCTTTCAACTACAAGGAAGAATCAAATCTGGATGCAGCATTGAAAAGGTTCGTCTGGAACACGCCAATGATGATTGAGCGAATCAACTGCTGTTACACATATGCACACGATCGTGAAGCCGAATTGAGTTGACGGTTTCCATCTTAAAATCTTTCAGGTACTTCCCTGAGGGCATCGACATCTACTTTGAAAATGTCGGGGGGAAAGACGTTGGATGCAGTGCTATTCAATATGAAGCTTCAAGGTTGAATTGCGGTATGTGGAATGATCTCGCAGTACAACCTTGAGCAGCCCGAAGGCGTGCCTAACCTGATTCAAATAAGCATGAAGCGGGTTCGAATGGAAGGTTTCAGTGTGCTCGATTATTATCATCTCTATCCAAAGTTCCTGAATATGGTTTTGCCTCAGATAAAAGAGGTAAGGATAGTATATGTGGAAGACACCTTCCAAGGGCTCGAGAACGGTCCGGCAGCCCCAGTTGGGCTGTTTTCCGGTCGCGATGTCGGGAAACAGGTGGTCCTAGTTTCTCGCGAATAAGTCACTTGTTGTACCTTTTCCACTGGCATAGTCTCTTTTGCTTGTGTTTCCGATAGGATCTTCTTCTTTTCCATTGGCAGTTTCTTGTGATAGAGCTCTGGAGTAACTAAGTTCAACTGTAATATTTTTTAGAATAAGTTCAACTACTTATATTTCGCAAATAAATAAGAAATACAATTCATCATTTTGACTTATGTAGTTGGATCTGAATTTCATTTTTTTCATATACACGCAAAATCTGATTATGGTCTATTCATTATCGTTAAGAGTATTTTCATTTGCGGTCCCTATTTTTGAGGAATCTAATCGATAGACGAGTCGTCTTTGGTTTTATTGCATCGACTAAATCCTTGGGGAGATGAAGAAGATTACCAGAAACATTATGTCATATCTGTTATTTATTTTATACAAAATACTCCATCTGCAATATATATATATATATATATATATATATATATATATATATATATATATTATTTCACGTCTACGTATGATACCTTTTAGTATTCATATCAAGTCGTATTAGTGAAAAACACTTTATTTTGACATATTTCATAATAAAATTTATGTGCATTTAATCGGTGTCATTTTTCGAGTTTGGTATATAATTGTGTTTAAACATGTTAATTTGTGTTGAAAGTAGTCATTCATGTAAAATGGATCACTACTTATTTAAAATTGTTATCTTTTGTACTCCATTTGTCAAATTTTCATGATAAAATTAATTGATATTTTATTTTGGGTTAATACACGAAAAAATCAAAACTCATACATATGTAACAAAGTTACCTCAAACCAATGTTCTTGCCACAAAAAACTTTAAATCAGTACATTTATGACATTTTTACCTTATGCTAATTTCCATTAAATTGGATTAATACTATAAAAAAAAGTCACAAATTGGTATACTTGTGACAAATAGAGGGTAAAACCCAAAATTGACATGCTCATCATCAACTGTTATATGTCATCCAACTTAATAATTTAACAGTAAAATTCAACGAAAATTAATAGAGGATAAATTTATCATTGGTAAACCAATTTAAAGTTTTTTGCGACAAAATAATTAATTTGTGGTAAATTTATTACAACAATACCAATTTAGAGTTTTTGAGGTTGATACCCCACTCGAAACTAGCAAGGCCAAACCATCACTAGCCTTTAGTGAGGTCAGGTATGAGGTGAGAAGACTTCTTCCACGGAGAATCAAGGTTGAGATCAAGCCTTTTTGGAGAAATGCAGAGTCTTTTTTTTTTTTTTTTTTTTGGTGACCACGGGAGCCGCCACCCGCCGTTCGCGGTCGGCGTAAACCCAGGGAGACACGTGAGGACCCCACCACCCACGTGCTCCAGGTAAGACCGGTCTGGTACTTAAACACCGACGACGCAGAGTTTGAACTCAAGCCCTTTCGTGAGAGGTCCCTTGCTCAAACCACTACGCCACCACCGTGGTGGGTAATGCAGAGTCTTTTTGTCTCTTTGCTTTGAATAGAAAGGTTGACACTGACCCTCTTTGAAGGCCAACGAGGTCTGGCCTTACTTGAGGTCATGAGGTCGCCCCTCACTAGATCCTAGGGAGGGTGATCTCGCTTGAGGTTGATGAGGACAACCTTGGTTAATGGTAGCTTGTGGTTGGTGTTCGGCCATCACCGAGTTTGGGCAACCAGCAAAGAAAGAATTTTTTTAAATAAATAAAAAGAAAAAGAAAGAAAAAAATTGCAAAACATATTAAAAAATTGATAAAATTTGTCCACAGTAACATATCCATGCAGCTGCTATCATCTCCTTTTTAAAGGTTTATCTTTTCTTGGTTATAGATTCACACTCGTGAAGAATAATTGTTCCGGCCCAAAAGCTCAAGGAGAAAACATCATCCATAATAGGTTTGGTGCGTGCATAAAATAAGGTGGTTTCGTGCTAGGCTAGGCTACGTTGAAGTTTTCGAGTAATTAACCTGAGTTCAGAGAAAGAGAGACAAAATGGAAAAATCATTACTATTGTGACAGTCTGTCAGGTGTTAGGTGGTGGGGGAGGGAAAGAAAAGAGAAATAAATTGGGTGGGGTGGGGTGGGTTGGGTGGTGGACGGGATTTTTTTAATTAGAAAAATAAATAAATAAGATTAAAAAGTAATTTTAAAAAAGTACTAAATGTTAAATGATGATAAATTATGGTTGAAGATCACAGATTTATTTAAATAAATTGATTCTAATTTTTATTAGTCATTAATTTCATCAATAACTTTTGTCAATTGATTAATATTATTAGTGTAAATTTATTGTAGGCTCTTTTTTTTTTATCAAATTAATTAAAAATAAAAATATTCATTTAATATACAACGTGTTAGAATTTTTATTTTTGAGAAATGATGTGTCGACGTGTCGTGTCGTGTCGTGTCGCGTGTTCGTGTTACTTAGATAATAAATTCGGGTTTGGGATGTGCATGTGTCATGGGACGATCGATTCACTCTTGATCACTCCTCGTTCACTCGAAGGCTACCCGTGCAGCCTTAAGATTTTAACTTGAGTTTAGAGAAAGAGAGATAAAATGGAACAATTATTGTAGACATACTAAATTGAATTCAAGAAAATTATTAAAAAGTCCTAGATCTATAGCACTTTTGCAAATTCAACTATAATTCTTTTAATTGTGTCAATTGAGTCATAAATATTTTTAACGTCTTGCTAATTAAGTTCATCCCACGTTGGTGGAAAATCACTTAATGGGGGTTAAAGACTAGGGGTTGAATCTGTGACGTGGAGGTGCCATGGACTTGATCGTCTCAATAAAGTCGATCGACAGTGATAAAGACTGGGGGTTGAATCTGTCCGAGAAGGCAACCCCATTCAGGAAAACGACCCTCAGACAAATCCATCTTGTTGTCTTCTCTTTATGGAGCGAGGCGTGGATGCTATCGTGCAGACGTGGTTCTGACAGTATGAACGCTATCTGTTCGCGGGTTGACAGTGGACGCCCGACGTCATTGTCGTCGTCTTTTTCTGGGGTTTTTGAAGTTCCTTGGCAGGTTGAGACGGTCAAACGGAGCATGAGTGCCTGCTGTATTGTGTTGATCTGATGCATGAGTGGCTACACTTGCTTGGTTTGTTTGCTTGATGCGTGAGTTTGTCCGGTTCTTGCTTCACCTAGCATCATTGCCGTGTGCGAATCTTGTTGCGAGACTTGTCTGTTCTAGTAGGTCTTAGCATCTCCACCCCATGACAGCTGAGAAACATCACTCCATCTCTGCATATAGAGACGCTCCAAAACGCCGCACCTCTCCTAAGTTTTTAGCTTTCTTGGATCTTTCGCGCATTCTGTCGAGAGGAGAGAGAAGCAGAGAGAAGAAAGGATGAGGAACAAGCAGGTGATGTTCAGGGACTTTCTTGCGAAGGAGCCTTCCCCAAAGAGTCAGACATGGAGGTGACGGAGTCGACCATTGAACTGACGACTGCGGTCGCCGAAGGCTCCACGGGAGTGCTGGTGAAGAATCTCTACCTCTCCTGTGATCCTTACATGAGAATCCGTATGCAGAAGCTCACCGACCCGGCTGAGAGCTATATCGCCTCCTTCCAACCTGGTTCGGTGAGCCCGGCTCAACTCTTCTTTTGTTTTGTTCCTTGTGAAAATTTGTGTCGTTTTACATTGGTTTCTGAGAACTTGATTTTGCATGCTTTTGCTTGCTACTGTTCTTGGATCGTTGATTCTCAGGCTGGCTAAATAGTATTTCAGGTAAATAGTATTTCAGAACTGGTTATACGTTGCATTTTGTCACGACTGTGATTTATCAAAGGATTGTTTCTTTCTTTGTATCCTATTATTGTTTATGGGTTGAGTTATTGTAATCTCTGAGGTACGACCGATTCGAGGCGTCTTTGAAAGCATATCCATTGCTCTAAATGTGTCCCAATAGTTCCTGAAAAATGTGTTGGAGGATTTGGTGAATTCAAAGAACCGAGTTTATGTTCGTAGGTAGAGAAGCTTTCACGTTTTGCATTTGGGTGGTCCGATAAAATCATATTTAACTAGACAACACGGCTTGCTTTCATCGCTTCCATTCACTGTGTTAGGATGATGACTGATGAAAGTAGCTTGCACAGGGTATAGAACAAAGTACATAATTGTTTGAAACGAAACAACACTGAACACGGCTCTGTAAGCATTGTGCCTGTGATTCATCAGAATTGCTTCGAAATTTATGTTCGCCAAATGCGTTACCGTGTGTCAACACATCTGTGCAGCCTGTTACCGGATTTGGAGTGGCGAGAGTCCTGGAATCTGGGCATCCGAATTTCAAGAAAGGCGATTTGGTTTGGGGCCTCACCGGATGGGAGGAGTACAGTCTACTTCCCGTGCCAGAGACTTGCTTTAAGATCGAACACACCGACATTCCCTCTCTTACTACACCGGTCTTTTGGGTACCCTCTTCGATATCTGCTCTTTCAATGTTATTGAACTATATTTTTCTCTCCAAGTCTTCCTGTTGATGCACACTTTCGACAGTTCTATTGCATGTTTTGCAGAACTATTAGTTGATTGAATTATGCAACGAGTGTGTAATTCAAGAACTTTTGATAGCTTCCGTTAGAAATTGTGATACATTTTCTCTAAAACTTTTTAGAAACTTCAAGATTGATATTAGCTAGAAAAATCAAGAAAAATCCATAAAAAAGAAAATCTAGCTTAGGTGGCAAAGAAAAGCGTAGAAGCACCAATCTAGAAGTCTCTAGAGGAAGAAAGAAGAAAATGACAACATTTAAGGGAAGTCTAGAATCAGCTGTACTTTGTCGGTGGAAATGTTAACCCATTGATGTAAGAGAGTGAGAGGAGCAGGAGCATGAGAATATACTCCATATCGTGAAGCTCCTCCACCATAAACTATTATAAAATTATTTTCATAAACTAGCGAAACTATCCTTGTCCCATAAAAAAATGTGTTTATCTCTTGAACTATCCTATCTCATCCCTTGTCCATCCTCTACAAATTATATCATACACTTGCACAACTTCACTAATCAAAAACTATAATTAATACCAAAACCATCCACCATAAGAGGTCTTAGACCTTCACCATAACTATATGGAGAGTGTCTACCAATACCTCCATCAAATTATTTTGTTCAACTAATAAAATTATTTTCCCCCACATATCGTAATTTATATCCTTCAATTATCTTATTTTGTCCCTTGTCCATCCTATATCATACACTTGCACACATCACTAACCAAAAACTATAACTAATATCAAAACCATGCTTCCGCACGTACACATCCAAATATTTTTAACAGCTTCTCTTCTGGATAAGTAGCGGTGTCTCGTGATAGTTAGCTGTAGCCGTAGCGCTCCTGCTCTTCAGCTTTGGCAAAATTTTGACACTCATTCTAGTTTCTACAAACCTGAACTCTGCAGGCATGTCGGGCCTGACTGCTTATGCTGGGTTTATCGAGTTATGCTCTCCTAAGAAAGGAGAAACTGTTTTTGTATCGGCCGCATCAGGGGCAGTTGGTCAGCTTGTTGGCCAGTTTGCGAAGTTGTTCGGTTGCTATGTTGTTGGCAGTGCCGGCAGCAACGAAAAGGTGATCTTCTTGCATTTGTCCGACATATCGAATTTCCTCAAATGACAGTTGTTTAGGGAACATCCCCCCTCCGACATGGCGTAATTCGGTTTCCCGATTACATTTAGCATCTGCAAGGATCGCCGTGTCGGATGTATATCCTCATCAATCCGCTAAAATAAATGCAGAAGTACTCCCTTTGTTAACTAATCTCTTCATTTCCTCTTTCATTTCCGCAAAATAGGTCGACTTGCTGAAGAACAAGCTCGGATTCGACGAAGCTTTCAACTACAAGGAAGAATCAAATCTGGATGCAGCACTGAAAAGGTTAGTTTGGAACACACTAATGACGATTGAGCGAATCAAGCACCTTACGTGTATGCGCACGAGCGCGAAGCGGACTCCAGCTGACGGTTTTCCATCTCGAAATCTTTCAGGTACTTCCCTGAGGGGATCGACATCTACTTCGAAAATGTCGGGGGAAAGACGCTGGATGCGGTGCTACTCAACATGAAGCTTCATGGTCGAATCGCGGTATGTGGAATGATCTCGCAATACAACCTCGAGCAGCCCGAAGGCGTGCACAACCTGATGCAACTCATTACGAAGCAGGTTCGAATGGAAGGTTTCAATGTGCTTGATTATTGTCATCTCTATCCGAAGTTCCTGGAGATGGTTTTGCCTCCCACTAAAGAGGGAAGGATTGTATATATTGAAGACACCGTCGAAGGGCTCAAGAACAGTCTAGCGGCCCTGGTCGGGCTGTTTTCCGGACGCAATGTTGGGAAACAGGTGGTCCTGGTTGCTCGCGAATGAGTCACTTGTTGTACCTTTTTCCAAAGGCATAATCTCTTATGATAGAACTCTGGAGTTGAAGGTTTTTACTAGCACAATTGTCTTTGGATTACTGTGAGAATAACAAGTTGTGAGGTACAAATTCTCAAAGGAGTGGGGCCTCATAATAATTTACAATTACTTGTTATTTGGTTTTTTGTTATTCTTGCGGTATAGTAAAAACTATCCCATAATCATTTCTTTAAGCTCAACCATTATATTTTTTAAGGATAATTTCAACTATTAGTTAAAAATTTCATGAAAAAAAAAATAATAAATATGATTTGATTTATATCATTAGATCCACGATTTCGAGGTTTTAAATACACGCAAAATTCAATTATGGTATGTTCATTATCTTTAGAGTATTTTCAATTCTAGCCCCCTAATTCTGAGGATTCTAATCGATAGACTAAAGTCGTCTATGATTTTATTGCATCAACTAAATCCTTGCTAAGATGAAGAAGATTACTGGAAACATTACGTTATACTAGAAACATTATGTTATATATATATATATATATATATATATATATATTTATTTCATACAAATTACTCCATCCATTAAAAGATATTATGATATCAGGTTTATCATATGTTAAAAAGGTCCAAATAATGTATACAAATCTCCATATTAAACAAACAGAATTGAGAATTCATATTTATATATAATAGTTTGGTTTTAGCATCTCTATCAAGTCGTGTCACTGAAAAACATCACATGTTGGTTAAATTAAATTATGAAATATATGTCGTCTACTGCTGGTGTCGTTTTCAACTTTGCTACATAATTGTGTTAAAACATGTTAATTCCTCTTAAAAAGTTGCCATTGGTATAAAAAAGGATGGCTACTTATTCGTAATTATTATTTTTGTGTATGTCATTCGTCAATTTTTCATGATAAAATTAACTGGTATTTTATTTTTTTGCACATATAATGCATCCTTTAATTTCTCTACTGTAAAAATTTAGAATTCCCCAAATTTTCATGCATTGTATTTAACCGCCCTTTACATTTCCGATTTTCCACCCTCCATTTTCTCAATATCTACATTTCCCCCGGAAAGCATAGAGTGAAATTGAATCGCCAAACGCTCCTGCCAAAGCCCTTCGCTCATCCGCCACCGACCATCGACCGCCACCTCGGAAGCCCCATCGGCGCCGCCAGACCGGCGGCCCGTGGCAACCATAGCCACACTTCATGCCGTGTAGCCGCAACCGCCGCAATCGCCGCAGCCGCGCTCCACTGTCCCCAGCCACCACAGCTTTGGCTGAGCGCTTGCAGCCGCCGCCACAGCCCCCGAGTCCGTCACCCTCTCTCTCTCTCTCTCTCTACAGCGACTTCGCGTTCAACTCCTGTCGAACTGAATTCGTCACCTTTTTCAAGCCTTGCGTATCCAAGTAATTGAACTGCGACTCTGAACCTTTTGGGATGAATTGGCCCTGTGCTGCGGCCGTTCCTAGTCGGTGTTCAGTAGCGCAGAATGAGTGGCGGCGTGCCAGCCCTTGGCCATTTTAGCGTCGGGAATGCAGTTAGATGTTTCGACTGATTTTGCCGACAAAGTTATGATCTTGGATGGTTTCATAGAGCAATGCTAGGTATGCTAAGACGGGTCTACTAAATTGGTACGTTAAGTGATGCTAGTCGCGGCAGACTGCGAATGGGTTTTAATACAAGCTTGGCGCGTCATATTGTACCAATTAAGTGAACCGGGCTTAGTATGAAAGCACCATTAAGTTAGTATGCAAGCGTTAGTATGGGGGCTCTCTGCCATCGACGTTGAGGTGTGTTTGTTTTTGGCATGATGACTCTTAGGAGAGTTACACGATGAGAATTCTTTTGCGTGTTTTGTGATGATTGGACGGTGGTTACTGTCGGTGCTCCTTTGTACTTGACTCAGGAGTTGTTCTTCCACAGGACATGGAGATGGAGTATCCCCTGAATTTGTGAGGTTGAGGCAAGAGACCCCCCACCGATGCGGAGATCATTGGCAATATCCTCCCTGGTGAGCCTTCTCTTTTCATTCTCCCTTCAATATCTTAATTGCTTCTGCATGGATATGGCTTTGTGTCACTTGATTCTTCTGTGGGTCTAAGTAACTGAGGCTTGAATTATATTTGGGCATTGACGTTTTTAATAATCCGTACTGCAAATGGTCAGGTTTGCAAATATCATATATCGGTCATTCCATATTACATTCTCTTACTAGTTCTTTTAAACTATGAAATATTTATCATGTTCTCTCTATCAAGAAGAATTTATTATCAGTCTCTCAATTTACCAAAGACAACAATGTGGTATTTGAATTTCATGCTTTATGTTGTGTTAAGGATCTATCCTCGGGAACCTTCTACTCAAAGGTCAGCATAAGAATGGACTTTATTATCTTAATAACGCACGTACCACCAATAAGGTCCCTCGCAGTCAAATAAATCACCACTTGTCACGCCTCGAACCCCGAGCGTGCTCATCCCTCTTGGTCGATAATATTTTGCGACTTTTCAGACAAGTCGCCGACCCATTAATTTTTAAGCACATGCGGAAGCGAAAATAAATCCCTTGACAATAATCATCTCAGGATAGAAAGCAGGATATCAATTCATAAAAGCACACTTTTACAAACAACGAGATTCAGGCACAAAACGAGTTTAGTCGAAAGCCTACAAAAAGGTCGACTCTCACAAGAGGCTATCCTATGACATTCTGATAAGACATATCCACCGATCATCCATACTCCTCCTTAGACTTTGAGACCTTGGTCTTCCATGACCACATTCTAAGAACCCGAAAATGGTTATTCAATAACCAAAGTGAGACAATATCTCGGCAAGTCCACCCACTAAACCCCGATTAGGAGGGAAATATGCTTCGGGCGCTCTAGTCACACAACCACACAATTAGAACATGAAACTTACCTCGACTCGGTTCCTTCCCGCAAGTTAGTACAATTTATATCGCAATGCATATAATTAATGCACATAACAACCGAAACACCTCATCAATTCAATTAATCACCAGAACCCGTTCCATGCCATACGTTTTGGTCTCATAATTAGGTGCATCAAACTCAACCATCATGTATTCCAATTGTTAATTGCACCCCTCAAGGGTACGGCCAACTCCAAAATTGGCGATCTTCTGGCATTGCCAGGCGTCATCTCACCTTCTTTGAGCACGGTGACGTCTCTCAATTAGACGACTTCCCCGAAGGGGCGTAGGTCCAGAATCTACTGCAACCCGAGTACAACCTACTCATAAGTTCGGTGTCTTCTGGCATAGCCAGGCTTCGTCTCCCACCATGAGCACGGCGACGTCTCTTAATTAGATGGCTTCCCCGAAGGGGCGTAAGTCCAGTCATCAGAACTCGAGTCCCAATGAATGGGTAATGTTCGGCTTAACAGCCCAAGACGGTTTCTCTTAATCAACACACAACCAATCAATCTCGGCCCAGGACACTATGCATTGCACTCAAATGTCTCAATTAAAATAGTGAACCTGGCCTATTTTCTTCGTATTAGAAATATATGATAAAATAGTCGTGTGTGGATACACGGTCAATTCACACTAGAAAAATTGATATCCTCGAATTTAAAATCCCACTGGTTTTATATAGTGTATAAACTATTTTTGGTGTTAAAACCCAACACCTAGGATTTTCTGAATAAATATCGAAATTCATAATTTTTGGAATTGAATACTCAAATTTCCAATCGGCACTCGATTTGCACAAAGTAACATCCAATTACGAAATTGAACACACCATTGGAATTAGCACGCACCCGGTCACCGGCTATCCAAGACTAATTTCCGGAAAATAATTAATAATTAAATTTCTAAAATTAATTAAATAAATCAATTTAAATACTAAAATGCCAACCTATGCCAAAATTGCTAAATTAAATACCAATACGGACCCGGAAAATTCCCTAACCCTTCTAGCTAAATAACACAATTTATCTAGGCCTCACTTAATCTAATCTAACCACCTAACATGCATAACTGCATAATTAAATCACTAAATTAATCTAACTAACCACCTAATTCCTAATTAAATAAATCTAAACACCCCTTGGACGTCATTAGTCTACTAAGAAGAGTTTAGTAAATAAACTCACTGGTTAATTGCGGAAACTGGTTCACCGCGACGACGGCATGACGGCGGCCGAAATCTGAATTTTCGGCGATGTCGACGGACACTCGGACCGGGCCTAAAACGGGCCCAACAATCTCGGTCCAATATGAGATTTGCTTTTGAATTGGACTGGGCCTGAAGCGGGCTGACTTCGCGGGCTTGGGCCTCAAAATTGCGGGCTTCTGATCTTGTTGGGCTTCATTGGACTGGGCCAAAATCCAATGGGCTGCTCAAGACACTCGCGGACTGGGCTGAAGAATTACTGGACTTCACTAGCGGAGGCGTGCTGGCAGTGAGAGGATGGAGACTCGGTGGGCTGGGCTTCTCGGCTGAGGAAACCAGTGGAATTGGGGGCCGTTCGATCGAAGCTGAAGACGCATGGATGAGCAAGCGTCTCTGGTGTCCAAGGAGCTGAAGGCGAGCTGGCCGCGTGGAGCTGAGGGCGGTCAGCTTCGGTGGTCTTCAATGCAGGTTGATGACCATGAAGACGTGTGCCACGGAGCTGAAGACGAAAGCTGCTGGGGAAAAAGACCACGTGGCCGTGTGGGTGGAGAAGCGGCAAAGAGAAGAAGCAGCTTCGGGCGACGCTGGCAGAGGCGGTGGAGCAGGGGAGTTGGTCTTCGCTGGCGTTGATGAAGAGAAAACGGGAATGCCGGGATGATGATGGCCTCAACTTCGTGGAGGGAGATGGTGCGGTCTGCTGCAAAGGATCAAAGCAGTGAGGTTGACCGCTGATGTGGGGCAGCGATTGGCTCGGTGAAGAAGCGAAATTGCAGAGGAAAATGAAAATGAAAGCTGAGCTTCGTCGAATGAAAAAGGGAATGAGAAGCAACAAAGAAAGGAGAGAGGGAATGGATAGGGGAGTCGGCCAGCTTGCAAGAGAAGACAAGGGAAATAAAGTTCACAAGGGTTATCCACCCACTTAAATGCATTGTCCCCCATTACTTTCTTATAAGATAATTCTACCAATAATCCAATTTTGAAGCCCAAAATTACTGCCCTCTTCTAGTTCCGAATTTCACTCATTTTTGGTCTTTAATTTCTTTATCAAATTTCTCAAATTTGATGTCCATTGTTGTAGAAGAAAAAGGCCATACCATTTCTGCAAGTCCTCGACACCCAAAGGCTCGGTAGAGGCCAAAAATCCAATTAATTTAGCCGATCCAAATTTCCACTAATTTCTGCGACGTCCGAAACGGTTTTCTGCAAAAATCTTGGAATCTCTGAAAATTCTTCGGAGGGTGAGTCGACGTTCCTAAAATAGATTGTGACATGATAGAACTTTCGATTTCTAAAATCGAGTTCAAATTCGCGGTTAATTTCAATTCGGCGCGCTTTTAGCGTGACCTAGTCTACCGAGTAACTTTTAGAAATTTTTGGTGCAATTGACCCATGATCGATTTATCTCGAGTCACATTATACATCTTCGACACATTGGCGACCCTCAGTTGTCGTGAAAATCTCGAGATTTTATTTATAGGCATCGGGTACCAAAACGATAAAAAAAATTGGTCTAGTATTGATTTATGAGTATTTTGCAATCAGGTGGAATCACTCACACTTTGATCACATATCTCAATCGAATCGACCTATCTCCGGTCTCTGATCGATTTCTGACAGTATCGTAATGACCTTTGCAGATCAACACGGTCGAGCAGTCGATTCCTGGTCGAATTCTCAAGTCTATTGCGTTAAAATCCCTTAATGGTTTCACCCGATAGGCTAGTTATCTCGTGAGGGGCCTTCTCAGAGAATAAAGCCATAAGCGCGTCGATGAAAAACCAATTTCATCTCATCGAAATCAAACTTGAAAATCAGGATGTCACACCACTAGCTCCATCCTGCTTCATTGGTGAACGAGTTCTACTTCTATTTGGCATGAGTGCTTGGGTCATCCAACTGCCCGCATTACTTTTTCAGTTATTTCAAAGCATGACTTGTTGATATCTCCGTCTTCCTCATCTAGTTTTTGTGAATCATGTCACTTGGGCAAGTCGCGTCATCTTCCCTTTACTAGATCATCAACTATTTATAATGCTCCTTTGGAGATACTTTATTCTAATCTATGGAGACCATCTCCCATTACTTTAGTTAATGGTTTTCGTTATTATATCATTTTTTATCGATGCTTATAGTGGATATAAATGGCTTTTTCCACTTACTTTGTGAAATCGATGCATTGTCTACTTACGTGCAATTTAAATCCCAAGTGGAAAAATATTTCAATTGTAAGATCAAGGCCCTCCAAATTGATGGAGGTGGTGAGTATAAGAAATTTGATCCTTATCTCCGTCTTCATGGCATCCTACATCGTCTTTCATGCCCGCACACACAGGAACAAAATGGTCGGGCTAAGTGCAAACATCGTCATATTGTGGAAACTAGCATCACATTGCTTACCCGAGTTTCTATTCCTCGTATATATTGGAATGATGTTTTCCTCACTGTGGTCTTTCTAATTAACCACATGCCTACAACGGTCTTGAGTGGATTGTCTCCTTATGAGAAATTGTTTGGCCAAAACCCCGATTATTTACAATTGCGTGTTTTTGGATGTGCATGCTACCCTTGGTTGTGCCCTTATACTCGCAATAAATTTGATGACAGAACAATGCAATGTATCTTCATTGACTATTCTCCTCATCACCATGACTATCATTGTCTTTGTTGTAGCATTGGCCAAATATATGTCTCTCGCCATGTGATTTTCCAAGAGAACTTCTTCCCATTTGCTAAATCACAATCCGGTCAATTGTCATCACCAACGCCTAGTTCTCCTGTTTGTATTGGTTATTCCTCTAGTAAGCCCCCACAGTTTCGGGAGGTGTCCACCACCACATCAACTCCATCAAGTCCATTGACTATCATGGATGACTCCTCATCACATATTCAGCAATCTTGAATCCTCTTCTCCGAAGCTCCACCATTACAATCTTCTCAACTTCAATCGTCAACTTCTACCCATCCAATGGTCACTCATCTAAAAAATAACATTCGTAAACCAAAGGTTTTTCATTCTACTAAAGGTACGTTTGGTAACGTTTTTGTTCAAAAATTGTTCCAGGGAATAGAAATAGAAAAAACTATTTCTATTCTAGGGAACGATTTTTTAATAGAAGAACGTGTTTGGTAACTGCACAAAATTTTTGTTCTTAGAATAGAAAAAGAACAGAAATACGTTTGGTAAAATTGTATAATTTTTTAATATTTTATTTTATTTTTCTTCCTTATGGCCAGTTCCGGTGATGAGGGTCGGCGGCCTCGCCCGGCCACACGAAGCTCGCCGACCCCGACGAGGTTGGCTGGGCGAGGCTCGACCTCATTGAATCTCGGGGTGAGCTTGAGCTCGCTCGGCCAAGGCAAGGCCAAGCCTCGCTGCACCGGCGACACTCCGGCGAGGTCGCCGGCCCTCAACGGCTGGTCGCCTACCATGGCCGAGGTTGGCGATCGGCCAATGAAAAAGAAGAAAAGAAAGAGAAATGAAAAATAGGAGAGAGAAAAATTGTTTCTAGGAAGTGTTCCCGAAACAATAAACAATTTTTCTTATTTCTTGTTTCTATTTCAAATCTATTTCCAAGAACAAAAAAATAGATTTTTGTTCCCGGGAACAAAAGTATAAACAAACACATTTCTGTTTTTTTTGTTCCCCGGAACAAAAGAACAAAAATTGTATTCCGGGAACCAAAAAAGAACACAAACAAACAGGCCCTAAGCAATACTTTATTCTTGTTTTCACTCCAAGCTTGACACCAAGTGATCCCACTTGTTTTCCGTTGCAAACAAAGACCCTAACTAGCAACAAGTTATGGCCAGTGAATTCAATGCTCTCATTCAAAATGGCACTTATGAATTGGTTCCTTATCACCCTTTTATGAAAGTGGTCAATCGCCTAAAAACCAATTATGATGGCTCCATTGATAGATACAAGGCACGACTCATTGCGAAGAGCTTTACTCAATAGGCTAGCTTGGACTATGATGAAACTTTTTGTCCAATTATCAAACCGACAACGATTCGAGTTGTTCTCTCCTTAGTTATCACATATAATTGGTCTCTACGTCAAGTGGACATTAAGAATGTCTTTCTCCATGGCACCATTAAAGAAGAAGTCTACATGAAGCAACCCCAATGATTTGTTGATCCGCATTATCCTAGCCATGTATGTCATCTTCGGAAAGCTCTATATGGGCTAAAACAAGCCCCAAGAGTATGGTTTTCTCGGCTAAGTTCATATCTGTTATCTATTGGGTTTGTGGCCTCCACTATTGATTCTTCATTATTCATACAGCATTGCTCTAACCACATTCTACTTCTTCTCATCTATGTGGACGACATTATTATTATTGGGAGCTCTACCTCCTCCATTGCTGAATTAATTACTCACCTTGGCACTGGGTTTGCAATCACTGATTTGGGAAATTTATCATACTTTCTTGGCATCGAAGCCCATAGATCCTCTATCCAAGTATGCCACCGGTCTTCTAACTCGTACAGGTATGGCTAATGCAAAACCTTGCTCATCACCTATGGCTCCCTCGGCTTCTAAGTTGTTGAAACAAAGTGGTGAACCACTAAGCTGATGTCTCCACTTATTGAAGTACGGTTCAGCACCGCAATACCTCACTCTTACTAGGCCAGATCTATCATTTGCCGTCAATAAAGTGTATGTATTGTCCAACTGTAGATCATTGGTCAGCCGTCAAACGGATGTTGCGCTATCTCAAGGCTACTATTCATTGTGGCATTACCTTGCGACCTATTCGCCAAATGACCTTCTCTGCGTTTACAGATGTTGACTGGGCTAGTTGCCCTGATGACTGAAAATCTACAAGTGGCTATTGCTTTTATCTTGGTCCTAACTTGGTTTTTTGGAGTTCTGAAAAGTAACCAACCGTTGCTCGATCCAACGCTGAATCGGAATACAAAGGGGTGGCTAACGCGGCCTCTGAATTATTATGGCTATTACAACTCCTTCGACATCTTCGATACTTCTACATCGGCCACCACTTGTTCTTTGTGATAATGTAAGGGCAATCTATTTGGTTGTCAATCCCATCTTTCATGTTCGAACCAAGCACAAAGAAATTGACTATCATTTTGTTCATGATTTAATTAAAAAGAAGTAGATGGAAGTTCGCTTCATTCCTACACATGTTCAAACAGTGATATTATGACAAAACCTCTATCCATCTCTCGGTTTCTTATTTTACGCGACAAGCTCACAGTGACTCTGCCACCATTTCACTTGAGGGGGGTGTGATTTATGATACAACAATCTTCTACAATATGTGACAATCCCATTAATTGGGCCGATCTTCCATGATTTGTTTCAATTTCGTTGATAAAGCAAATTTTTCATAATTTGTACTGATATTGTAGATTGCTATCACTAATATTATAGATTGTTGTCTTTGTACAATCTTTTTAATTGTGTTTTTCCTGCTCATGTACATATTATAAATATAATACAAATCTCCACACCGATTGTGTGCGATCAAACTCAAATTCATACTCTTTCACTTCCCTGAGGGGATCAACATCTACTTTGAAAATGTCGGGGGAAAGACGTTGGATGCAGTGCTACTCAATATGAAGCTTCATGGTTGAATCATGGTATGTGGAATGATCTCGCAGTACAACCTCAAGCAGCCCGAAGGCATGCCCAACCTAATTCAAATAAGCATGAAGCGGGTGCGAATGGAAGGTTTCAGTGTGCTTGATTATTATCATCTCTATCCAAAGTTCCTGGATATGGTTTTGCCTCGGATAAAAAGGGAAGGATAGTATATGTGGAAGACACCTTCGAAGGGCTCAAGAACGGTCCAGCAACCCTGGTCAAGCTGTTTTCTGGTTGTAATGTCGGGAAACGGGTGGTCCTGGTTTCTCTCGAATAAGTCACTTGTTGTACCTTTTCCATCGGCATAGTCTCTTTCGCTTGTGTTTCCGATAGGATCTTCTCCTTTCCATTGGCAGTCTCTTGTGATAGAGCTATGTGAGTTATTAAGTTCAACTGTAATGTTTTTTAGAATAAGTTCAATTACTTATATTTTGTAAATAAATAAGAAATACGATTCATCGTTTTGACTTATACAGTTGGATCTGAAATTTCATTTTTTTAATATACACGCAAAATCCAATTATGGTCTATTCATTATCATTAAGAGTATTTTCATTTGTGGCCCCTATTTTTGAGGAATCTAATTGATAGACGAGTCATCTTTATTTTATTGCATCAACTAAATCCTTGTTGAGATGAAGAAGATTATCGGAAACATTACGTCATATTTGTTTATTTATTCCATACAAATTACTCCATCTATAATATATATATATTATTCCATGTTTACATATCATACATTGATTTTTTTTTTTTTGGTCAGAAGTAATAAGTACATTTTTTTTTTTTTTTGGTCAGAAGTAATAAGTACATTGATTTTAGCGTTCGTATATTTTGACATATTTCATTTTAAAATGTATGTACATTTAATCGGTGTCATTTTCGAGTTTGGTATATAGTTGTGCTTAAACATGTTAATACGTGTTAAAAGTAGTCATTCATGTAAAAAAGATTACTACTTATTTAAAATTATTATTTTTTGTACTCCATTTGTCAAATTTTCATGATAAAATTAATTGGTATTTTTTTTGGGTCAATACATGAAAAAATCCAAACTCATACATATGTAACAAAGTTACCTCAAACCAATGCTCTTGCCACAAAAAAATCTAAACCAGTACATTTATGATAATTTTACCTTATGTTAGTTTTCGTTAAATTGAATTAATACTATGAAAAAAAAAAATCGGTACACTTGTGACAAATGAAGGGTAAAACCTCAAATTGACATGCTCTCGTCAATTGTTACGTGTCATCCAACTCAGCGATTTAACGGTAAAATTTAACGGAAACGAGTAGAGGGTAAATTTATCGTTAGTGAACCAATTTAGAGTTTTTTGTGACAAAATAATTAATTTTCGGTAAATTTATTACAGTAGTACCAATTTAGAGTTTTTTAGGTTGGTACCCCACCTGAAACTAGCAAGGCCAACCATCATTAGCCTTTAGCAAGGTCAGGTCAGAGGCAAGATGACTTCTTTTAAGACTTCTTCCGCCGAGAATCAAGGTTGAGATTGAGCCTTTTTGGAGAAATACGGAGCCTTTTTGTCTCTTTGATTTGAATAGAAATGTCGAGACTGACCCTCCTTGAAGGCCGGTGAGGGCTAGCCTTGCTCGAGGTCATGAGGTCGCCCCTTGCTAGATCCTAGTGAGGGTGACCTTGCTTGAGGTTTATGAGGGCGACCTTCGCTAATTGTAGCTTGTGGCTGGTCACTAGCCATCATCAAGGCTGGGCAACTAGCAAAGAAAGAAAATTAAAAAAATAAACAAAAAAGAAAAAGAAAGAGAAAAGATAATAAAAAATTGAAAGACATATAAAAATTTAATAAAATTTGTCCACATAAGTAACATGTTCATGCAGCTGCCATCATCTCCTTTTAAAAAATTCATCTTTTCTTGGTTATAGATTCACGCTCGTGAAGGCCCAATAGCTCAAGGAGAAAACATCATGCATAATAAGTTTGGTGCATGCATAAAATAAGGTGGTTTCGTGCTAGGCTAGGCTACCTTGAATTTTTCGAGTAATTAACCAGAGTTTAGAGAAAGACAAAATGGAACAATCATTACAAAAAGTATTGTATACATACAAAATTGAATTCAAGAAAATTACTAAAAAGTCATACATCTATTGCACTTTTGCAAATTTAACCATAATTCTTTTAATTGTGCTAATGGAGTCATAAATATTTTCACGTCTTGCTAATTAAGTCTATCTCGCAATGTTGGCGGAAAATCACTTATTGGGGGTTAAACACTAGGGGTTGAATCTGTGACGTGGAGGAAGATATTAACATTATGCAATGGACTTGATCGTCTCAATGAAGTCGATCGACAGTGATAAAGACTGGAGGGTTGAATCTGTCCAAGATGGTAACCCCATTCGGGAAAACGACCTTCATAAAAAATCCATCTTGTTGTCTTCTTTATGGAGCAATGCGTGGATGCTATCGTGCAGACGTGGTTCAGACAGTATGAACGCTGTCTGTTCGCGGGTTGACAATGGACGCCCGACGTCATTGTCGTCGTCTTTTTCTGGGGTTTTTGAAGTTCCTTGGCAGGCTGAGACGGTCAAACGGAGCATGAGTTCCTGCTCTACTGTGTTGATCTGATGCATGAGTGGCTGCACTTGCTTGGCTTGTTTGCTTGATGCGTGAGTTTGTCAGGTTCTTGCTTTACCTAGCATCATTGCCGTGTGCGATTCTTGTTGCGAGACTTGTCTGTTCTAGTGGATCTTAGCATTTCCACCCCCATCACAGCTGAAAAAAAGGGAAATTTCAAAAATAGGAAAACTATCAATACAGATATTTGCCCACAATCTATCCTTTCCTTGAATAGGAGACCAAATCTCGCCAATATTGCCAATATCTGTTCTAGTGGGTCTTGGTATTTCCACCCCATCACAGCTGAGAAACATCACTCCATCTCTGCGTATAGAGACGCTCCAAAACCCCGCACCTCTCCTGAGTTTTTAGCTTTCTTGGATCTTTCGCGCATTCCGTCGAGAGGAGAGAGAAGCAAAGAGAAGAAAGGATGAGGAACAAGCAGGTGATATTCAGGGACTTCCTTGCGAAGGGAGCCTTCCCCAAAGAGTCAGACATGGAGGTGACGGAGTCGACCATTGAAGTGACGAGTGCTGTCGCCGAAGGCTCCAAGGGAGTGCTGGTGAAGAATCTCTACCTCTCCTGTGATCCTTACATGAGGGGCCGTATGCGGAAGCTCACCGACCCGGCTGAGAGCTATATCCCCTCCTTCCAACCTGGTTCGGTGAGCCCGGCTCAACTCTTCTTTTTGTTTTGTTCCTTGTGAAAATTTGTGTCGTTTTACATTGGTTTCTGAGAATTTGACTTTGCATGCTTTTGCTTGCTACTGTTCTTGGATTGTTGATTCTCAGGCTGGCTAAATAGTATTTCAGGACTGGTTATACGTTGTATTTTTGTCACAACTGTGATTCTATCAAACGATTGATTCTTTCTTTATATCCTATTCTTGTTTATGGGTTGAGTTCTTGTGATCTCTGAGGTACGACCCGATTCAAGGAGTCTTTGAAAGCATAACCATTGCTCTAATTGTGTCCCAATAGTTCCTGAAAAATGTGTTGGAGGATTTGGTGAATTCAAAGAACCGAGTTTATGCTCGTAGGTAGAGAAGCTTTCACGTTTTGCAATTGGGCTGTCCGATAAAATCACATTTAACAAACCAACACGGCTTGCTTTCATCGCTTCCATTCACTGTGTTAGGATGATGACTGATGAAAGTAGTTTTCAGGGTATAGAACAAAGAAGTACATCATTGTTTGAAATGAAACAACATTGAACACGGCTCTGTAACCATTGTGCTTGTGATTCTGATGAATTGATTCGAAGTTCATGTTCGCCAAATGCGTTACCATGTGTCAACACATCTGTGCAGCCTGTTACTGGACTTGGAGTGGCGAGAGTCCTGGAATCCGGGCATCCGAATTTCAAGAAAGGCGATTTGGTTTGGGGCCTCACAGGATGGGAGGAGTACAGTCTACTTCCAGCGCCAGAGACTTGCTTTAAGATCGAACACACCGATGTTCTCTCTCTTACTACACCGGTCTTTTGGGTACACTCTTCAATCATCTAACGTATCTGCTCCTTCAATGTTAATGAACTATATTTTTCACTCCAAGTCTTCCTGTTGATGCACTTGCAAGTTCTGCAGCACTGTTAGTTGATTGAATTATGCAACGAGTGTGTAATTTAGGAACTTCTTGATAGCTTCTCTTCTGGATAAGTAACGTTGTCTCGTGATAGTTAGCCATAGCCGTAGCGCTCCTGCTTTTAGCTTTGGCAAAATTTTGGCACTCAGTCTAGTTTCTACAAACCTGAACTCTGCAGGCATGCCAGGCCTTACTGCTTATGGCGGGTTTATTGAGTTATGCTCTCCTAAGAAAGGAGAAACTGTTTTTATATCGGCCGCATCAGGGGCGGTTGGTCAGCTTGTTGGCCAGCTTGCGAAGTTGTTCGGTTGCTATGTTGTTGGCAGTGCCGGCAGCAAAGAAAAGGTAATCTTCTCACATTTGTCCGACATTGAATTTCCTCGAATGACAGTTGCTTAGGGAACATCTCCCCTCCGACATGGCGCTAATTTGGTTTTCCGATCACATTTAGCATCTGCAAGGATCGCCGTGTCGGATGTATATCCTCATCAATCCGCTAAAATAAATGCAGAAGTACTCCCTTTGTTAACTAATCTCTTCATTTCCTCATCCATTTCCGCAAAATAGGTCGACTTGCTGAAGAACAAGCTCGGATTCGATGAAGCTTTCAACTACAAGGAAGAATCAAATCTGGATGCAGCACTGAAAAGGTTAGTTCGGAACACACTAATGACGATTGAGCGAATCAAGCACCTTACATGTATGCGCACGAGCGCAAAGCCGGCTCGAGCTGACCGTTTTCCATCTCGAAATCTTTCAGGTACTTCCCTGAGGGGATCGACATCTACTTTGAAAATGTCGGGGAAAGACGCTGGATGTGGTGCTACTCAACATGAAGCTTCATGGTCGAATTGCGGTATGTGGAATGATCTCGCAGTACAACCTTGAGCAGCCTGAAGGCGTGCACAACCTGATGCAACTTATCGCGAAGCGAGTTCGAATGGAAGGTTTCAATGTGCTTGATTATTATCATCTCTACCCGAAGTTCCTGGAGATGGTTTGCCTCCCACTAAAGAGGGAAGGATTGTATATATTGAAGACACTGTCGAAGGGCTCGAGAGTGGTCCGACGGCCCTGGTCGGGCTGTTTTCCGGCCGCAATGTCGGGAAACAGGTGGTCCTGGTTGCTCGTGAATGAGTCACTTGTACCTTTTCCACCAGCATAGTCTCTTATGATAGAACTCTGGAGTTGAAGGTTTTTACCAGCATAATTGTCTTTGGACTACTGTGAGAATAACAACATATTGTGAGATACAAATTCTCAAAGGAATGGGGCCCTTATAATAATTTATAATTACTTGTTATTTGATTTTTTGTTATTCTTACAATATAGTAAAAACTATCCCACAATAATTTCTTTAAGCTCAACTATTATATTTTTTAAGGATAATTTCAACTATTAGTTAAAAATTTCATGAAAAAATAAGAAATACAATTCATCATTTTGATTTATATCGTTGGATCCACGATTTGGAGCTTTTAAATACACGCAAAATTCAATTATTGTCTATTCATTATCTTTAGAGTATATTCATTTCCAGCCCCTAACTTTGAGGATTCTAATCGATAGACTAAAGTCGCCTATGGTTTTATTGCATCAACTAATCCCTGTTAAGATGAAGAAGATTACTGGAAACATTACGTTATACTACAAACATTACATTATATATATTTATTTATTTCATACAAATTACTCCATCTATAAAAATATATTATGATATCAGGTTTATCGTATGTTAAAAGGTCCAAATAATGTATACAAATCTCCATATTAAACAAACAGATTGAGAATTCATATTTACATATCATAGTTTGGTTTTAGTATCTCTATCAAGTCGTGTCATTGAAAAACATCACATGTTGGTTAAATTAAATAATGAAATATATGTACGTCTAACAAGTGTCGTTTTCAATTTTGCTACATAATTGTGTTAAAACGTGTTAATTTCTCTTAAAAGTTGCCATTCTTATAAAAAGGGATGACTACTTATTCGTAATTATTATTTTTGTGTACGTCATTCGTCAATTTTTCATGATAAAATTAACTAGTATTTATTTTTTGCACAGATAATGCATCTTTTAATTTCTCTACTGAAAAATTTAGAATTCCTCAGATTTTCATGCATTTTATTTAACCGCCGTTTATATTTCCGATTTTCCACCCCTCCATTTTCTGAATATCCACATTTCCCCCCAGAAAGCATAGAGTGAAATTGCAATCGCCAAACGCTCCTGCCAAAGCCCTTCGTTCCTCCTCCACCGATCATCGACCGCCGCCTCGGAAGCCCCATTGGCGCCACCATAGACCGGCGGCTCCGTGGCAACCGCAGCCGCACTTCGCGCCGCGTAGCAGCGACTGCCGCAGTCGCCGTGGCCGCACTCCACCGTTCCCAGCCACTGCAGCTTCGGCTGAGCGCTCACAGCCGCCGCCACAGCCCCCGAGTCCGTCGCCCTCTCTCTCTCTCTCTCTCTCTCTCTCTCTCTCTCTCTCTCTCTACAGCGACTTCGCGTTCAACTCCTATAGAACTGAATTTGTCACCTTTTTCAAGCTTTGTTTATCCAAGTAATTGAACTGCGACTATGAACCTTTTGGGATGAATTGGCCCTGTGCTGCGGCCGTTCCTAGTCGGTGTTCATTAGCGCAGAATGTGTAGCGGCGTGCCAGCCCTTGGCCATTTTAGCGTCCGGAATGCAGTTAGATGTTTCGACTGATTTTGCCGACAAAGTTATGACCTTGGATGGTTTCATAGAGCAATGCTAGGAATCTGGGCATCCGAATTTCGAGAAAGGCGATTTGGTTTGGGGCCTCACCGGATGGGAGGAGTAAAGTCTACTTCCCGCGCCAGAGACTTGCTTTAAGATCGAACACACCGATGTTCCTCTCTCTTACTACACCGGTCTTTTGGGTACACTCTTCCATCGTCTAAAGTATCTGCTCTTTCAATGTTATTGAACTATATTTTTCGCTCTAAGTCTTCCTGTTAATGCACACTTTCGACAGTTCTATCGCAAGTTCTGCAGCACAGTTAGTTGATGGAATTATGCAACGAGTGTGTAATTCAGGAACTTCCTGATAGCTTCTCTTCTAGATAAGTAACATTGTCTCGTGATAGTTAGCCGTAGCCGTAGCGCTCCTGCTTTTTAGCATTGGCAAAATTTTGGCACTCAGTCTAGTTTCTACAAACCTGGACTCTGCAGGCATGCCAGGCCTGACTGCTTATGGCGGGTTTATTGAGTTATGCTCTCCTAAGAAAGGAGAAACCGTTTTTATATCGGCCGCATCAGGGGCGGTTGGTCAGCTTGTTGGCCAGCTTGCGAAGTTGTTCGGTTGCTATGTTGTTGGCAGTGCCGGCAGCAAAGAAAAGGTAATCTTCTCACATTTGTCCAACATATTGAATTTCCTCGAATGACAGTTGTTTAGGGAACATCCCCCCTCCGACATGGCGCTAATTTGGTTTTCCAATCACATTTAGCATCTGCAAGGATCGCCGTGTCGGATGTATATCCTCATCAATCTGCTAAAATAAATGCAGAAGTACTCCCTTTGTTAACTAATCTCTTCATTTCCTCTTTCATTTCTGCAAAATAGGTTGGCTTGCTGAAGAACAAGCTCAGATTTGATGAAGCTTTCAACTACAAGGAAGAATCAAATCTGGATGCAGCACTGAAAAGGTTAGTTCGGAACACACTAATGACGATTGAGCGAATCAAGCACCTTACATGTATGCGCACGAGCGCAAAGCCGGCTCGAGCTAATGGTTTTCCATCTCGAAATCTTTCAGGTACTTCCCTGAGGGGATCGACATCTACTTCGAAAATGTCAGGGGAAAGACGCTGGATGCAGTGCTACTCAACATGAAGCTTCATGGTCGAATCGCGGTATGTGGAATGATCTCGCAGTACAACCTCGAGCAGCCGAAGGCGTGCACAACCTGATGCAACTCCTCGCGGCGAGAGTTCGAATGGAAGGTTTTAGTGCGCTTGATTATTATCATCTCTACCCGAAGTTCCTGGAGATGGTTTTGCCTCCCACTAAAGAGGGAAGGATTGTATATGTTGAAGACACCGTCGAAGGGCTCGAGAATGGTCCGGCGGCCCTGGTCGGGTTGTTTTCCGGCCGCAATGTCGGGAAACAGGTTGTCCTAGTTGCTCGCGAATGAGTCACTTGTTGTACTTTTTCCACTGGCATTCTCTTATGATGGAACTCTGGAGTTGAAGGTTTTTACTAGCACAATTATCTTTGGATTACTGTGAGAATAAGAACATGTTGTGAGGTACAATTGTCTTTATAATTACTTGTTATTTGATTTTTGTTATTTTGAGAGTATAGTAAAAACTATCCCATAATCATTTCTTTAAGCTCAACTATTATATTTTTTAAGGATAATTTCAACTATTAGTTAAAATTTCATGAAAAAGAATAAGAAATACGATTCATCATTTTGATTTATACCATTGGATCCACAATTTCAAGATTTTAAATACACACAAAATCCAATTAGGTCTGTTCATTATCTTTAGAGTATTTTCAATTCCAGCTCCCTGACTCTAAGGACTCTAACCAATAGACTAAAGTCGTCTATGGTTTTATTGCATCAACTAAATCCTTGCTAAGATGAAGAAGATTACTTGAAATATTACGTTATACTAGAAACATTACATTATATATATTTATTTATTATGATATCGAAGTTATCGTATGTTAAAAAGGTCCAAATAATGTATACAGATCTCCATATTAAACAAAGAAGATTGAGGATCCATATTTACATATCATAGTTTGGTTTTAGTATCTTTATCAAGTCGTGTCACTAAAAAACATCACATGTTGGTTAAATTAAATTATGAAATATATGTACGTCTAACTGGTGTTGTTTTTAACTTTGCTATATTGTTATGTTAAAACATGTTAATTCCTCTTAAGAGTTGCCATTTGTATAAAAAAGGATGGCTACTTATTTGTAATTATTATTTTTGTGTACGTCATTCGTCAATTTTTAATGATAAAATTAATTGGTATTTTATTTTTTGCATAAATAATGCATCTTTTAGGGTGCGTTTAGTAATGTTTCTATGTTTCAATGAATATACATAAAAAAAAACTATTTCTATTAGGAATAATTTTTGAACAAAAAAGAATGCGTTTGCAGAATCGCACAAAATTTACGTTCCCTGGAATAGAAAAACAAAAGAAAACAAACAAAAACACGTTTGATAAACTTGTATAATTTGTTTGTTTTTTTAATTTTTTAATATTTTTATTTTACTTTTCCTTTATTTATTTTTTCTTTTTTTCTTCCTTTTGGCCGGTCGTCGACCTCGGCCATGGCCGATGATCGACAGACAGGGCCGTGGCCTCGCCATAGTTAGGCCAGCTCTAGCTTGCCTAGATTTGGTGAGACCGAGCTCGCTTACACCGGCAATTTCCAGCGATGACCCACTTCGTACATGGGGGGAAAAAGAATTATAGTTAAAGGAAATTTTTTCTTTTCCCCCACGTAGCATCCAAGTGTAGCTGAAAAGGAGGGGAACCTATATTTTTATTTTATTTTCTTTCTTTTATCTTTTCCTTTTTGGTTCTCTCTGAAACGGCTGCTGCGGCAACTATTTTGCCTTTTGCGTTCTTTTTCTCTCTCTCAGTGGAGACGCCCGCTTCTTCTCTCCTCTGTTCTTGCTTCGTCCCGCCAAAAGTCCGAACCGATCTCTGCCCTTCTTAGCTTCGTGCCTCCGTCCAGCAGCGGAATCGTGGCTGCCCTGTTCTGTTCAGAGCCCCGCTGCCGGCCGCGAAGCCCTAGCTCGCCCAACGCCTCCTCCCTCTTCCGCCGGTGAAAGATCCAGGCAAGTGCGGCTGTGATTAGTGTCCTGGGTTCTTGTAATGGCTGTGCCTAGCTGTGCATGTGAAACTTGGGGTAGATTTCGGGGTTGGGTGCAAGAAAATTTGGGAACCGAAGCTCCTTTTGGAGTTGGTCATAAGAGAATCTTCTCTTGATGCTTCTGTTTGGGCGTGTATGGGTTAGACATGAAGACAGACGAATGCTCTTTGGTTTGTCGATTTTGTGTTGCCCATTAGGTTGAGATCTAGGTTGAGTTCTCTTCATAGTGATTTTGGTGGACTTTTGGAAGTAAAGTAGCCAAGGTGTGGGCGTGGGTTTCTACCGAATCCATACTGCCCAGCACGACTCGTGTGTAGCTCTGTAGTTTTGTAAATTTCTACGGAGGTTTCTAGTACGAATTTGGTCTCGACTTCTTCATGGAGATTGTGAGAAATTGTTTAAACTATGACTTATATTTTTGTCAGATTTTCTGGATCAATATAGTTGACACAAACTTATTATTTTAGTGTGCAGCGCTTTTCTGCTGGAGTGTGAAAACAGAAAACCTGAGCGTGTTATTAAACTTTTATAAAAATTTTGGAGCTGATTCGAGCAATACTTTCTTCAGTGTAATCGTAATATACCTTTGTACGTGCAATATATAAAAAACTTGAGTTTATTTTGTTAAGTTGAGAAGGTTGAAATGCGTTTCTTTTGTGATTGTGAATTCTGGTCGTTGGTAGAAATCTGGGGCTGAGTTGTGTGATTTACTGCTCTTAGTACATGACTAATTAGGCTCAGTGTCCTTCATGAAATTATTTCCTTTAGGTCTTATTTATAACATACTAAAAGTTTAGAATTTTCTGAGTTCATTTATTGGTTCTTCCAAATTTATTACTGAAACTATACATTCTGATTTTGGTTGCCTTTATTCCGAATTTGCTCAAATTTATCTTGAAGGTGAAGGAATCTTGGTTTATTACCTAGTAACGATGGCTTTAGCATTCTGTAAATCATTCAATACTGAGATTTCTCGTCTGTCCATGTTAGTAGTTTCTGAGTTTTCTACGAGAAAATGTTGGACTCTTACTGTATTGCCTCTCATGAGGGTTGTTATATACCTTGCAGTATTGAATAATGTATGTTTAGATCTCGACATGATTGTTGACATACTGGAGTTGTCGGTGCTATAACAAGGCGGAATTATGAATGTATTTTGTTGGCTAAGGAGCCAATGAGAGACCCGGGTGTCGGGATGCCTAGAGAGGGGTGACGAGGATTAGTGATATTCTCTCCAGAGGATTGAGAAGGGTTGAATAGCTTCTCAGAGGACCTTGTGATGCCAGATTAAGTGCGAGAGATATAGGGTAAAGTGTTGTCTCCCCTCTGGGTGATTGTGGACCTCGTGATGTCAGGTTGGGTGCCCCAGGTTAGGTGCAAAGGGTACAGGGTGAAGTGTTGTCTCCCTCTAGGTGATTGTGGACCTCGTGATGTCAGGTTGGGTGTGAGGGATTCAGAGCGAAGTGTCGTCTCCCCATGGGTGATTGTTGCAGCTAGAGTTCTATGAATTCAACAATTTGATAGTTTATTTATCTATTTGTCGTGTTATTGACCAAATCCAAGTTAGGACTAATCGCCCACTTACTGAGTTTTTATTTTAAAAACTCAAACTTGTTTATTATGTCTTTTTTTCAAACTAGAAGATGTCTTCTACACTGTCTGCTGTCACAACGACCATCCTATATGGCGCTCCTGCCGATTTTGTATGGCAGCAAGAGGAAATCCATGACTGACATTTTCCGGGCTTAGTTTTTGTCAAATACACATCTTGTTTGATGGTAGACACGGGGCACTTGTAGGGCCGGCATATATGGCCTTCGTAGCCCTCTACGCGTGTGCGGATGGTCGGTTGGTGGGGCCCTTGGTGCTTTACAATGACGGACCGGGCCATGGTGTCAGTCCCGCGGTGTAGGAGGTGGTTGAGAAGTGCTCTCAACGTGTGGGAGAATTTTGTTTTTTGTTATTTTGACAGCATGTACATACTCGACGGGAGGTGGGATGTTTAGTGTTTGTGGCTATTGTTTTTTTGTAGAATTCCCCCTCTTAACCTCATCTCTCTACATGTAAAAAAACAAAGTTTTATGATAAATGGAGCCGAGTGCAGTTCAGTTTCTTATGATTCAGCTTGACTGAAATTTATTTTATAAAACCTGAAATTAAAGCAAGACATGTGAAATCATGTGAAATCATGTGAGAATGTAACCTCCTGGATCTCACATGACTTGCTTTAATTTCAGGTTTTATAAAATAAATTTCAGTCAAGCTAAATCATAAGAAATTGAACCGCAATGGGCTCCATTTATCATAAAACTTTGTTTTTTACACGTAGGGAGATGAGGTTAAGAGGGGGGATTTCTACAAAAAATACTAGTAGCCACAAACACTAAACATCCCGTCGAAACATCCTGCCTCCCGTCGAGTATGTACATGCTGTCAGAACAATAAAAAAACAAAATTCTCCCACACGTCGAGTGCTCCTCAGCCACCTCCTACACCGCAGGACTGTCACTATGGTCTGGTCTGTCGTCGTATAGCACCAAGGGCCCCACCAACCGACCATCCACACGTGTGTAGAGGGCTACGAAGGCATGTATGCCGGCCCTACAGGTGCCCCCATGTCTATCAGTCAAATAAGATGTGCATTTGACGAATATTTCGCCTGGGAAGTGTCAATCATGGATTTCCTCTTGTCGCCATACAAAATCAGTGAGGGCACTTATGGTCGTTGTGCGCAAAAGAAAGTGCGTAAGACATTTTCTAGTCTAAAGAAAATACATAATAAATAAGTGAGTTTTTAATTTTAAAAACTCAACAAGTGGGCGGTTAGTCCTAACTTGGATTTGGTTAATAGCACGACAAATAGGTAAACAAACTGTCAAATTGTTGAACCATAGAAGTTTAGCTGCAACAATCACCTCAGGGGAAGACAACACTCCGCTCTGAACCCCTCGCACCCAACTTGGCATCACGAGATCCCCTGAGAAAAGTTATTCAACCATTCTCAGACCTCTGAAGAGAACACCATTACTTTCTTTCATCCCTCTCTAGGCATCTCGACACCCGATGCCTCACATTGGCTTTTTAGCCAACCACACATTCATAATTCCACCTTGTTGCAGCACCAACAACTCCATATGCTAACAATCACATCAAGGTTTAAACATACATTATTAATTACTACAAGGTATACAATAACCCTCATTAAAGGCGACAAAGTAAGAGTTCAACATTTTCTTACAGAAAACTCATAATCTACTAACCTGGACAAAATTAGGTAAAGGCTACTGAGACACTAGACTCCATATGTGTCATAAGAATCAAGTACAAGAGACACAACAACTATATTCTTGGATCAAAGCAGTCTATGGACTAAAATGAACAATTTCAATCACAGATATATAAGGTATATCTAACCTTATCGGAATATTACGAAATTTCAGTATGTTATAGAAGAGACATAGATTAACATTTTCCGTGAAGAAACCTAAGTCTATATCTCAATGTATTAAGAGCAGTAATTTCTGTCTTCTTTCTAAAATCCTGCAGCAGCTTCTAGATTTAGTACTTATAGAAGAAAAATCGTTTCACTAGCCAAACCTTGTTCATTTGTTCTCAAATTTTAGAATGTTATTCTTAAGGATGTGTCCTACAACTTCCACAAAGGGTTCGAAGTCCAGTTCTATCTTGATAATTACAGAAAATTCAGAGAGCCATCGAAGTCTTGCTATTTTCTACAAGACAACTTAGGGTGCGCATGGAAACGATAAACACATTTTAACTTTTTTTCTGAACAGAAACAAAAAAGTGTTTCTTCCGAAGGATTTTGAACAAAAGAATGCGTTTGGTAAGTAAAAAAAAACTGTTCTTGGAATAAAAAAAATAGAAACATGTTTGGTAATCTGCAGTTAATTTCTGTTCTAGAATAGAAAAAGAACAGAAACACGTTTGGTAAACGCAAAAAAAAAAATTCTTTTTTTTTAAAACATTTTTAATAAAGTTTAAAATTGATATTGAATTCTCATTCTTCTGAAATGTTCATTAATTTTATTTGTTCATGGTTAGTGAAGACAAACATTTTTAGCATGATCATATGGCATATTTCGTAGGAAATTTTGTAATTAAAGTTTGTATAAATTTTGCTAAATGCTCATGAATTTTTTTAATTGTCGACTTCGTCCTCCTCCAAACTATCGCAAAACCCCACGTGTCATCATTTTCACATCTTTATTTCAGCAAGATTGCATATCATCTCTGAGAACACGAGCTTTCCAATGAGAGAACTCAAAACGGCCAAAATTAATTAAAGCGCCTTTTGAACAGAAAGACCACTAGTGACACTTTTTGCAATAAATACGATCCATCATTTTCTTTTTGTTGCTTGAATGTTTTCTTTTTACTGTTTCATTTGGTAAATCAGAACGTAGATTAACAAAAGTATAACTTCGAAAATCAGAACCGCCGACGAGTAACTTTTGCAACGAAATATTACATTTTCATTCCGTCCGATAATTGCATTTACTAGCATCCATTGGCAAATACCCCGTACCTTAGTAAATTCTCAGAATTATTACAAAGCATAGAGCTGCAAAGGTAGATGCTGAGACATGACAAGTTAGGTAAATACTTAGATATATTAATAACCTTCTTCGCTTCACACCATTAATTAATAAATTTCACAATGACTTCCTTTTTTTTATGAAAGAACCAAAACGAAATTAATCATCAAAATCTGAGGACCCAATTCGTGAAAAAAATAAATAAATAAATTCAAAGACGATATCGCACAAATGGAAGAAGTTAAAGATTTCTCATGCTACTATTCCCAGCATTTTGATATATTAGTAACCATTAGGTTAGATGAACGGGGGAATCCCGTGAAAATTTGTCACAAGAGCGTTGGAGGATGATGATGCTACGCTAAAAACAACATCAAGGCAAACATGTACAAGAGGCTATTGACCTAGGAACTACAAAGTACTCGAACAGGAATGCAGTTAGCCCTCGCACTTACTTTTTGCCTTCGACTTTTTATGCTTTATTCCCTTTGTTTTCCGGTTTTTCTCCGTCTTTTCTCAGATGCCATCTTGGCATACACCGTTTGGGATTCTTGGATGATGAGGCGCACGTGGGGATCGTCCTTGGGCATTTTGCTCAGCACAATCCTTGCAGACTTGAGGTCTCCTGAAGCCAGAAGGGCTTGATACATCCTACCGATGTTCATAAAGTAGAGACCCACGAGAATGTACTCCTTACACAGGAATTTTGACCGTTGGATCCTCAGACAATACAACCATTTGCTCCTGGATTCCTTGTAAGATTTCAGCAGCTTCACAGTCCATCAGACATTTGGCATGTTTTGGGAGTTCTATAAATTCAATAAATTGACAAGATCAGGGAGCATACCCAACACAGTAACTAGTCTAAACCAAACCTTTAAATTGACGAAAAGGTAAAGTATTATTCACACGTAGCATCATCACCAATATGCCCAATAAATTGAAAAATTCAATACAACTCTGCTCTTTGGCCAGAAGAGGAAAAACCACGACTCCACAGTCCAAAATGAACCTGCTGAAGTCCAATCTGTATGACTCTAGTAAGTCAGAAACGAAACAATCATAGAGGTTGCCAACATGCAGACCTATGCTTACAAGCATGAGTCAATGATTGGGTAAGTTTATTAACTGCTAAAGGTAGACGTAATTTGTAAGGCATCTGTCTCTCCATTCGTATTAAATGCCTTCTTGCCACCTTCTTGCCAAGCCCATCTCGCTTGAACCCAAATTTTTCAAATAAAAAATTTAGGCCAATTACTGATCTCATTTGGATTTTCATACCTAAAACAAACCAATTCAAGCGAAGCTCCACACGTGTAGTTATACCCGACAGTCAGCGGTTGAAGCAACCCATAAGTAAGATATTCAATCTGCGCCGCTAAAAAAAAGGAGCACTATAGCTAAACACCTACCCTGCTCAACTCTGAGCTCCAGAGGAGGCTGTTCTTTGGGAGC
Organism: Eucalyptus grandis; assembly: GCF_016545825.1. Lineage (NCBI taxonomy): Eukaryota > Viridiplantae > Streptophyta > Magnoliopsida > Myrtales > Myrtaceae > Eucalyptus > Eucalyptus grandis. Next base: position 5,636,249 of record NC_052612.1, read on the forward strand.
GGAACTTTTGGCAGCCCTGCCAGTCTTATCTCCTTTCCTCCTTTGCCCAAATTCACTAAGGAAAATACAGATTGCCAGGACAAAATAATCAGCACGCAGTAAGTAGCAAATAACACATCGCAAGCAACCGAAGCCACATGGAACTGCCAAGCAATAAATCCACAGAAACAGCCCGAAAATGATGAATTCGAGACGGACATTTTCAACAAGCTGTCTGCTTTGGTGCCAGATGAAAACCCGAAAATTCCATCCCCGAGACCTGTGCAAATAGCCGCCCACAACAAAGAAACATCACCACAAGGAAATGGAGCGAAACCCGGATAGTCACAGAACCCACATCTCCAAACCACTTATAATCAACAACCACGAAAAAGAATCAAACAACCCAAACGCTATGCAAACCTTCGGAATCAAACTGAACCTTCCTCCCCTTCTTGGGTTTCCAGAACCATCGTCCTTGCCCTTCGCGGACGCTACACGTCAACACACACACAACCATGAAAAATTCTCTCAGCATAAACCCAAGAACAGCAAGAGAAGCCGATTGCCACAAAAACAAGAATGCAATCGAAAAACGAAGCAACGACGCGAGAATCGGAAGAAAGCGAAAATGGGTCGCGCTAACTTTTACCTCCGTTGGGAGTGGTGGACTTGAGCGAGGACTTGGCCGCTTTGCCGGGCAGCGAATGCCCCTTCCCTCCCTTCTCCGCCATGACCAGCCTCTGCAACACCCCAACCCAAGAAATCAATGCAAATTATAGCACGATCACGTCGAATCATGAAATGGGTGAAACCGGAACTAGCAGGCCGGAGGAGGCGAAGGGGGGCGGTGCACGAGGCGGACGTACCTGAGGGGGGGAAGCAGAACCGGAGCTCGAGTTCGTCTCCTTGCTCTACCGCAGATCTGGGCGAGCAACGCTCGCTCGAGGCTCGAGCGAGCCGTCCCAGATCTGTCGCGCCGAAGGGGGAGCAACGCTGACCGGAGAAGGAGGAGCACCAGAAACGTACCTGGAGTCGCCGGAGTGAGGAGTCGCCGGAGAGTCAGCCGAGTGGGAGCCGCCGGAGAGATGGGAGAGACGCCGGAAAAGGAAGAACGAAGCTTCAGCCGACGAGAGGAGCGACGAGCACGCACGAAGGAGAAGAGTTCGCCTTTGTTCCGATTTTGTTCTTTTGTTCCTTTGGTTTTTGTTCTTTTGTTCCATTGAAGAAGTGTTCCTTTTCAAAAGAAACGACTTTTTTTTGTTTCTTTTTTCTGTTCCTATTTCGTTCCAGAAACAAAAAAACAAAAAAGGAACAAAAACGCAACCAAACGCGTTTCTGTTCCTTTTTTGTTCCCGGGCACACTTTCCGTACAGAAGTGTGCCGGAAACGTTTACGTTTCCATGCACGCCCTTACTGTTTCAAAAGAAATACTTCTACTTACATTTTTTGCATTCATATAGCTATAACTAAAAGTTGAACTCAATCTAATGGATGTTCTCTTAAGTAAAATGGTTCTTTTTCTTTTCTTCATCATTAGAAATCAAGGCGACACAAAATAAAAAGCTTCTCATCTATATATCTCTAGAACAGAAACATCTTATATCGTTTTCTTCATTTCTAGCTCAACCAAACCGTAAATTTCTCTACCAATCTCTTTTACAATACCTCAAGACTCTTCCACAGCATCTAAAAATTATCATAGTAGGTCTTTACTTACAAAGAAATATTCCACAACTCGGTACAAAGCAAATGTTCACAATACGCATGGCCTTTTACCAAGTAAAACAACGTATCACAGCTTCCTTACAAAGTTTCGACACCTATGCTGGCTATTAATCCGACAAGCAACTTACAAAAAGCATACCATTGGTGAAGCCGAACCAAAACAGAACCGAAGGAGAGGAAGACCCACTGGATAACGTGCGACGGCACCTCACCTAGAAACCAAAGGATTTCCTTAGTCTAGTCAAAGGAATTGAACTTGAGTCGCTCACATTCCAACTCCCAAAACGAGCTGGTTCCCAAGTTTCTCGCACCCAACCTCGTAATCTACCCCGATTTTCATATGCACGGCTAGGCACAGCCATTTCGTGAACCCAGGACTCTAATCACATCCCCACTTGCCTGGATCTTTCACCGGCAGAAGAGGGAGGAGGTGTTGGGCAAGATGGGGCTTGGGGCCGGCGGCAGGGCTCCGAAAGGAACGAGGCAACGATGATTCCGCTGCTGGACGGAGGCACGAGGCTAAGAAGGGCAAAGATCGGGTTGGACTTTTGGCGGGACAAAGCAAGAACAGAGGAGAGAAGAAGTGGGTGTCTCCATTGAGAGAGAGAAAGAACACAGAAGGGAAAATAGTTGCCGCAGCAGCCGTTTCAGAGAGAACAAAAGAGGAAAAGATAAAAGAAAGAAAATAAAATAAAAATATAGGTGTAGCCTTCCCTTCCTTTTTCAGCTACACCTGGATACTATGTGGGGGAATAGAAAAAATTTCCTCTCACTATAATTCTCTTTCCCCACATACGAAGTGGGTCATCGCTGAAATTTAATTTTTGAAATAATATCAAATATGCTCAATCTAACTAAAGAGGAACGAAACTAGAATTTGGGCATCATAGCCTCTTTGTCGATCAGCGCGAGGTCGGCCTCGCCTTGGCTGGGCAGCCTCGACAGCTTGGCCGCCAACTATGACTAGGCTGACAACCAACCAAAGAAAAATACAAGAAAAAAAGAAGAAGGAAAAATATGAGAGAGAAATTTGTTTTCGAAAGTGTTGGGTTTTTCTTATTTTTTGTTTCGTTCAAATTTATTTCTAGAATAGAAATGTTAGTAATAAAAACATAAACAAACGCGTTTTTGTTTTTTTTATTCTTCGAAATTTAAAAAAAAAAAAAGAAACAGAAATTATGTTCATGACCGGAGAAAAAAAAAAAACAAACAAACGCACCATTAATTTCTCTACCGTAAAAATTTAGAATTCCTCAAATTTTCATGCATTTTATTTAACCGCCGTTTATATTTCCGATTTTCCACCCCTCCATTTTCTGAATATCCACATTTCCCCCCAGAAAGCATAGAGTGAAATTGGATTCGCCAAACGCTCCTGCCAAAGCCCTTCGTTCCTCCGCCACCGACCATCGACCGCCGCCTCGGAAGCCCCATCGGCGCCGCCGTAGACCGGCGGCTCCGTGGCAACCGCAGTCGCACTTCACGCCGCGTAGCAGCGACCGCCGCAATCGCCGCGGCCGCGCTCCACCGTACGCAGCCACCGCAGCATCGGCTGAGCGCTCGCGGCCGCCGCCACAGCCCCTGAGTCCGTCGCCCTCTCTCTCTCTCTCTCTCTCTCTACAGCGACTTCTCGTTCAAGTGGTTTTCATACAGCGACTTACCGTTGAACTGCGACTATGAACCTTTTCGCATGAATTGGTCTGGTGCCGCGGCCATTCCTAGTTGGTGTTCAGTAGTGCAGGATGAGTGGCGGCGTGCCAGCCCTTGGCTATTTTAGCGTCCGGAATGCAGTTAGATGTTTCGACTGATTTTGCTGACAAAGTTATGATCTTGGATGGTTTCATAGAGCAATGCTAGGTATGCTAAGATGGGTCTCCTAAATCGGTACGTTAAGTGATGCTAGTTGCAGCAGACTGCGAATAGGTCTTAATACGAGCTTGCCGCGTCGCATTGTACCAATTAAGTGAACCGGGCTTAGTATGCAAGCACCATTCAGTTAGTATGCAAGCGTTAGCATGGGGGCTCTCTGTCGTCGACATTGAGGTGTGTTTGTTTTTGGCATGATGACTCTTAGAAGAGTTACATGATGAGAATTTTTGCGTGTTTTGTGATGGTTGGACCATGGTTACTGTCGGTGCTCCTTTGTACTTGACTCAGGAGTTGTTCTTCCACAGGACCTGGAGATGGAGTATCCCCTGAATTTGTGAGGTTGAGTCAAGAGACCCCCCACCGATGCGGAGATCATTGGCAATATCCTCCCTGGTGAGCCCTTCTCTTTTCATTCTCCCCTCAATATCATAATTGCTTCTGCACGGATGGCCTTGTGTCACTTGTCTAAGTAATTGAGACTTGAATTATATTTGAGCATTGACATTTTTAATAATTGATCCAGTAAAACTTAGTTAATCTTGCTGTGGTCTTCATCTCCACTGTCCTTCCTGATGATATTGATGTAGTTCTGTTGAGTTCTCTGTTCCTTGAAACCCATAATATAGAGTCCTAAACTTTGCAATGACTTGTAGAGGACTTTTCCCTGTTGTTACATGCTTTGAATCATTGTCAATTTCCAGAAGTTGCATTTGATGACAATTTTCTTTGTAATTGGCTTATGAGGGGGACTTGTCTTTGAACTGATTAATGATACATTGGAGACTATAACATATGCTGATATGGTTGCTTTGCACAGGTTGGACGTTTAACTCAATATGGAGTGGTTCGTGTCGAGAAACTTGGTTCCAGTTACACTACAATGGTCCAGTCTCATATATATGGAAATTGCACTGGTGGAGCAGAAGAGTCATCATTAAAGGTGCTTACTAAATCATTTTTGTGTGCTCTGATTGGTAAAATCAGCCCACTTTTTTAGGTTAACTTGTTCTTGGAAATGAAGTAGCATAAGTGATCAAAATAAGAAAACACAAGTTCTGCCCTCTTTCTTTTTAAGGGAGGCCTGAGGTTGTCCCCTCCTGTCAATGTATCCTTGTAGGTCCAGTAATAATATGTTTTTGAAGAATGAGTTATTGCTTGTTTAAGGAATTAGGGATTAATCTTTTTTGATGGAGCTTCTGTTTCTTGTGTATTCAACCCCATTATTGATCATATATATGCCTTTAACCGTAGATTTGCAGGTGCCTTTTTTAGTCATTCTTTGTGTTTACCCTTTCATATTCTTTGCATTTACTCTTAGATTGATGCACCTTTGCTATACCATCTGTAGAAAACATGCAGCAGGTACTGCAATTGAATGTGCCTTGTAAGCTTTTTATTTAACAAGGAAAATGATAGGATTGAAAAGGTGAAGTTTGATGTAGGCCTATTGCTATAGAGAGTTTCTTAGGAATCCCTTTGTGCTTTTAATGTAACGGTTCAATTACATGTGCTCCATGGCTTGCTTGATTCGACTTGTATGCCTTTCATCCAAAATCCTTGACATAATTTTTTTCTCTGTGGTCCTTCTCAATATCTAAAAATAACATCTGCTGTAACTGTATATCTCCTCAACCTCCTTGTTTGATAGATGGCCTTTTCAGTCAACTTTCCTTGCTCACTCATATGGAATTCTCTTTTGTGGTTTGAGATATTTGAAAGCTTCATTTAGAAGTTGCTCTCCTATGATGGTCATTGAAGACAGAAGAATATGTTGACGCAGAATGCGCTGCTGATGTTAGAAGGTTCACATTTGGCATTGGTGGTAACCTAGTTTATTAGTGAAGTAAACTTCTAGATCAAGTGCAGATGCTGAGTATACAGTTGTGACAGGAGATGTTATCAGACTTATTTTGCCTGAGAAATTAGTTGAAGTTGTAGGACTAAAAAGTTGAGCAACTGATCTTACTCTATTGTGATGAAAAAGCGACTGCTATTGGCGTTGATCAGAGTCTGGTTCAGTGTGTTAGAGCAGGACATATATTGAAATTAACAAGAATTTCTCAAGTGAAACTAGACAACAGGCTCATTTGTAGATCTTTCGTGAAAGTGACTGGTAGATATTTTCACCTTGGGCTAAGAGTATAATCATTTTTATTCCCTTGTTTGCAAGATGGGCATGGAAAATATCTAGCCTCCATCATGGGGGGAATACCAAGAGGGTTTTTTCTTTTTGGTGGGTGGCTGACATGTAATATTAGGTAGTGTCATATTGATAATCAAGACATATGTATTGGGTGTAACTTGTATCATACAACTTACCTTTCTACGCTCTTCTGTCTTCTATCAATCCCCAAATCACGTCAGAAAAGTATTCATTTTGAAGCTCCCATGGCATATGCAGATTTAGTGGTCTATTGCAAATTTTTAGAATTGTTGGTGTATGGACAGACCTGTATGTGCAGGATGTTCCCCGATGATTAGCCTTCCAGTTTATCCTTCACCTCAACCAACTTCAAAATTCATTGCAATTATATCTGTCTTAAGTTTCTTTTTTCGTAGTTGCAGTTGTTTGACTTGAACTTGGTGATTGTATTGCAGGTAGAGGGTGATGCTCATGCTGCCTTACATGGTGGGCAGGAAATAGAAAGATCACAGAAGCCCAGGATCGGAGAAAATGTTTCGAGAAACGATAGGTTCAATTTTCTAATTAGCACAGTAAGTATTACTGGATGAAAGTAGTTCTTGAACATGAAACTTCGTAGAACGCTGCTCCGTAAGTGAAGCTAATATGAGAGTCATTCCTCTAATTTGCCATATATTAGGATAGAAAATCACATTAGCAGGAAGTTGACTGATAAGTAGAATCTAATTATATTCCAGGAAATTTTGGAGTGTGAGTTAGTATAATTGTGTGAAAGCTTGTCATACACTGAAGGTAAATTAGCAAGAAAATCATGTGATGAATGTCTCATGTCACTTTGTCAATTTAGGTAAATGATGCAGCACGAATAACCAAGCAAGCTGAGAGCCATCAGCAGTGGAAATAGCTGCACTAGAATCAAGTTTTCTTGTAAATAGGCATTGTATTTTCAACAACTCAAATAAGAGACCTATGGGTTTACAATTCTTCTTTTAGCTTGAGTTGTAGTATCAAGTAGATTTCTTGGGTTTCTATTTATAATGGAATTGGGTTCTAGGTTCCTATTGCTACTTGGAATAGGTTTTGAAGGGCTTTATAATGACGTTATTAATTCATCACGTTTATTGAAGTATTATAACTCCTATGCTTTTTTTACTATTGTGATGCAGTTTTATATTTAAGCATGATGCTTAAGGTGTGGTGTTTATGAGCTTTATGTGTGATGTTTAAAAGAATTTACTGTTCTTTATTTAGGCGTTGTGCTCAAGACCTCCTAAGCATTATAATCTAGGGTTCTTAAGCATCATTTCAAGGCATGAATTTCATCACACAACTCCATAGCAAACAACTGCTAAAATGTCAAAATTTATCATTAATATCATATCATATTTAAAAATTCTGTTATAATGTATTCCAACTTGAAATCAGATGCTTATATAGAAAACATAGATCCTACTTCAAATAGAAATGAGAAACCTAATGTCCTGTTTAAATAGAAAAGGAACTTGACTAAATTCTTAATGACTTGGATCAAAGCCAACTGATAAGACAATTAATCTATTAAAACTCTTACTATTGAAACATAGGTCCATCATCATCTCACTAGCAAATTGTTTCATTTTGTTTGCTGCATCATCATGCTATATACTCTCCCTAATTCTTCCTTCCAAGATCCTCATTCCATTCATGTTATGACCGGCTGCTGAAATGCTGAGCTGCAACTAGTTGCTCTTTATTGCATAACTTCTTCCTCAATATACTTTGTCATATACTTAGTCTAGCTTCCGTTGGTAGTAACTAGCTTTGTCAATCACCCTCAGAAGGCCCTGCTATAATTTAAAATCCATTTGACTTTCATCTTATCAACAACCGTGCCTAATCAGAACCCCCAAATAAGTTTTGACATGCAAAGCCATTGGGAATGGTTTCGGTTTGCAAATGCACTCTTGGTTTTGTGTAGCAACTTAATCTTCTTCCACTTGTTGACTTTATTGAAGAATTTTTACAGACGTTTCTTCAGGTAATATATTCGTGCGTTTTCTCATTGCTTTACTTCTTAAAAACGACAGCTCTTTGATCTGAAGGACAGCAAACAATCAGTTTATGGTGCTCTGGATGCCTGGGTTGCATGGGAACAAAAATTTCCACTTGCTTCAATTAGGAGGGCATTGATTGTTCTTGAGAAACAACACCAGTGGCATAGGATAGTCCAGGTAATCTCAGTAGAATTTCCCTGAGAAACATTTGCTGTGAGCTGCTAAAATTGTTAAATTTTGTAGGATGAATGTCTTGTTGATCTTTGTTTCAGAAGAAGTGTGAGATTTTGTAGTTCTTTTCTATTTTTGTTCTTTGAGCTTGCCGCACTCAAAAGGTAGTGCACTATGAGCAGTCGGTCTGTCTGACTTTAGACCTGGTTTTGCCTTGCACTTTTAGGTAATTAAATGGATGCTGAGCAAGGGACAGGGAAACACAATGGGTACATATGGAATGTTGATCCGGGCTCTAGACATGGATCATAGAGCGGAAGAAGCCCACAGATTTTGGGTGAAGAAAATCGGTAGTGATCTACATTCTGTACCATGGAGTCTGTGCACCAGCATGATAGCAATCTACTATCGAAACAATATGCTGGAGCATCTTATAAAGGTAGGAATTCTGTGGAACTTAAAATTCACATGCTTCAAGTAAAAGGACATTATGACGTGAAACTCTGACCAACAAGCTAAACTTTAACTTACAAGACCATGGTAGTCTTTGACAAGAAGATTTTCAGAAATTCTTGAATTCATGAGATGTTTGCGGCGACATCCTGATAATGATAATTACCAAATCTATGAGGCCTCAGCGAAGTTCTGAGAAGAAATTTTATGCATAAGCATAGAAAAATCAAATTTTACATCAAGTTTCCTGTGAACTCTACTTAAAAGAGAGTTTCTGCCGCTCAATCTCATATTAAGAAGGTTCGTATGGAAATGATTTTGGATTGCATCCTCCTCCGTCTCTCTCAAATACCATCTTTTGCTACACCAAGCTGTCATTTCTTTTTTGGAACAACTATTAAAGAATATTTAAATTTAAAAATTCAGTGATCTTTGAATAGTTGCCCGTTGTCTATCTATTTTGTTTATTATGTTTAGATGATTATGATTAATTAGTCCATCTCTAGCTTGTTAGGAGCTGGCTTTTCTTTTGTTTTCCTACAATTCCTGAACCTTGTACATTTTACCTTGATAAATGTGAAGCTTTTCAAAGGCCTTGAATCTTTTGATCGGAAGCCACCAGAGAAGTCAATAGTTCAGAAGGTGGCAGATGCATACGAGGTTTCAGGCCTAGTTGAAGAGAAAACAAGAATTTTAGAGAAATATGATTGTCTTTTCACAGAATCACCCAAAGGCTCCATGAAACATACCAAATCCAGTTCAAAGAAGGGGAAGAAATCAGGTCAGTAATCTAAGAATATATTATTTACTGTCGCCATACTCAAATATTAAAGTTATATGCAAATCTCTAGATTAATTTCTGTGTAATGAAAACGAATGGTGCTGATTGGAGCCAATATATGATGGTAGTGAATTTATCATCTCAAGTCCAAAAGAAAGAATTTCAGACGGTTCATGTATTTAAGCATGATGTGGATGGGATTTTCTTTCATGTATCCAAAAGAAAGAATCTTTCGAGCCAATCAAAGTTGTGGATGGGATTTGTTTTCCTGCCAATGGCGTTATGATGTATTGGTGTGGTGATAATAAATTCTATGCATACCGTTGCTCAAATTCCCCGAAAAGTTCATGTGATACATGTTCTTTGAGTATTCAACATCGATGGTTCTGTTGAGCTGTTTTCCTTTTTAAACTTCTCTGAGCATATAGCATTTCGCATCTCTCATATTTTTCAAAGTTGGACCTGCCATTTAATCCGTGTATCGTCTCTTAATACTGTCCTTCAGTTTCGAGGAAAAAGACGGACCTGCCATTAGAGCCTTCAATGAAGACAGACACACACAACCAGGATTAAAGACGAGACCAGGGTGCGGCTTTTGCTGAGCATTTCTTGGTGTCCTTTGTCATGTGATATTTAATGGCCAAACCTTTTGATGGTTGTGGCATTTGGCAGCCTTCTAACAACAAGAAAAGGAAGACATGGCGATGGCTAGACTGTTAAAGCAGTATCAAATGGATTTGGTCTTTAACACATAAGGAAGGTAATCAAAAATGACATCGAAACGATTTTTTCTTCTATACCAGAAATGTGCTCGAGGCCAGTTTCAGAAATGAAGATGGAGAGTATCAATTTTGACTTAGAGAAAGTGTATTGGTAGAACAAACGTGTTATGTGGATACTATGATCGATTTGTCATTTCATAGCATAATTATGCTTTTCAATCATAGCATATGAGGTGGTTATGGGAGTGAATGTAGTCTGAAACACAGCAATTTTCTGGCTCCTAAGCAATTGTTGGATACTAAAAATGCCACGTCCCAACTTCTCGGTTAAATTTCCACTTTGATGTTGTGTCCGGATTGTATTAGTGCCGAAAATGACCACACCGGATCGGCGCGGCATTTCTTCCTGTGAGTCCTGTGTGACATGAGGACTTCTAGCAAATCAAGCAAGAAAGCCCCGACACCAAGCTCATCGCACCATCTGGGTTCTGAACCCACGATGCAACCGTTATCTTGGATCAGCAAGGTAGACACGAGGTTTGGAAGATTAGCCAAAGGAAGGGGAAGGAAATCTACCCCGACTTGGCCAAGTAGGATAAACTCATCAACGATATCAAATTTAAGAACCTTACATGCAGTGAGAACCTTCAGAACATTTTCATATCAGACTTGAGTTGCCCAAACTTCATGGCCAATGCAGCAAGGTATCTACTCTGTTTTCCCATGTATTTCAATTGAAGGTATCACAAGAACACTAAGTTCATAATCGTTTCAGAGCTGGTAAAATTGTTACTCTTACAAGAATCGTAGAACTGAATACACTCTTTCGGTGTTTTAGTATAGTGCTCCAGCGGCATGTCAGTTTGAAATGTTGCTCCCAGCCGTGCATCATGAGATGTCTAGACAATGATAAAAACGCAATTGCCTTGGATTTGGCCAAAATCAGAAGAAACATGAATTCATTTTGATTATCAGTGTTGTAAAGCACTTCGAATAGAGATTGGTGAATCTAGCACAGAGCCTCTGGATATCAGATCATGGTTCAAGAATAAAATAATGACTGTTATATCGTCGTGAAAATGCCGAACCTTCTTGTCGATTTTGCGAAGATCTGAATAACGCATTTTCGCTTTTTGCGGCTTCTTGAGAGCAGCCTTAATCAGCCTTTTTGGCACTTCCTGGGGGAAAGGAAAAGAAAAACAGATACTTGCCCATAAATACTCAGGAAGATAAGTCAGTTGAGAGTGCCAACAGAGCTAATTTATTTTCCAACACTTTTAAAATAAAATAAAGATGGACTGCATCAGAATGCCTAGTAATGTAAAATCCATGCAAACTAATAAGAAGAAGCAATCTCAATGCTCATGAAAACTGTCATAACAAATGTTAAGTCTCCACAGAAGAAAAATGGCCATGAAAGTTCTACAAAGAGAAAATCTTACCGCCCGAGGATGGCTGTTGACAATCTCTACTGCTTTCTCATTAGTCAAATGTTCCCATAGGCCATCAGATGCAAAAATAAGAAAAGAATCATTTGGATGAATAAGGTGAGAGATAATTGCCGGATCAGCAGTTAAAATAGGCATATTCAAAGGCTGAGGAAGTCTGAATTTTGGATTAGCGGTTCCGTGTTGAACCGTGCATGCTTCAGGTACACATCACCAATAGACCTAGAAATCTGTGCATTTAGGTGCACAATCAGATCAGATTTATACCAGTTTTTCTATTCAAAAGATGACATCAACAACAAAAGGCAATCAATATCAAGTTGTAGATAAACTTCGATGGCTGAAATGTACTTATAGTAGGAATATCAAGTGCATTCAGGTGCATAATCAGATGAGATTCATATTGGTTTTTTCGAATCAAAAGATGACATCAACAGCAAAAGGCAACCAATGACATCAATATCAAGTCATAGATAAACTCCATGGCTGAGATGTACTTACTGTGGGAATATTTAAATATTAAATCTTACATTTATCAAACAATTTAAACTTTTGGAGCAGTTGGTTGTGATTCCACAAGATTTCCACTTATCATCATAGAAGGTATCAAGTTTCCCCCATGTGACTAGCTAGCAAGTTTCTCTATTATTTTTTCATATAAAAAACTAAATAGCATCTCTCGCTTCTTTTAAGCTATCCACAGACCACTTAACATAACTACCTTTGTCAGTTATTTGATAAATAGTACTCAATAATCTGAACCAACTTCAATTCTCAATATAAATCCATATACCCTTCCAAACATATTTATCATAGTAATTTTTTACCATTACGCATAAACATGTCAAAACCAACTTTAATCGTGGATTTGGGGTAAGTATGAATTGCGTGATTCAACAGAATTAAAAGTTATCTAGTTTGTCATTGGTCGCGAGGAAAGGAGTATCTAGTTTGTCCCAGAATTTCCAATAGACAATAAATTTTCAACCCATAATTAGAAGCATGCAATCTCGTCTACTCTTCACTACATAAAAAGTTAAAAACCAACAAGATGACAACAACGACAAGTTTCATGCTCTAACCACCACGGAACCCAAAACTTAGAATAGCAAAATTTACAGCAGGTCATCATTTAAAAGATTCCTTCACATGTTGCAGAAGGTGGAGCCCAATGCTATGTGATACTTTAAAGACTGAGGGAATTAATGGGAAATCTGTCCAAACGATCCTCCATTTGGAAGCTTAATTAAGAAGAGAAAGAGACAGAATGGAGTGCTTTCTTTCTCCATAAAAGATATAATTCATTTATAAAAATTAGAAGATCTTCCCAATCAGGCTTACATTCAGATCTTCATACCATAATTAACTGAAGATCAACTCCAGACATTGTTTAAAAATTTGAAAATTGGATCTAGGTACAAGCTAAAACAAAACAAAGAGAAAATTTTCAATCAGCCAGCAGCATCGCATGAATTGTTGAGCTAGAGACAAATACCTGAATTATGCCTTTCACTCTCCAAACTCCATGTCTGAGAACAACAATTTGGGGGTCATTTGGGTGTAGCTCTTTAAGTTCCTGCCTGACAGACTCAAAACTCGCATTATGCTCTGCTGATAGCTGTATGGCAGCAATGCCATCTGTATTGTCAACCTTCTTGCCCAATACTACCTGAGAGTCGCCAAGGTTTGCTACAAAGAGGGTCCTCTGATGTATCACTCCAACTAGACAGCAGGAACCACAGGAAGCTATATCCGGCCGAGTACTCCATAACTCTGACACAAGGGCTGTAAATCCTCCTCCGTTTCTTGATATGCCCTTTGAATGGTGTCGCATGTCACAACTCCCTCCGCTTCAGCTGATAATGCTGCATCAACACAAAGCCTAAGAGCCAAGATAAGAAGGCCCTCCTTAAATAGCACAATTACACAAAACAAGGAAAAGACAAGATACAGCAAAAAAAAGCTATGGATGCCTCCCCATTAACCATGACATCCACTGGTCTTTCTCTCAATCCCAGTTTCAACTAGGCCCATCCTACAGGCATAGCTAAGTTTAATAAGATGAAGAACATGCGCACTCGCACAGGAGAGATGATTCAGATCCGGATGCATTTAACTGTGCCTGATATAAGCTTCTGAAAGTTCAAAAGCAGAAGTTGAGCAAAGTTCTCACTCAAATTCTCTTAGTTCTCACTCAAATTCTCTTACCAAATTGGACCCAGCTACATCCTACTCGAAATGAGTCTGCTAATCCAAGATTCATTACAAATTGAACATAATTATGAGCCAAAACTAAAATAAGTAAATTAATAAAATCTGCATGCAGTACTTCACAAAGGGTATGTTAGTCGGCAAGAACGAAAATGGCTATGTGTGCCAACCTCTATAAGCCAAACGATCAGAACCCAATAAAAATTTCAGCAAACCCAGAAATCTCTGCACAACTTCGACAAGAAACTTCCAACAAATGAGAAAACCCACCACATAAAAATCCTCAATTCATCAACAACATTCCGATCAATCAAAGGGTTCAACCTCGGGGAAAGTTCATCATCAAGAAACGGACCTTGGAAGTGCCGGAACAGATGATCGCACACGTACCGGGCGGCGTCGGGCCCGCCGTGGCCGTCGTAGACGCCGACGAACGTCCCGAACCGGCCGGACTCGATCTGGCTCTGGTCCTCCAGCACCTGGTTCGCCTGCACGACGGCCATGGAGAACTCCCCCGTCGCGCACCTCCCCAGGTCCCGGAACCAGAGCAGCCCGTCCTTCCCTTCCCTCCCCCAACCGCCGCCGCCGCCGCCGCCGCCGCCGCCGCCGGAGCCAGAATTACTGTTGGTCCCGAAGGGGTTCCAACACGAGGAGAGCAGGCTCATCAAGGCCTCGAGCATCCCACATCGCTCGTCGACGCCAATGCAGTAGCCGCCGCAGCCGCCGCCGCCGCCGCCGTCGGATCCGGAGGTGTCGACGTCGCCGGAGTCGTGGGTCGCCGCCGGGGAGATCGGGGTTTTTCCAGGGCTCTCTGGAGGTTTCTAGCGGTGGCGCGTCGGGTGGGAAGAAGAAGACGAAGAGCTCATCGCTTACTGACTTTCTCCCTCTTCTCCTCTGTCGTGTAGAGAGAGAAAGAGGGGGGATGACGTGCGCGCGTGCGTCGACGCTTCGTGCGATTTGTAAATATATATATATATATATATATATATATATGTTATATATATAAATATAGCACGATGTCTTCCGACTAGGGATATTAGGCCAACAATTCGGTTGAACGAACCCTCCCGACATAAGTGAGCCCTTAGTTATTGCATAGAGTAGACTCCTAGACTCCTAGAGTTCTGACCAACAATTTAAGGACATATTAAAGTCACCTTAATTATTAGGTACGAGTACACTCCTAGACTCCTAGAGTTCAGACGAAACAATTTAAAAACATATTCAAATTTATATATATGTATGTATATATGGTTTATGTATTGGGTTAATACTCCTAAAAACTTCAAACAGATACGCTTGTAATAAATTTATTCTGAATTAATTTTCGAATCATTAGAAACCCTAATTAATATGTCCGTAAGGATTTATGCATGACTTGCCATGTCAATTAACTCATTGCCACTCAATAATTTTATGATAAAATTTGACAAAAGTTGACGATGGGTTAGTATATTATTAGTGTACTAATTTGGGGTTTTCAATGACTTAAAAATTAATTTAATATAATTTTAGGAAGTATAATAGTCTTTTGTGAGAATAATAATTTGTTATGAGTTATAAATTTTTGAAGAGATGAAGCTTAGAAAGGGTGAGACTTACAAAAATTTATGATTATTTATAATTTGATATTTTGTGATCCAAAACTTATTGTTACGATATATTAAAAATAGTTATCCAATCATTTCTCATATTTTTATCATAGATCCACTAATTTATCCATGATATTAATCCTTAAGTATATTATGACGTTTTATACTCAATTACCATTGAATTAAAATACCATAATAACGTTGGGTACAATGTCGCATCGTGCAAGACCCAATGTCCTCCTATGATTTGCAGATTCGTATCATACTAAATATTCAAGCATGATCGGCGACCGCTATTATTAAATTCTGGAATGTGGATCATACTTCTGTCGTTTCATTGATTAAATAAATATCGAATCTTATAAATGTTAAGCATGATTAGGCACATCTAGAAGCTCTTCCATCTTCAAGTATACTTAATTCGTTCAATATGAAAAGGAGAAGCAAAGCGCAGAGAACTTATTCGAGGCGGCTCCTTCGGCCGGCTGGCCGGCCAGCCCGCCTTCGACGGAAGGCTCTTTACATTGATAATGTCATTTGGAGTCCGACCAAAATGCAACCTCAATCGATGGCTCATTCAGTGATAAAGGATGGGGAGGGGCGACCTGCGCTAGGTCCCATTCCCCTCTACAGCGCCGGACGGACCGATGCATCGACCATACCGGCGGGGGAATGGAAGTACACAAAGCATCGAATCGTCCGACCGCCTTTGAGATCAAAACAGATCTCATGGCTACTTTTATTGCAAAGTTCAAACCAAAACGAGAGGTTACAAACATGCATGGTCTGCTGTCCTCCTCTACAATTTGGCAGCAGGTTTCTTTGAGCCCCGTCCTGCTATGAATTCCTGCATCTTCTTGAAGTGCTCCTTGGTCATTCCATTGTAGTATTCATGGGCCCTTTCCTGTGGAAGCAAACGGAAATATGTGATCACAACGAATATTCAAGGCGAGAAGTACGCGTAGAAAGGGTGCTCAGTTTGACAGTGTTGAGTTGAGAGACAAACAAGACTGGTTGGTAATTGACTTACTGCTAGGGACAACTTTAACAGAAGTCTTAAGTGCCATAGTGCCCCATCAGAAACATGGTACGATCGAACAAAGAGGCCAAGAGTAGAAGACAAAATTCAAGAAGGTGTACGGCAGTAACAAGAGCTACCGCACGGCTCACATTAGCCAGTTATGTGGAGAACTTACTGCTACTCTTGACTTGGTCTTCAAATATCTCCTCTTTCAGAATTCTAGTTTCATCAGTTAGTTTTGGTATTTTCCAAAGACAAATAGAACTGAAGATCAGCTCTTTCTTAACAGACTTGATACGCACAAAAGATGCATTATAGAATTAATGGATCCAAAGATGCCGAAGAGTAACAGATGTAATTACCTTCTCCAATGCAAGCGCACGGCCTAGGTCCAGCTTCAAGCCATCGTTTATGACCGACTTGTACCTCAAAACCAGGTCATGGTTGTTCTTGATGATGGCCTCGGCAATTTCTCGTGCCTTCTTCAGCAACTGACCTTCTTCAACCACATAATTTACGAGGCCCAATCGCTCGGCCTGCTCAGCAGTAAGAGGCGTGGCCGTAAGAGAAACTTCGCGAGCTTTATTGGGTCCTATGATGCGCGCGAGCTTCTGAGAGAGACCCCACGAAGGAAAGATTCCGAACCTGCAACAACACACATTCGACGACTTCAACCAATGAAGAAGCCGCTTCTGTGAATTACTCAGAAGGTAGACCACGGCAAAGGAGCGAGAACAAAACACCGAAAAGAGTGCTCTGCCACGATAAAGGGTAAACCACCGAGTGCTCTTCCCTCTAGCCAAACACCAGGAAAGCATTTCCTTTCGCAAGAATAGAAGTTGAAGCTCTTGGGAGCACTCCTATGTCCCTTGAAGAACTGATCTTTCACCGTAGCTTGTCATACCCAAGTTTTTTCCCGTGAAAGGTGAGAATTATATTGACTTTAAACCAAAAAACTGTAAGAAGCTATACAGGAAGAACTCGGCACCAAAAACTTGCACTCACGAAGACAACAGTCAGAGTGAGTGGAAGGGTGCCAAGGTGAAAGAGAGAGCAACCTGCACAGAGCAGAGGAAAGCCAAAACAGCAGCAAAAGCAAACAAAAACCGAAATCAGGGAGCACAAACAGTACACAAGCAGCGCCACCAACAATACAAAGTAAGATAAATTACGATAAATTTACGGAGAGCTACACTTTGCATAGCAATTACGATAAATGCAACTTCGATGCGATGCGACAAGCTACGAAGAGAAATTGGTCTCTCAAGGAACCACAGAAAACCCCATCCAAGCTCTTGGCAACGAATTTCGCGAACCACTCGCGACAAATTTTGGCTTGTCGCCATGATTTTACAAAACAAGCATAGCGAGCTCAGCACATCATCACTGATCCTATCAAACCAAGACGCCGAGGTAAGATAGCCGCGACCCGACAAGTTGACGACAGACCTCCTTCTACGAGACACAAATTCGGCAGGAACTTGGACATACGCACGTTGGCAACAGCAATTCGCATGAACCCGAAAGCGATGGCCAATTGCCCGAAGCAAAACAGGGAGAAAGTCAACGAATCGATCACCTGGCATGGGTATCGATGAACTTGGCACCCTTCGCGGCCACCAGGATGTCGCAGGCGAGCGCGATCTCGAACCCGGCCGTCACCGCGAACCCGCCGATGGCGCCGATGATGGGCTTGGGGCACCGCTCCATCTGGGCCACCGGGTCCCTCTCCGCGTCCTTGACGTCGCCCTTGAACACGTCCTCCGCCGCCGTGAGGTCCACGCCGGAGCAGAACGCGCGGCCCGACCCGGACAGCACGATGGCCCGCACCGACCGTCGGCGCCGAGGCTCCGGAAGGCCCCGGCGAGTTCGACCATCATCGGCCGTGTGAGGGAGTTCAGGGACTTGGGGCGGTTGATGGTGACGGAGGCGACGCCGTCCGGGCGGCGCTCGACGAGTATCAGGGGGCTGGGGTCCGCATCATCGCCGTCGGCCGGAAGGAGTTCGAGGAAATGCGTTTCTTTATGCGGGAATGGATTTGCCGATGCGATTCCGTGCGTCGATGTGCGTGCCGGGGATGGGTGACCAGGCCCATCCCTAACATTAATTAAATAATAACTCGAATAGATTTAATAGTACAATATGGAAAAAAAAAAAAAGAAAAAAAAAGTTGAAAGGTAAAGTTGGTAACCTGTGGTTGATCAGATGGTAAGTGCCCTAAATAATGTTAGCCGTTTCTTATGAAAGTTGATAATTTGATTAAAAAAACCGATAATTTGCTAAAATTAGTTGGTAAATACTTTTAAAAACATGACCAAGTAAATCAAATGAAGCCAGTAAATTGAAATGACAACGGGTTATTTTGACAACATTTGGTAACTTGCTAAAGTTTAACATTTTGTATACGGAAATCCGAATCAGTCACTGGCTAAAATACCCATGCATATATCTCTTACTTGGTGCTACTCATTTGATCAGGACTTGACGAGTTGTCGAATATTCAACGGCATAATATCTTGAACTCCACCGTCCAGAAAGACACTTCTTGATCACGTCATTCGCAGCATTGGAAAGATGGCATGGATTCACCTGTCCAAATTAACTCTACAAGGCAGAGCGCATGGAATCAGACCCCGGAATCGACCTGTACCGTAGTAGCACGACGAATTTAGATTTTTGAAACTTGCAAGAAAGGTTTGCAATTGCAATTGAGAATGGATTATCTTTCGTTAGTTTATCTTATGCAGACAAAAGGAAGAAGGTATTAGAGATTGCAATGTGGCACCGTACCGTATGAAATGTAATTGTCAATGAAGTCTCGCCTGATGCAATACGTGTCGGCATACATGAATTTCGATCCTTTCAAACTAGAGCTGGGGTCCGCAATGAGGCTTCTCAATTGGGTATTAAATAACCGAATAAGTCGATGCAACTATATGGGGTAGCTCCATTGATGTCCCTTTCAAACGTGCGCAACCTATCAGCCTCACATTCCCTACGCCAATTTTCCTCGCCCCAAGATCATAAAGTCTCTGCGAATAACATCAGCCACTTTTATGAAACATTTATAACGAATGACTTTCAGGAGCCCGATGAAAGGTCAATGGTGACTTAACAGGGGACAAATGAAAGGTCAATGGTGAGCATATAGATGAACGATGAGTGATATAATACTGTATCCAATGCAGGCTACGCTACTGAATAAAAGCCATTTGCTTTGGGGCTCTCAGCCTATTGCGTCAAGGGTAGGTGGCATTGAATGTGGCTGTCAAATCAGAACCAACCCGCGAACGTAGAACTCGAATTAGAATTCCAATGCACGATATTCTAATAACCTCTGGGGTATGCCCAAGAATTCCACCGTCAATACTGAAAGTGTCCACCTTCCTCGCTCAATAGTCGGCTTCACATCCACGCATTTGCTTAGATTGCCTTTGGTAACATTTCTGCTAAAAAATTATTCTCCAATGAAAAAAAATAGTGACACGCTTTTGCTGGGAAAAAGAAAGAAACACATTCCGTTTAAAATCAGATAATTTTTCTTTATTTCTTTTAATTTTTAGTATTTTCTTTTCTTTTTTCTCTTTCTTTTCTTTGCCGATCGCCGCCTACCGCCGTGGTCAGTAACTAGCCGGGTGACGTCCGACAAGCTCACTAGAGCCTTGCCAAGCCAGGGCGAGGCCTAGCCAAGTCGGCTCCTAAGCAAGCTCGCCTAGCCAAGCCGGCCTCCGACGAGCTCCCAGGCCTCGCCCGGCCTCGGCAAGGCTTCGGCAAGGCTCGACTCGCCCGGGCGACGCGTGATTGGCCTCGTGCCACTGGGAGGCTAAAGCCCGTCAGAGCTACACGAGGCCGAGCTCACTGCACCACGACTCGATCCAAGGTGGTCAAGCATGGCCAAGGCCGACGATCAACCAAAGAGAAATGAAACGAAAAAGAAGAAGAAAAATGAGAAAAATAACTAAGTTTTGTGTGTGTGTTTTTTTTTTTTTTTTTATGCTAGAGGAATCACCTCAGCCCAGTAAACTAGCGTAAACCTCCAGGTACTAAGTAAGCGGGAGGACCCACGACACTTAGCGCCTCCCCTGAGACTCGAACTCCTCATCTCCTCGCAGATCGCTGGAGCCTTATCCAAATAAAACCACCGCGGTCGATAGTATAAGTTTTGTGTTTTTGTTTTTTTGTTTCTTCAAAAGTGTTCCCAAGAATAATAGACAAGTTTTTTTTTGTTTCTTATTTATGTTCTAAATTTTTTCTTAAAAAAAAAAAAAGATTTTTGATTTCCGGAAACAAAAAGTATAAACAAATGTTTTTTTTTGCTTTCTGAACAAAACAGAAATTTATGTTCCGGGAACAGAAATTTGTGTTCCGGAAAACAGAAACAAAAATAAACAAACAAGCCCTTTATTGTCACGGATCAATGAAACTGTACTCGACCGATTACCTGGCTTGAGAAGGGACTCATTGCGGGAATTTCGGCCGACCCGGTTCCTTCACAAATCAAAAGAGAAATTGTTTACTTACACTCGACCCCCCACGAACCTTCACTCCTCTCCAACTCTTGTAATCGATCTTGGAAGTTGATGCAGATCACTCGAAATAGTAAGTCCCGCCCATGACTGCAAGTGCATTTATGTCATTGAACTTAAAATAGTAAATCCTGACTGGAGACACAGAAAAAAAAAACAAAAAAAAGGAGCAGAAGTATAAGAATAAGATAGCTGGAGAGTTCATGTGAAAGCTTGATTTGAGCAGGCTGCGTCTGTAATCCGTGATTCAATGGCCATCTCTAGATGGGGTTGGTTTCGGAGAGTTATTGCGTGCGAGTGCTAGCCCATCACTACATCTTAATGGTTGCTCTCCAATTCACGCTGATGATATCGTTTTTCCCTACTTGAACTTTTCAAGAAATGGGAACTTCGAGGTCGAAGTATTTTGTCCATAGGATCTTGTCGACGAGTGTTCTAAGGCACTTGAAACATGCTTGTTGAGGAATTGTTTTATATTCGAAACATCGATTATGTACATGATGAGGAAAGTTATCGGATTCAGAAAATAAGTTGATAATTTGATTTTTTTTTAATTATAATTCATGTACGGTTAAACTAAATGAAAGTTAGTAAACACCTCAATTAAGAGCTGATGATATAGAGCTGGTTAATAAATTTCATCAGCAAAAAATTGGTAAATCATAATCAATTAAACCGAATAAATTGGTTTGTGCCTTGAATAAAAGTTGGTAGCTGAAAAAATCAATAAGTAACTCAAGTTGGTAAATTTCTATTGAGTTAGTGTTACTCCAATGCAAGGTGGTAATTCAGTGGCTCAAACAAACATTGAGAAGTGGCTTAAACAAAGGGAAAAGTGTTAAAAAGTCATAAACCTTTTTGTATTTGTGTCAATTTATTCATAAACCTTTTTTGGTGTTAATTTAGTCATAAACATTTTTACATTGTGACAATTTAGTTATTTCATGCTAATTTTAATGGATTTTGCTGACGATGATGCCAATAGTTAACGTGGCCTAATTGGCTGTGATGGGGAAAACTTTAATAATATTTTAATATTTTTAAATTTTCTTTTTCTTTTCTTTTTCTTTTTTTCTTTTTTCCTTCTTCTCCTTCTTCCAGCTGATCGTCGGACCTCGACAACCAACCAAAGACGACAACCGAGAGGTCAACCAAGGCACGGCCGGCAAGGTCGATCTCAACCCGTCACACCACTTTGCTAGTGGCCAATGGCAAGGCGGCCTCACGGCGGGCGAGGCTCGCCGCCCAAATTTGGCAAGGGTCAAGCCTCGCTCATGGCCGGCGAGGCTCGCCCACCCGACGCCTATCGTGGGCAAGGCTTGACCTCGCCAAATCCGACAAGAGTGAGCCACTCCGCCCTCCAACCAAGCCTCGAGGAACCTTGTGCTGGACGATAAGGTTTGAACCTCGCCCATGATCGGCAAAGCTCGACCTCACCAAATTCGATGAGGGCGAGCCTCGCCGCCCAGCCTCAAGGTCAACCCTCGCCGAAAAACCAACGAGGTTGACCTCAACCTCATTGGCCGTCACTCCTAGTCGACCTCATCGGCCGTCATCTCACGGCTAGTCGTCGAGGTCCATCGATCACTTGGAGGAAGAAGGAGGAGAAGGAAATGTCAAAGAAAATCCACCAAAATTTGGCTGAAAATGACTAAATTAGCACAACGTAAAAAATTTTAGAACTAAATTGACAAAAAAAAAAAGGTTTAGGACTAAATTGACACAAATGTAAAAAATTTAGGATTTTTTTAACATTTTTCCCCTTAAACAAATGGTAACCTAAAATTAGGCCATAACTTAATCCGATTAAAATTGGCAATTCTTTCAAACTATGATTGATCATTAAATATAAAATGGGCAACTTTAACATGATAAGAAAGCCAATATGTTATAAATTATCAAACAGAAGTTGGTAATTTAATATGTGAGTTGATAATAAGTTATCATATAAGTAATTTACCAGTCACTTTTCTGTTACCAACTTCATTTGACATTCACCTCCTTTTTCATAATTTTAGAAGCATGGAATAGTGTTCTCTTTGCCATTTCATTTTCGCTGAATTCGCAGTCTCAAGTTCATTCGAAATTTGGGTTACAAAGCGAAGCCGCAGTTGAAGGATGGCCAGAACATCTGGAGGGCAGTTCTTAAATCATGTAAGTCCGGACTCCCAGAGATCCTTACAGACAGTGATATTCGAGTGCGAAAGGTACATGGCCACTCTCAATGTTTACTCGAGTTCGGCTTCTCAAACATCTCAACTCAACGAATTGCCATAATCAACAAGTATCAGTCAAAATGGGCACTTGCAACTGCAATTTCTTGCTTCCATGGAGCAATGAGCAATCTGATGAAACACACTGTTTTGAGCTTCCTTGCCTGAGACAAGAACATCTTTTTCCCCATGTGTCAAGTTACATATATTATTTCAAATGAATAGCGTTGAATATCTGTGGATGGTTTACTGTTTCCTCTATGTAATACCCTTTCTCTAATCCAATTAGGCGAAATCCGAATCGATCACTAGCTATATCCATGCATATATGTCTCACTTTCTGCTGCTTATTTGATCAGGTTTCAACGAGTTGCCGGATATTCATCGGTGTGATATCTTGAACTCCACCATCACAAGACGCTTCGCAATTATGACGTTCGTAGCATCCGAAGGATGGTATGGATCCCAGAAGACATACTTCGGACCTGTCCGGGGCAAACACTAGAAGGCGGACCGCAAGGTATCAGACTTAAACCGACCTGCAGCGTAGCAGCATGACGAATATGGGTTTTCAAAACTGTAAGAAAGGCTTCCAATGAAATTGAGAATCGATCATCATTAGTTGGCGAATCTTAGACAGACGTAAGGAAGAACTAGAGATTGCAGTGTAGTGCTGTACCGTATGAAAC